>NW_024412403.1:62409131-62413044 GCF_014898765.1 Herpailurus yagouaroundi
GAGGGGCAGAGAGAGAGGGAGACACAGAATCGGAAACAGGCTCCAGGTTCTGAGCCATCAGCCCAGAGCCTGACGCGGGGCTCGAACTCCCGGACCGCGAGATCGTGACCTGGCTGAAGTCGGACGCTTAACCGACTGCGCCACCCAGGCGCCCCAAGGTTTGGTAGTTTTTCTGGAACAGATGTTTCTTAGTTAATTGTATGCCTTTGGTTAATTTTCATAGTTGGGAATATATATTTTTAATGTCCAGCAATGTTGTTGCTTTTGGGGAAGAGGATTTGCCAAGCTACTCACTCCACCATTCTAGAAGTTCCAGCCTCTCTGAGGTAGTTTTCATAACATAAGGTTTTAAATGCTTGAAACATTATAAAGTGTCTTATTTCTGCCTAGACTACATGAACCAAGGCAAGTCACATAGTTCAACAAGATAGGGCTGCATAATCCTCATGTAGCAGAACATCACAGAGATGATTTGGCAGGCAACTTCTGAAACGGTTCCTAATGGTCTTGTCTTCTGGAACTCACACCCTGTGTCATCCCTTCCCGTGGAGTGTGGCCTGGACTTAGTGACTGGCTCCTAATAAATGGAATTCAACAGAAGTTTTGGGATATGATTTCCATAATCAAGTTATGTAACAAGACTGTTACTTCCATCTTGCTAGTACTCTCTTTCTTGCTGGCACTTTCTCATTCTTTCTCTTGCCTGCTTGGGTTGTTCACATTGACAAAGCAAGATGCCATGTTGGAGAAGCTCATGTGACTAGGAACTAAGAGTGACCTCTGGCCACAGCCAACACAAAACTGAGAGCCTCCTACTAAGTGCAATAGCCAACAAGGAACTGGACCCTGACAACAATCACTGATGAGCTTGAAAGCAGATTTGCCTTCAGTTGAATCTTGAGATGACTTCAGCTCTGACAACTTGATTGCAGCCCAGTGTGAGACCCTGAAGCAGAAGACCCAGTTAAGCTTCCACATTCCTGATCCGCAGAAACTGAGATATTAAATGCTTATTGTTTTAAGCCACTAAGTTGTTGGGGTAATTTCTTATGTGGCAATAGTTAACTGATACAGAGAGGAACTGAAATATTTGGTGAAGAGTCATATAATCTACCACAATAAGCATGTTAGGCATGGAGCTGGATAGATTGCTTTTTGTCATATACAGGATCAATGCTTCTAAATGAATCAAATTTTATTCAAAATGGATTTCCATGGGACTTATAACCTGGAATTTGCCATGAATTTTTATTCTTATTTTATAAAATTATAAAATATTGGAATTACAATTTTAGTATTTCCAGAAATTATAGAAATACTGCTTACCACAGCAAAATAAAGTATGGTTTTGTAAAATGGGATTAAAAAATTATATTTTCTTGGTCATTCTCATTGATATTTTATAATTGCTAAATGTTTTGATAACTGTTTAATCTTTATAATATATTTTAAAAGTCTATAAATGCTAAAGTCAATAACCTTCACTTATATAAAAATATTCAGTTAAAAATATAAAGGGAGATTATTCCAAAGAGTAGATTGTGGAGAAGAAGACCAAAAATGGTAACTTGACAGCAGAAGAACCTGACTAACATGACCTCAAGCCAGGTGACCAAGGTTAACATCAACAGTGATAAATCGTATTGGCAATATGTGCCTTTGATATGACATGATGAGAATGCCACTTTAGCTCTTTGGATTCCTTCTCCAAAACACATTACCCTAGTCTAATCATGAGAAAAATATCAGATAAATACCAACTGAGGGACATTCTACAAAGTACCTTACCAGAATCCTCAAAACTGTCAAGGTCATGAAACCCAAGGAAAGTTTGAGAAACCATCACAACCAAGAAGAGTTGTAGGAGATATGACTGCTGATGATAATGTGGTATCCTGAAACAGAAAAAAGACATTAGGTAAAAGCGAAGGAAACCTGAATAAAACATGGGCTTTAGTTAATGATAATGAACCAGTATCAGTTCATTAATTGTGACAAATGTACCATACTAATGTAAGATGTTAATAGCAGAGGAAACTGGGTGTGGAGTAAAGAACTCTCTTTATTACTTTCACAATAAATTTTTTTTTTAATTTTTTTTTTCAACGTTTATTTATTTTTGGGACAGAGAGAGACAGAGCATGAACGGGGGAGGGGCAGAGAGAGAGGGAGACACAGAATCGGAAACAGGCTCCAGGCTCTGAGCCATCAGCCCAGAGCCTGATGCGGGGCTCGAACTCACGGACCGCGAGATCGTGACCTGGCTGAAGTCGGACGCTTAACCGACTGCGCCACCCAGGCGCCCCTCACAATAAATTATTTAAATGTAAAACTTCACTCAAATAAAATTGTTTATTATAATACATGAAAGATCTCCTTCTTAATAACAACAAACCCATAAAATATCTCAAAATTTTAAAAAATTCAAGATCCATATGAACAATTTTTCTAAATAAGGAGATAAAAGATTTGAATAAGATTTAAATAAGTATGTTGTGCTCCTGGATCAGAGGGCCAAACATCAAGTTTTTTCTGCCCACATGTATTTATTATTTCAAAGTAATTCTAAATATACCAATAATATTCCTTCTTGAACTGGGAAAAATGTCTTATCTGTTAAAATAAATGGACAAAGGTACTCAAACTACTTTTTAAAAATAAAGTAAATTTGATAATATATCCAACCAGATAGTAAAACATATTATAAAGCTATAGTTAAGTTATTAAAATAGTGTAGCACTGGTAAAATAATACACTCTCTTTTTTTTTTCTTTTAATACATACTACTCATCACTTTGGTAGGCACTAAGAATAGTGTGGAGGAGGTCAGACATTATCCCTGTCCTCATGGAGCTTACAGTCTATTGGAGAATGTAGCTATTGTTTACAACAATTAGAACACAATGTACTGAGTGAGTTGGGGAAGATTTACTGGAGGAAATGGTATTTCAGTGAAGGCCTCAAAGATTTTAGTTAGTTAGGTACAGGAGGGAAAAGAGTTAAAAAGACCATAGTGGACAAAGTAAACACTCCATGTGAATGAAGGAAAGATATTAAGCCAGCTGGGGATAGAAACCAATGGGGAGAATGTGAGATAGGCAGTTAGAGTTAGGCAAGTACCATAGTGCATATATTCTCATGAAGGGTCTTAGTTTTTACCCTGAGAACAATGGGAAGTCACTGGGGATTTTTAAACTGGAGAAAGACCCAGTAAGATTAACATCCATAAAATGATTGGTATGATTTCCCTGAGAAAAATAAATTAGAATAGAGCTAGAAAAGTATGTTGGGAGATAGGAAACTACTGTAATCGATGAGATTATAAAGATTTAAATATAAAGGCAAGAATAGAAAGATGGTGGAGATTTTAGTGTAGTTAAAGAGAAATGGACAAATAAGAATGTTATTTAGGAAATTTAGTCTGTATTGTAGTGGAAGAAAAACTTTCAAAAAATAATAGCAATGAAAAAAATCAAATAATTAATTTGCCTATGTTAAAATTTATTTTTATTTTGTATATAAAAAAATTCAGGTACATGGTGCACAGTTCAGAGAAAGAGAATAATATTTGTAATAAAATCAGAATAAGATAAATACTCTCATGAAAAATGGACAAAGAATATTAACAAGAATTTTATAAAACAAGATTTACAAACACTTGAGAAATATATAAAAACATTAAAACTCAGCAATGATAATTCCTATTATAATCAATAACCAAGGAAATGCAAATTTCAAAATAATACAGTCCCAATTTTAATTTCTGAAATAGGGCAATTTAAAAGCAGTGATAATTTCCAGTGTGGGCAAGGATTTGGAGAAAACAGTCATTCCACAAATGAAATGTGAGTTCCTTTTTTTTTTTAAATTAAAAAAAAATTTAATCTTTATTTTTGAGAGAGAGAGAGAGAGA
>NW_024412403.1:62413444-62794674 GCF_014898765.1 Herpailurus yagouaroundi
TTCCATTCTGTTCCAAATCAAGTCAGTCCACTCTGGCAGTGAAGATGGTAGTGTTCGTGGCCTGCTTGCCCTGAGGGTGGTGTTGGAGGCTCCCTTGGCTAAAATGTCATAAACCCCACTGTTCTTACGCAAGGTTTGGTAGTTTGTTTTTTTTTTTTTTAATTTTTTTTTTCAACGTTTATTTATTTTTGGGACAGAGAGAGACAGAGCATGAACGGGGGAGGGGCAGAGAGAGAGGGAGACACAGAATCGGAAACAGGCTCCAGGTTCTGAGCCATCAGCCCAGAGCCTGACGCGGGGCTCGAACTCCCGGACCGCGAGATCGTGACCTGGCTGAAGTCGGACGCTTAACCGACTGCGCCACCCAGGCGCCCCAAGGTTTGGTAGTTTTTCTGGAACAGATGTTTCTTAATTAATTGTATGCCTTTGGTTAATTTTCATAGTTGGGAATATATATTTTTAATGTCCAGCAATGTTGTTGCTTTTGGGGAAGAGGATTTGCCAAGCTACTCACTCCACCATTCTAGAAGTTCCAGCCTCTCTGAGGTAGTTTTCATAACATAAGGTTTTAAATGCTTGAAACATTATAAAGTGTCTTATTTCTGCCTAGATTACATGAACCAAGGCAAGTCACATAGTTCAACAAGATAGGGCTGCATAATCCTCATGTAGCAGAACATCACAGAGGTGATTTGGCAGGCAACTTCTGAAACGGTTCCTAATGGTCTTGTCTTCTGGAACTCACACCCTGTGTCATCCCTTCCCGTGGAGTGTGGCCTGGACTTAGTGACTGGCTCCTAATAAATGGAATTCAACAGAAGTTTTGGGATATGATTTCCATAATCAAGTTATGTAACAAGACTGTTACTTCCATCTTGCTAGTACTCTCTTTCTTGCTGGCACTTTCTCATTCTTTCTCTTGCCTGCTTGGGTTGTTCACATTGACAAAGCAAGATGCCATGTTGGAGAAGCTCATGTGACTAGGAACTAAGAGTGACCTCTGGCCACAGCCAACACAAAACTGAGAGCCTCCTACTAAGTGCAATAGCCAACAAGGAACTGGACCCTGACAACAATCACTGATGAGCTTGAAAGCAGATTTGCCTTCAGTTGAATCTTGAGATGACTTCAGCTCTGACAACTTGATTGCAGCCCAGTGTGAGACCCTGAAGCAGAAGACCCAGTTAAGCTTCCACATTCCTGATCCGCAGAAACTGAGATATTAAATGCTTATTGTTTTAAGCCACTAAGTTGTTGGGGTAATTTCTTATGTGGCAATAGTTAACTGATACAGAGAGGAACTGAAATATTTGGTGAAGAGTCATATAATCTACCACAATAAGCATGTTAGGCATGGAGCTGGATAGATTGCTTTTTGTCATATACAGGATCAATGCTTCTAAATGAATCAAATTTTATTCAAAATGGATTTCCATGGGACTTATAACCTGGAATTTGCCATGAATTTTTATTCTTATTTTATAAAATTATAAAATATTGGAATTACAATTTTAGTATTTCCAGAAATTATAGAAATACTGCTTACCACAGCAAAATAAAGTATGGTTTTGTAAAATGGGATTAAAAAATTATATTTTCTTGGTCATTCTCATTGATATTTTATAATTGCTAAATGTTTTGATAACTGTTTAATCTTTATAATATATTTTAAAAGTCTATAAATGCTAAAGTCAATAACCTTCACTTATATAAAAATATTCAGTTAAAAATATAAAGGGAGATTATTCCAAAGAGTAGATTGTGGAGAAGAAGACCAAAAATGGTAACTTGACAGCAGAAGAACCTGACTAACATGACCTCAAGCCAGGTGACCAAGGTTAACATCAACAGTGATAAATCGTATTGGCAATATGTGCCTTTGATATGACATGATGAGAATGCCACTTTAGCTCTTTGGATTCCTTCTCCAAAACATATTACCCTAGTCTAATCATGAGAAAAATATCAGATAAATACCAACTGAGGGACATTCTACAAAGTACCTTACCAGAATCCTCAAAACTGTCAAGGTCATGAAACCCAAGGAAAGTTTGAGAAACCATCACAACCAAGAAGAGTTGTAGGAGATATGACTGCTGATGATAATGTGGTATCCTGAAACAGAAAAAAGACATTAGGTAAAAGCGAAGGAAACCTGAATAAAACATGGGCTTTAGTTAATGATAATGAACCAGTATCAGTTCATTAATTGTGACAAATGTACCATACTAATGTAAGATGTTAATAGCAGAGGAAACTGGGTGTGGAGTAAAGAAGAACTCTCTTTATTACTTTCACAATAAATTTTTTTTTTAATTTTTTTTTTCAACGTTTATTTATTTTTGGGATAGAGAGAGACAGAGCATGAACGGGGGAGGGGCAGAGAGAGAGGGAGACACAGAATCGGAAACAGGCTCCAGGCTCTGAGCCATCAGCCCAGAGCCTGACGCGGGGCTCGAACTCACGGACCGCGAGATCGTGACCTGGCTGAAGTCGGACGCTTAACCGACTGCGCCACCCAGGCGCCCCTCACAATAAATTATTTAAATGTAAAACTTCACTCAAATAAAATTGTTTATTATAATACATGAAAGATCTCCTTCTTAATAACAACAAACCCATAAAATATCTCAAAATTTTAAAAAATTCAAGATCCATATGAACAATTTTTCTAAATAAGGAGATAAAAGATTTGAATAAGATTTAAATAAGTATGTTGTGCTCCTGGATCAGAGGGCCAAACACCAAGTTTTTTCTGCCCACATGTATTTATTATTTCAAAGTAATTCTAAATATACCAATAATATTCCTTCTTGAACTGGGAAAAATGTCTTATCTGTTAAAATAAATGGACAAAGGTACTCAAACTACTTTTTAAAAATAAAGTAAATTTGATAATATATCCAACCAGATAGTAAAACATATTATAAAGCTATAGTTAAGTTATTAAAATAGTGTAGCACTGGTAAAATAATACACTCTCTTTTTTTTTTCTTTTAATACATACTACTCATCACTTTGGTAGGCACTAAGAATAGTGTGGAGGAGGTCAGACATTATCCCTGTCCTCATGGAGCTTACAGTCTATTGGAGAATGTAGCTATTGTTTACAACAATTAGAACACAATGTACTGAGTGAGTTGGGGAAGATTTACTGAAGGAAATGGTATTTCAGTGAAGGCCTCAAAGATTTTAGTTAGTTAGGTACAGGAGGGAAAAGAGTTAAAAAGACCATAGTGGACAAAGTAAACACTCCATGTGAATGAAGGAAAGATATTAAGCCAGCTGGGGATAGAAACCAATGGGGAGAATGTGAGATAGGCAGTTAGAGTTAGGCAAGTACCATAGTGCATATATTCTCATGAAGGGTCTTAGTTTTTACCCTGAGAACAATGGGAAGTCACTGGGGATTTTTAAACTGGAGAAAGACCCAGTAAGATTAACATCCATAAAATGATTGGTATGATTTCCCTGAGAAAAATAAATTAGAATAGAGCTAGAAAAGTATGCTGGGAGATAGGAAACTACTGTAATCGATGAGATTATAAAGATTTAAATATAAAGGCAAGAATAGAAAGATGGTGGAGATTTTAGTGTGGTTAAAGAGAAATGGACAAATAAGAATGTTATTTAGGAAATTTAGTCTGTATTGTAGTGGAAGAAAAACTTTCAAAAAATAATAGCAATGAAAAAAATCAAATAATTAATTTGCCTACGTTAAAATTTATTTTTATTTTGTATATAAAAAAATTCAGGTACATGGTGCACAGTTCAGAGAAAGAGAATAATATTTGTAATAAAATCAGAATAAGATAAATACTCTCATGAAAAATGGACAAAGAATATTAACAAGAATTTTATAAAACAAGATTTACAAACACTTGAGAAATATATAAAAACATTAAAACTCAGCAATGATAATTCCTATTATAATCAATAACCAAGGAAATGCAAATTTCAAAATAATACAGTCCCAATTTTAATTTCTGAAATAGGGCAATTTAAAAGCAGTGATAATTTCCAGTGTGGGCAAGGATTTGGAGAAAACAGTCATTCCACAAATGAAATGTGAGTTCCTTTTTTTTTTTTAAATTAAAAAAAAATTTAATCTTTATTTTTGAGAGAGAGAGAGAGAGACACACACACACAGAGTGTGAGTGGGGGAGGGGCACAGAGAGAGGGAGACACAGAATCCGAAGTAGTCTCCAGGCTCTGAGCTGTCACCACAGAGCCCGACGCGGGGCTGGAACTCAGGAACCGTGAGATCATGACCTGAGCTGAATTTGGATGCCCAACCAACTGAGCCACCCAGGCGCCCCAAAATGTGAGTTCTGATGAAAAGTTTAAATCAGAACTCTTTTGGGGGCGCCTGGGTGGCTCAGTTGGTTAAACGTCCGACTTCGGCTTAGGTCATGATCTCATGTTTCATGAGTTCAAGCCCCGATCGGGCTCTGTGCTGACAGGTTAGAGCCTGGAGCCTGCTTCGGATTCTATGTCTCCCCCTCTCTCTGCCCCTCCCCTGCTTGTGCTCTCTTTCTTTCTCTCAAAAAATGAATAAATGTTAAAAAAAAATTTTTTTAAATCAAAACTCTTTTTACAGAAAACATTTTCACCATCTACATGTATAAAGAGATTTTAAAAACATTCATACCTTTTAACTGAAAATAATTCTAGGAAATTAACCTGAGGAATTAATCTGTGATGTGAATAAATATTTATATAATAAAATATTTTCACTACAATATTGGTTATAATAGCAAAACCAATTTTAACAATATAAATAGGAAAATGTTTAATGGCAAGTGAGAAATTACTTAAGTCATTGAAAATGATATATTTGAAAAGCTTTAATAACATGGGGAATTATTTATGACCTAATTTTAAAAGAATAAAGTTATTATACAGTGTTATGCAATAATACCCCAAATATATAATGACTAGTTTATATCAGAAAGAATGCAAGAAGTTGGATAAGTGAATAAGAGAGTTTGAAACACTCTGATATTCAAATGAAGACCTTGAGCATAAACACAGAATTTGAAAAGTATGGAATGCACTTTGAAGACCACCCCATGAGAACATACCCCTGGCTGGATTGCAAAATCCATATTTTGAGGAGTAAAAGAAAACATGGTAAGTCCTAGAAGCTGAATTCTAACTCCTTCCCGTGGCTACCAAAACCCTGAAGGAATAGAGGTCCAAGGAGCTTCAGTTTACTACAGGGATGTGGGGCATTGCTTAGGAGGATTAATTTTATAGCAGCAAGCAAAATAAGAGATGGAAAACAGAAGAGGAAGTAATACTGGTAGGGAAGCCGATATTCAGTTGATGATTGGTGGTTGAACTGAGATAGTGTTGGTGAGAATAAAGAGGAATGTGTGTTACAGATATTGAGGAAGTAAAATCAATAGGATTTAGCAATTGGGTCTATAGACACTGGGAGCTAGAGGGGTTTCTAAAAGGTGATTAGAAGGGTGATGCCTTAGTCTGCTCTAGCTGCTGTAACAAAATACATAGACTGGGTGCTAATAGACAACAGAAATTTATTTCTCACAGTTCTGTAGGCTGGAAGCCTACTACTAAAGTGTTAGAAGATTTGGTGTCTGGTGAGAGCCCTTTTCCTTGTGCTGTCTTCTCACTGTGTCTTCACATAGGAAGGACACAAGGGAGCTCTCTGGGGTCTCTTTTGTAAGGGCATTCATCCCATTCTTGAGGGCTTAGTTCTCCTGACCCTAATCATGTTGAAAGTCCCTACCTCCAAATAGCATCACATGGGGGATCAGGTTTCAATATGGATTTTAGGGAGATACAAACATTCAGTCTATAGTTGATGGTATCGCCATCCTTGGAAATGGAGGAGATTCAGCTTATTGTGCGGGAAGTTGATGAATACGTTTAGACGTTTTGAGTTAGATCTACTAATGGAGAACACCAATTGGAGATCTCTTCCATACAGTTGGAAATGTAGGGTTTAGGCTGTGAGACAAATGGGGCCAGAAATAAAGGTACTCTTTCTCTCTCTCCAACCCACCATGAAGCCTGGAAGAGGTTGGAGTTAGCAAAGGTGTCAACATGGGAGAAAAAAGTAATACCAGAACCTATGAAATTGACTACATTTAAGGGGAGGAGGGAAAAGAGAAGCAGAAAGGAGACCAGAAAACTGAAGTGCAAAGTGAAGTGCGGAGAAAACTATCTGAACCTGAGCCTCTGTATACAACGTTTAGAATTTGGGCCTGGTTAGATCAGGAATTAAGGGAGAAAATTGAAAAAAATGAATAGGATTTTATGTATTTTAAGACTTATTATGATGGTGACTATGACATAGGATAAAAGCAAAGAGTGGACAGCAGGCATTCTAAAAATTAGTATAAAGAAATGCACCAATAAATAAGCTTTTATATTTTCCTACAATTCCTAGTTTCTCTTTATCATGCAGGTTATTTTCTCAATAACTATTAGTAATAGTATATAAAATAAATCTTTTTTGGGGAGGCAAATGTGATATAAGGGACAAGGAACAGCCCTATCAAGCTAGTATAATTCATCTGTAAAATGGGGATAATAATACTTATCATCAGCTGATCTCGGAGAACTGTAATGTGAGCTAATTGAAAAGAACTATGCAGCATTGCCCGCATGTAAAAGCTACAGTAATGTACCACAGAATTAATATTTAGGGAATTTTTTTGCTTCTGATTTTATGCTGGTAAAATTGTCATTACTTTAAATAAGCCATAAATATCTATTTTTTGCTCTATGTTCAGTAAACAAATGTTCTATTTCTTACACTTATAAATTTACTGTGATTTTGCCTTCTGTGAGATGTTTGCATTTATCTTATTTTTGCCCGCTTCTGCTCTGGCAAATACGTGCCAAATAAAATGTTAGTATCAGCAAACAAACATTTTTGTTGGGTGTGTCCTCACTGTCCAAATGTTTGTTTTTAGCCAGAGCTATTTGTTTCTGAAGCTTTCATGAAACATGCATTTGTTTTTGAACCCTCCCAACAGCTCGGATATTCCTGACTACATTTCCTTAGGTCACCTTTTACTCAGCACTTCTTTCTTATGAATTCTCCTGTTGGCCAGAATTTTTTCTGAGGCTTCAGTACTTGCCTGGTAGGAATGCTTATAAAAACATTTGTGGATAGCCCAAACATTTTCAATAACATTTGCTTGGAAAAATTTTACTGGCAGTCAGGACACATTATTTAAACATATTTCAAAATATTTATGAGTCCCTGCAATACTTTGGCGGTGTCTGTATAGCAAGGCTGAATTGATGGTTTTCTAGTTAAGTCTTTTTGTTTGTTTGTTTTTGGTCATTCATAACGGTTGATTGATGAGTGCTTGATAGACTTTCCATGCAGTTGATTTGATTAACTCGATAGTAGGGTAGCTATAATAACCAGTGAGTGGTGTTTGAACTTTCTTCCTTCTCCGAGAAGGGAGCTTTATAAACAATTTAGATTAACCTTACTGTAATCTCTTCAGATGCTTGATTCCCAGTTGTTATTTTAGCTCTTTCTCTTCATCTCCTTCCCAGCAGTAATTCAGAAAATGGTAGATTTGTTAGGATCATGTGGGGATTAGGATTTAGTAAAAGAAGCAGCTGAGACCTATGTTTCTCTATATAGGATTTACATCATTTTTAAAAGTCATTTTTCATGTTTCATGACTATGTCTAAATGAAGAAAGAAAATTAATGAATTATTTATATATTTAGGTGGAACAGCTAAAATAAGAATTTGTTTTATTTTGTATATGTGTTATTAGTAGAGTACTTCTTTGTGTTTTTTCAAAATAAAGAGGGAAATCTAAGTCTGTGATTATATCCAATCCTTGATTTTAGATCATCTGACCTGCAGGAGAAAAAGCAGGACATATTAACTTTGGCTACCAGGGATGATAAGGCCACATAAATTTAAAAGGCCTTAGTAAGTGTATCTTTAAAAACCATATTAGAGGGTTTTAATTCATGAAAGCCTCCTTTCTGACTTTGCCTGTCCCCATGTTGCTAAGTCTACTTTCTGCATATCTTATCTTGCATCTCTCTGTTCTGTACTTTTGTGTGTAGATTTTTTCCACATGTGCTGTATTTTTTTTATGTGATTTCACTCTATATACCACTGTGCATATACATCTGACTGTCATTTTCTTTGCCTCTGCATGTATGCCTAGCCTACATTTTCTTTAGGTGTCTCCATTTACTTTTAATCTCTGTCTATGCCTTCATCAGTGCACCTCTCCATATATCTATGTTTGTGTGTATATAGATGTGTAAAAGGTTTGTGTCCTCTATTTCTATGCCCATTTTGATGTATCCCTCTGCTTCTATGACTTATTCTCTCTCATTGTCTTTCTCTCTGTGTTTCATTTTATGTGGCTTTCTCAACTTTTATTTGATTTCAGTTTGTTATAAATATCTTCCTTCTTTTATAATTTATATGGTATTATATTTACTAACTAGAATTTAAAATTTCCTGTTCCATTCCACTAGAAAAGTGAACAGACCATTCATAAAAGAAATAAGTGGGGCAATAAATTTATAAAATGGATATATTCTCATTAGTAATTAGGTACATACAATTAAAATAATGAGATTATATTTATTGACTATCAGGTTGACAAAGATATCCATAATAAAAGAATGGTCAGTTATAAATTATAATGGCATTGAATCAACATTTTAGGAAAACAACATGTGTTGAAGTTTTAAATATATATAAATTTTGATTCAGCAATTCCACTTTAGGAATTTGTCTCCTCAAAAACTGGACAATTGTACAACTGTTTATTTGAGAATTGCCTTTAGCAGTATAAAATTGAAAGTAAATTATCCTTAGTAGGAGCTTGGTTAAATGAATTATTATACTCAAATACAATAGAACATTAGATTTCTATTGCTACAGAAAAATTCTGTGGTATATTGATAGCTGGAAAATAATCAGTTTCAAAAAAGTGTGTAAAAATGTACATGTTGTATATGCCATTTATTTATTTAAAAAAAAATAGGGTGTGTGGGTGGCTCAGTCGGTTAAGTGATTGGCTCTCTATGGGGATTCTCTCTTTCTCTCTCTCTGCCCCTCCCCTACTCACTCTGTCTCTGTCTCTCTTAAATAAATAAACCAAAAAAACCCACCAAATTTATAAATATATATATATATTAGATATATGTAATATATATTATAAAATAATAAAAAATAAAATATATATTATACAAAAATATACATATATAAGTCTATATGTATATAGTGTGTGTGTGTGTGTGTGTGTGTGTGTGTGTACTTTCTATGTGCTAAGCACAATAAAGACACTATAGAATCATTCATGTTATTTTATATGGGGTGTAAGATAATGAAAGAACTTCCACCTTCGCTTTACTATGGATTTAACAAGCACATAATGTAAAAAAAAAAATAAAGTTGCAGCAATTTTTACAAGAGTTTTCTTAAATTTTTAAACAGACAAATGCTTTTCTACTTTAAAATATTAAATTAAGTTGATCTCTTCTTTTGTGGTTTTTCTTTCCTTTTTCTTCTCCCTCCCCCACACTGTGGAACAGTGATCCTCTATATAAAGTGATCCTCAATCCTGGCCAAGAAAGTATTCTTAGGTATTCTGGAAATGCTATGCCTTAGTACATATGCCTTAGTATAATTCTTAATGAATTGTCAAGAAGAAACATTTATTTAAAGCTTTTGGAAAAATAAAAAAGTTTAAGCCATGTACTTGTCAAAATGTCATTCCAATGTGAAGCATGGAGAGTCTGAGCAAATGTAATATGAAACAATAAAAGTGAACTCTGGGCTCAGTCATTGGAAATTGACACTAATGTCAATGGAAAACCAAACTTGAAAATCTAATGTTTACTACAATAATTTTCAAATTTTTAAATGCAGATTCTTAGACCCCACCTTCAGAGATTCTGATTTGATAGATCTGGAGTAAATCATAGATTCTGTAGTTTAATAAGCTTCCCAGGTGATTCTAGGTTTAAGGGCCACATTTCAACAAACAGTGCTGATAAGCTAATCTACAATAGCTAATCTACTTTAAAAAGTTGACAGATTTACCTTCAGTCATATCTACTAGATATATTTCTCAGAGAATTTTTTGCACATGATTACTTAAGGGATCATGGAAGTTATTTAAAGAGATTGTGAGTTCATAAGGAGGTTATATTCCAGTTCAAGACCCATTGGCTTTCTGGACCACAATTCTGAGCCAAAATTTTAATGAGCTGCCAATGTTTACTTCCATCAAATAAAAATTATCATGCTTTTTCTTCAAAAAATAGCATTAATATTAATAGGTTCTATTTCATTGCTATTATTTTCTAATAGGTAGATAGTGTGAGTTTTCAATAATAATGTCATAAGAGTATGACAAAAATGTATAAATAATAGAAGACTACAAATGCAGAATTCTGATCAATAAAAGCAGCTATGTAGTATAAATAGAAGACTATAGTATAAATAGAAGACTACTTCAGAGCATTTGGACACAGTCAAAATAGCAGATCTATGAGTTTTAAAAGATTGAATGATATGCAATAAATATGTTGATAGAAAAAATTTATATGTCTAAAGTAGAAGTTTGCCTGAAAAGTAACTCTGAACTTCCTGCACAGAAGAGTCATGAGATGTACAGCAAGTTTATCATGTTTCTATAAGATATAACCTTCCTGTGTATATATAATTAAGGTGTACACTAAACACACAATTTAAATATCTTGTGGTCATTTAACACAAATCTATTTGTAATTCTATTTTAAATAAAATTTATATGGGTGGGAGGGGTATCTGGGTGGCTTGGTTGAGCATCCCATCCTTGATTTCAGCCCAGGTCATGATCCCAGGGTTGTAGGATTGAGCCCTGTGTCAGGTTCTGTGCTGAGTGTGGAGCCTGCTTCAGATTCTCATTCTCTCTCTCTCTCTCTCTCTCTATCTCTCTCTCTCCGCCTCTGCCCTTTTCCCCCACTCACGTTCTCTCTCGTGCTTTGAAAAAAAAAAAAGAAAGAAAAAAAAACCAATTATATGGGTCAGGATCCAAAAAACTTCACACAATGTAGCTGATAAATGAAACACCTGACCAGTTCAGAGAGCTTTATAGCTGTGGAACCATTTAGTTCTGTGTTTCTCAAACTTTACTGTGCCTAAGAATCCACTTGGGAATCTTGTTTAAATGAAAATTCTGATAGTCTAGAGTATGTGACCTGAGAGTCACATTCCAAATAAGCTGTTGGTACAAGGACCACCCTTTTCATTGCAAAGATTTATTTCAACGCTTTTGTTTAATAGATGAAAGAATTGAATGTGGGAAGACATGGCTTTGTAAGGCATTACTAGGACCTTGGTGGACTTAAAGTCATGGAACTGAATTGTATTAATGGTATCAAACTCTTATCACTAAGGTAAGGCTTTTTTGTTGCCCTTCCTGAGTTGAGATTTCAGCTTTCTCTTTCATTCTGTGAGAGAACCAAAAGACTCCTTTCAATAAATTTCCCCTTTTTCTTTAAGTTTCCAGAAACAGTTTCTGATGCCTGCAATCAAAAGAATATATTATAGGCTCTGTGTTGGGACTTGTGTTGCAAAGAAATATACTATATTTATATCACAAGGAAATAAATTATTCTACCCCTGGAACATAGTTACGTATATATTTCCTTAAAAATTTTACACAAGTCTGCTGGTGGCTCTCTAACATCTCTGTCCAGCATGACTCTCCCCTCAGTTGCTGAGGTTAAAACCTAGGAATCATTCTCCGTTTCTATTTTTCCCTTTCCACATTCAATCCATTAACAAGTTCTATCAGTTCTGCCTTTAAAATCCAGCCAGAAATCAACCACTTTTCATCTTAACCACTTTTCATCGCATTCTAGTCTAAACCATCACCATCTTTACCCTGGACATCAGCAACAGTTTCCTAATCCTTCTTTTTGTTTCCACTCTAGCTTTTCCACACAGTAGCCAGTGTGATTCTTTTAAAATGTCATCAAGGGGCATCTGGGTGGCTCAGTTGGTTGTGTCTGACTCTTGATCTCAGCTCAGGTCATGAGCTCACAGTTTGTGGGATCAAGCCCTGCGTAGGGTTCTTCACTGTCAGTGTGGAACCCTCTTGGGATTCTCTCCTTCCCTCTCTCTTTGTCCCTCCTCCACATTCTATCTCTCTTTCTCTCTCTCAAAATAAATAAATAAACTTAAAAATATATATATAAAATAAAATGTCAACCAGATCATGTTACATTCATGCTCAGAAATGCTCAGTAGCTTCCCATACCATGGAGAATAAAATCCAAACTCCCCACCATGATTTACGTGGACTTATGTGATATGACCCTTTACTAAACCTCTCTTACTTCATCTTGTTTCACCTTCCTCCATGTACATACTGCGTCACCTATACTACTCTCCCTGATAACTCTTTAATTGGAATGTAAGTCCCAAAGACAAGGATTCTGTTTACTCACTCTTGTATCCCTAGTACCTAGGATGATGTTTGGCATAGACTAGATTTCAATTACTAGTTCTTGAATGAATGAGTGAATGAATGAATGAAGAAATATATAATCAATGAAATCAATTAGGCACAGTAAACAAGATACACCCAATTACTAGAACTCTGGTAGAAGTAAGCGGTTGGTTGTGGAAGTGAGACAGCAAGATCTTAGTTATTACTACTAACTTTTTATTACTACTTATACTACTAATTATCTATACATTAAAATCACCTTCAATTTTGAAGTTCAAGGCCCTTCCCAAAGAACTTAGGGCAAGACTAGCAGTAAGGTAGGTTGGCTGACACCTGAGCCTCTTGATTTGTCCCAGCCAGAGGAATACACACCTTGGTGGCCTTGAAGTGGCCTTAGAGTGTAGAAGAGAGATGTCAAGACAAGCAGCCAGACAGATGATTATGTTGTTGTTGTGGACTAAATGTTAGTGTCCTCCAAAATTTATATTTTGAAATCCTAACCCTCAATAAATGGTATGAGCATGTGAGGCCTTTGGAAAGTAATTACATTTTGAGGATCAATCCTCATGAATGAGATTACTGCCCTTATAAAAGAAGCAATATAAGAGGTTGCTTTCTGTTTTTGATGTCCAGTATAGGAGGATATAAAGAGAAGACAACCATCCGCAAACCAGTAAGTGGCTCTTACCAGAACTAAATCTATATACACCCTGATCTTGAACTTTCCAGTCTCTAGACTGTGGGAAATAAAAATTATTATTTATGCTAACCAGACTATGGTGATTTGTTTTGGAGTGTGAGCTAAGATAGTTGCTGTGACTATAGAGAGTTACTATGGTACCTTTGGTAAGGAAATAAAGTGGATACCTTGCAATGCATCAATTAACCAAATGAATTGCATATCATTCATTTTTAAGCCTGTTCTCAGGAGGAGAATAGAGGCACAAAACACTCATAAAAACTTTATATAAGGGAGTTGTCACTGAGAAATCTTTTAATTAAAAGAGGTGGGAGTGTTCACAAGGACAAAGGAATAAACAATGAACAGATATTTTCTTTTTAATCACTCAACACACCTCTGCCATGGAAAGATGGCATTCTAGTTTCTATGAGGTAGTATACATGAGTATTGCTGTTCTATGGGCATTTAAGTATCTTTTAGTCCTTTTGCCTTCATTTGCTCAGGGATATATATTGCTTTCTCAGTCTTGTCCAGATGCAAGCTCTAATGACCTTTACCAATAGGCTCAATGCTGCAACTACCTGAACCAGTGGAAACCAGATTTTAATCGCTCAAATTAACAAGTGAATAGGGTCTGGAAATAATCTGTGGCCTTTAGTCTGAATTTTAGTATCCTGGGCAAAGCTCATTGCCACCTGCTTTTACAGTGAGGGGCAATCTGCCCAGTAATGTTCAACATATGTAACTAGTCCATGTGCCAGGCTTTCTGCTTCCTTTTTGGTGTGCAATCCAGCTTCCTGCTGGGACGGTAGCCTTGGCTTAACCTCTACGTCATTTACCTGGTGCTTTGATCCTCTTTCTTTTTTTCTGCTGATCTGCTTTTCTGGGGGCGACCCTTACTTTCAGGATGTCTTTCAACCTAGCTTAACCTAACTGCAACCAAAATATTTGCCCAAGAATTCAGAGACTCTTCGTATAGTGCCCTGTCTTCTTAGGAATCCCTTAAACATATCAGCATAAGCCAGGACTAGGTTCAAATTTATACTCCTCTTTGTGACCTGCCCTACTGCCACATTAATTCCCTTAGCCCAATCCTCTGCTCTGGCTAACTCTTTTTTTTCTGCTATTTACAGCATAGCATGCCTGAGCACAGAGTCTATGTGCGTTGGGACACATCCCTAAAGGTCTGAGAAAGAATGAGATAATTAAGATGCTTGTGAATGCTGCTGTGTTATGGATTTGAACCTGTTGCACAATTCTGTGCTCTGGGGAATGGAAATAAGTATTTCATATGGCTCTGTGAGGACTTCTAAAAGTCCAAGGTTTTACCTGTTGGTTTACTACAAGTTAGACAGTCATAACAGAGATAGGATCTCTACTCTCAATCATGTCAAATAATAATGCTGATTTATGGAAAGGTTAGGAATGTCCTAGTTGGGATGAAACCATTCTTTTTTCTCTCTAAGTGAGACTTTTCTCATTTAGAGATTACAGGATTGGGATCCTGTTCTAGCAAGCCCATTCTCACTAATTTATTACCAACATTAACAAAAATGAAATGATAGTAAGAGAGGGCAGGGATAGACATTTGCCATAGAAGGAAAAACTGCTAATTGAATTGCTTCGTAGACAATTCCAGGATGCATATGAGACCTGCGTGGATTAGGATATCAGCAAAAGGCAAACTTAATAATTAAATAGGAATAATTGGTTGATAAAACAGTATAGTATTCCTCAGTCAGCTTGGTCAAAGGACATGTGCTTTTCCAATTTTGATAGAACTATTAAAATGTTCTCAGTAGAGGAAAATAATATTTTAATGCTGGATTTTAAGAAATTACTGTTAGGGGTGCCTTGGTGGCTCAGTCGATTCAGCGTCCAACTTTGGCTCAGGTCATGATATCACAGCTTGTGAGTTTGAACCCCACATTGGGCTCTGCACTGAGAGCTCAGGGCCTGGAGCCTGTTTCGGATTCTGTGTCTCCCTCTCTCTCTGCCCCTTCCCCACTTGTGTTCTGTCTCCCTCTCTCTCTCTCAAAAATAAATAAACATTAAAAAAGTTTTAAAAAGATTTCAAAAAAAGAAACTACTGTTCTTAGAGAGTATCTATCATTGCTAATCAAATTAAGAACAGTTTGGAAGGCTATGTCTACTCTCTGGAATAATGACAAGTGGGAGATGGCTATCAGATAACAGCCTAGAGGAGAAGTTCTTCCAAAATAGTGCCTAAGGATTTCATCAGGTGACAATGACCACCATTTTGATACAAGCCAGAAAAAGTGGAAACATGTAATCTGGTTATGAACAAGATAAGCATGTATCTCTGGGATGTCATAGTTATATAGATTGTATACATTTTATGGGATTTAGGTCAAAAGGGATTCTGTACTGTGATTAAGATTTTATTTCTTCTTTACCAGAAGATGGAGTGAGCACAAAAAAGAACTATACTCCATAAGGCTACGTGACCCTAGTTATTCCAAAAATGTTTTAAGAAATTTGTTCATTCATTTATTCATTCAACATGTACGGATAGGGTACTTACTAGTAGGAACTGTATAAGTCACTATATACAAAGGGAGACAAAATAGTCACGGTTCCTGACAGCTTCACTGATTATAATCCAGTGGGACCTTTAACGTGCAATAAAATATTAATAATTATAATTGTGAATAGTGCTAAGAGGTCAAGACAACAGTGTCTATTAGAAAAGCAACATGGTCTCATAACTTTGATTTTGTTGGTGGGGGGAGGGGCAAGGAAAACCTCTTTGAAAAAGGGACATGTAAGCTAAGAGCTAAAAGATGTAGAAGTTGATTAGAGTGGAGGCAGGAGGATTTCAGGCAGAAAAGATCAGCATGAAGGAAAGCTCTGAGGCTGGGGAAAGGGTTTAGTGTGTTCCAGGAAATGAAGGCTCAGTGAGGTTAGGACAGAGAGAGTGATAATGGTTCCAGATATGTTTGGAGAAGCAAGCAGGGACCTGATCCTTGCAGAGCTTTGTGACTGTGATAAGTTTATATTTTAAACATAGTCGGAAGCTAATAAAAAACAGACTGATTTGTGGATGGGAAGTCACACAGACATTATCACATGTGGTACCCACCCCATCTCCCAAAAAGCAGATTTATTTAGAATGGAATGAATGTATTGAATTATGAACTACAGATTTAAGTAGAGCAATGCTTTATAATGTGTATCCTGCTTTTTCCTGGTTTCCTTCTAGAGAACCCATTATTTTTGACATCAAACCTACATAGTATTTACTTCCAAATAAATAAATAAATATAAATATATAAATTTATAAATTTACATATATTTATATAAATTTATAATATATTTATAAATACAAATTTATAAATATGTATTTATAAATATAAATTTGTAAATATAAATAGATATTTATGATATAATTATAAATAATAAATATGTAAAATATATAATAAATATATAAATATATATGAAATAATATATATAAATTAATCTATAAAAATTTATTTACATATATATATATATATATATATATATATATATGTCCGGTTCCTCTAAGACACAAAGGACAAGAAGGGATTAATTAGGGGCAACTGGGTGGCTCAGTCAGTTAAGCTTCCAACTTCAGCTCAGGTCATGATCTCACAGTTTCTGGGTTCAAGCCCCGCATTGGGCTCTGTGCTGACAGCACAGAACCTGGAGCCTACTTGGAGTTCTGTGTCTCCCTCTCTCTCTGCCCCTCCCCCACTCATGTTCTGTTTCTCTTTTTCTCTCTCTCTCTCTCAAAAATAAATAAACATTAAAACATTTTATAAAATAAAAGAAGGGATTACTTAAATGTATTTAATTAGGGAAATTGCTGGTGTGATAAAATGGTGAGGGAGCTATCACATGAGATAGATGGAAGTCTGACTCTGAGTGAAGGACAAAAGGAAGGAACTTTGATGAAAGCATCCTAGAGTGCAGACCAGTCTAAGCAAGGCCCACTGGAGAGTTCTAGAGCCAGAGTTGGTTTTCAGATGCAGGAATAGACCTGTTAGTATCCCTGCCCACTCAGTCTGGCTGGAAGGAGCCATTGGGAAGCACGGCCTCAGGGCAACCACAGAGATGGATTTCAGAGCACAGCAGCTGGACCCTTGCTGGTTACATGACCAATAATTGGAGGCCTGTGAGGCACATCTGAAGGCCATCACAGACAGAGAATACTTTTTGTAAAAACTACGATTTTTTGCTTTTGAGGGTTTTACAACTTGAGGAGATGCTCCAAGAATTTAAAGAGGGTCTATATAGTAATGTAATGTGCAAAGTGGGCTAGATCTCTGAGAGAGTAACAGTGATAGATGAGTCAAAGTGGTCCTGTCTGTCTAAATTCATTTTTTTTTAACGTTTATTTATTTTTGAGACAGAGAGAGACAGAGCATGAACAGGGGAGGGGCAGAGAGAGAGGGAGACACAGAATCTGAAGCAGGTTCCAGGCTCTGAGCTGTCAGCACAGAGCCTGACGCAGGGCTCGAACTCACGGACCGTGAGATCATGACCTGAGCCGAAGTTGGATGCTTAACCGACGGAGCCACGCAGGTGCCCCTAAATTCATTTTTTTAATTGAGGAAGAGGAGAAGAAAAAGATTGCAAAACAAAAGAGTTCCAAACACTTGCAAAACAAGTATCAATAATTGAACACTCACGTTTTTGAAGAGTAAATAGTGATGTTACTAAATAAAGTGCTGACCTTTAAGGGTTTATTTTTAGTCTTCAAATAATTGGACAATTGATATTGTGTAATACAAAACACACAATACAAAAATGCCCTGCTGAGCATGTAGAGAAAGTGAAAATGTTAAGAAAATCTATACATGGACTAAAATAAAATATTAAGACTATTTATTTTATTTTATTTTTTTGACTTAACTTTATTTTTTATTTTTTAAAATTTACATTAAAATTAGTTAGTATATAGTGACGCAATGATTTCAGTAGATTCCTTCATCCCCCCTCCCATAACCCCTCTAGCAACCCTCAGTTTACTCTCCATATTTATGAGTCTCTTTTGTTTTGTCCCCCTCCCTGTTTTTATATTATTTTTGTTTCCCTTCCCTTATGTTCATCTGTTTTGTCTCTTAAAGTCCTCATATGAGTGAAGTCATATGATATTTGTCTTTCTCTGACTGACTAATTTCATTTAGCATAATACCCTCCAGTTCTATCCACGTGGTTGCAAATGGCAAGATTTCATTCTTTTTGATTGCTGAGTAATACTCCATTGTATATATATACCACATCTTCTTTATCCATTCATCCATCAATGGATATTTGGGCTCTTTCTATACTTTGGCTATTGTTGATGGTGCTGCTATAAACATGGGGGTGCATGTGTCCCTTCGAAACAGCACACCTGTATCCCGTGGATAAATGCCTAGTAGTGCAATTGCTGGGTCGTAGGGTAGTTCTATTTTTAGTTTTTTTGAGGAACCTCCATACTGTTTTCCAGAGTGGCGGCACCAGCTTGCATTGCCACCAACAATGCAAAAGAGATCCTCTTTCTCTGCATCCTCACCAACATCTGTTGTTGCCTGAGTTGTTAATGTTAGCCATTCTGACAGGTGTAAGGTGGTATCTCATTGTAGTTTTGATTTGTATTTCCCTGATGAATGATGTTGAGCATTTTTTCCTATGTTGGTTTGCCATCTGGATGTCTTCTTTGGAGAAGTGTGCATTCATGTCTTTTACCCATTTCTTCACTGGATTATTTGTTTTTTGGATGTTGAGTTTGATAAGTTCTTTATAAATTTTGGATATTAACCTTTTATCTGATATGTCATTTGCAAATATCTTCTCCCATTCTGTCAGTTGCTTGTAGTTTTGCTGATTGTTTCCTTCACTGTGCAGAAGTTTTTTATTTTGATGAGGTCCCAGTAGTTCATTTTCGCTTTTGTTTCCCTTGCCTCCGGAGACGTATTGACTAAGAAATTGCTGCGGGCAAGATCAAAGAGGTTTTTGTCTGCTTTCTCCTTGAGGATTTTGATGGCTTCCTGTCTTACACTGAGGTCTTTCAAATAAACTTTGAGTTTATTTTTGTGTATGGTGTAAGAAAGTGGTCCAGGTTCATTCTTCTGCATGTCGCTGTCCAGTTTTCCCAGCACCACTTGCTGAAGACACTGTCTTTATTCCATTGGATATTCTTTCCTGCTTTGTCAAATATTAATTGCCCATATGTTTATGGGTCCATTTCTAGGTTCTCTATTCTATTCCATTGATCTGAGTGTCTGTTCTTATGCCAGTACCATACTGTCTTGATGATTACAGCTTTATAGTACAGCTTGAAGTCTGGGATTGTGATGCTTCCTGCTCTGGTTTTCTTTTTCAAGATTGCTTTGGCTATTCGGGATCTTTTCTGGTTTGATACAAATTTTAGGATTATTTGTTCTAGCTCTGTGAAGAACGCCGGTGTTACTTTGATAGGGATCGCGTTGAATATGGAGATTGCTTTGGGTAGTATTGACATTTTCACAATATTTGTTCTTCCTATCCAGGAACATGGAATCTTTTTCCAATTTTTTGTGTCTTCTTCAATTTCTTTCATCAGTTTTGTATAGTTTTCAGCGTATAGATGCTTCACATCTTTGGTTAGATTTATTCTTAGGTATTTTATGGTTTTTGGTGCAACTGTAAATGGGATCAATTCCTTGATTTCTCTTTCTGTCACTTCATTGTTGGTGTATAGGAATGCAACCGATTTCTGTGCATTGATTTTATGTCCTGAAACTTTGATGAATTCATGAATCAGTTCTAGCAGTTTTTTGGTGGAATCTTTTGGGTTTTCCATATAGAGTATCATGTCATCTGCGAAGAGTGAAAGTTTGACTTCCTCCTGGCCAATTTGGATGCCTTTTATTTCTTTGTGTTGTGTGATTGCAGAGGCTAAGACCTCCAATACTATGTTGAATAACAGTGGCGAGAGTGGACATCCCTGTCTTGTTCCTGACCTTAGGGGGAAAGCTCTCAGTTTCTCCCCACTGAGGATGATATTAGCGTTGGTCGCTCATATATGGCTTTTATCATCTCAAGGTATGCTCCTTCTATCCCTACTTTCTTGAGGGTTTTTATCAAGAAAGGATGCTGTATTTTGTCAAATGCTTTCTCTGCATCTATTGAGAAGATCATATGGTTCTTGTCCTTTTATTGATGTGATGAATCACGTTGATTGTTTTGTGGATATTGAACCAGTCCTGCATCCCAGGTATAAATCCCACTTGGTCGTGGTGAATAATTTTTTTAATGTATTGTTGGATCTGGTTGGCTAATATCTTGTTGAGGATTTTTGCATCCACGTTCATCAAGGAAATTGGTCTATAGTTCTCCTTTTTAGTGGGGTCTCCGTCTGGTTTTGGAATCAGGGTAATGCTGGCTTCATAGAAAGAATTTGGAAGTTTTCCTTCCATTTCTATTTTTTGGAACAGTTTCAAGAGAATAGGTGTTAACTCTTCCTTAAACGTTTGGTGGAATTCCCCTGGAAAGACATCTGGCCCTGGACTCTTGTTTTTTTGGCAGATTTTTGATTACTAATTCGATTTCCTTACTTGTTATGGATCTGTTCAAATTTTCTGTTTCTTCCTGTTTCAGTTTTGGTAGTGTATATGTTTCTAGGAATTTGTCCATTTCTTCCAGATTGCCCATTTTGTTGGCATATAATTTCTCATAATATTCTCTTATTATTGTTTTTATTTCTGTTGTGTTGGTTGTAATTTCTCCTCTTTCATTCTTGATTTTACTTATTTGGGTCCTTTCCTTTTTCTTCTTGATCAAACTGGCTAGTGGTTTATCAATTTTGTTAATTCTTTCAAAGAACCAGCTTCTGGTTTCATTGATATGTTCTGTCTTTTTGGTTTCGATAGCAATTGATTTCTGCTCTAATCTTTATTATTTCCTGTCTTCTGCTGGTTTTGAGTTTTATTTGCTGTTCTTTTTCCAGCTCCTTAAGGCGTAAGGTTAGGTTGTGTATCTGAGATCTTTCTTCCTTCTTTAGGAAGGCCTGGATTGCTATATACTTACCTCTTTGCTATGTCCCAGAGGTTTTGGGTTGTGGTGCTATCATTTTCATTGACTTCCATATACTTTTTAATTTCTTGTTGAACTGCTTGGTTAGCCCATTCATTCTTTAGTAGGATGTTCTTCAGTCTCCAAGTATTTGTTACCTTTCCAAATTTTTTCTTGTGGTTGATTTCGAGTTTCATAGCATTGTGGTCTGAAAATATGCATGGTATGATCTCGATCTTTTTGTACTTACTTAGGGCTGATTTGTGTCCCACATTATGGTCTATTCTGGAGAACGTTCTATGTGCACTGGAGAAGAATGTATATTCTGCTACTTTAGTATGAAATGTTCTGAATATATCTGTTAAGTCCATCTGGTCCAATGTGTCATTCAAAGCCATTGTTTCCTTGTTGATTTTTTGATTAGATGATCTGTCCATTGCTGTGAATGGGGTGTTTAAGTCTCCTACTATTATGGTATTACTATCGATGAGTTTCTTGATGTTTGTGATTAATTGATTTATATATTTGGACGCTTTCACATTTGGCGCATAAATGTTTACAGTTGTTAGGTCTTCTTGGTCTATAGACCCTTTGATTATGATATAATGCCCTTCTGCATTTCTTGATACAGTCTTTATTTTAAAGTCTAGATTGTCTGATGTAAGTATGGCTACTCCGGCTTTCTTTTGTTGACCATTAGCATGATAGATGGTTCTCCATCCCCTTATTTTCAATCTGTAAGTGTCTTTAGGTCTAAAGTGGGTCTCTTGTAAACAGCATATAGATGGGTCTTGTTTTCTTATCCATTCTGTTACCCTGCGTCTTTTGATTGGATCATTGAGTCCATTGACGTTTAGAGTGAGCACTGAAAGATATGAATTTATTGCCATTATGATGCTTGTAGAGTTGGAGTTTCTGGTAGTGTTCTCTGGTCCTTTTTAATCTTTTGTTGCATTTGGTATTTATTTATTTATATATATATATATTTATCTTTTGTCCCCTCAGAGAGTCCCCCTTAATATTTCTTGCAGGGCTGGTTTAGTGGTCAAAAACTCCTTTAATTTTTGTCTGGGAAACTTTTTATCTCTCCTTCTATTTTGAATGACAGCCTTGCTGGATAAAGAATTCTTGGCTGCATATTTTTCTGATTCAGCACACTGAATATATTCCACCACTCCTTTCTGGCCTGCCAGGTTTCTGTGGATAGGTCTGCTGCAAACCTGATCTGTCTTCCCTTGTAGGTTAGGGACTTTTTTTTTCCCTTGCTGCTTTCATGATTTTCTCCTTGCCTGAGTATTTTGTGAATTTGACTATGATGTGCCTTGTTGATGGTCTGTTTTTGTTGAATCTAATGGGAGTCCTCTGTGCTTCCTGGATTTTGATGTCTGTGTCTATCCCCAGGTTAGGAAAGTTTTACGCTATGATTTACTCACATAACCCTTCTACCCCTATTCTCTCTCTTCCTCCTCTGGGACCCTTATGATTCTGATGTTGTTCCTTTTTAATGACTCACTGATTTCTCTAATTCTTAAATCGTGCTCTTTTGCCTTAATCTCCCTCTTTTCCTCTGCTTCGTTATTCTCTGTAAGTTTGTCCTCTATATCGCTGATTCTCTGTTCTGCCTCGTCCATCCTTGCCTCCACTGCATCCATCCATGATTGCAGCTCAGTTATAGCATTTTTAATTTCCTTCTGGCTATTTTTTACTTCTTTTATCTCTGCAGAAAGGGATTCTAATCTATTTTAGACTCCAGCTAGTATTCTTATTATCGTGATTCTAAATTCTGGTTCAGACATCTTGCTTGTGTCTGTGTTGGTTAAATCCCTGGCTGTCATTTCTTTGCGCTCTTTCTTTTGGGGTGAATTCCTTCGTTTTGTCATTTTGAAGGGAGAAAAGGAAATAATGAGGTAGACAAATTGAAATTAAAAACATTAAAAATAAAAATTAAAAACACACCCACACAAAAATCGAATAGATGATGCTAGATCCTAGGTGTGTTTTGGTCTGGGTGTGGAAAGTGGTTTGACAGATTAGAGAAACAAACAAAAAAAGGGGGGGAGAGAGAAAAAAAAGGAAATCGTTTGAGAATTTGAAAAATGAATACACTAAAGTAGACTAAAATACACAAAAGTAGAGAATATAGTAGGAAAAAAATATAGAAAAATATTTTTAATAAAAACTAAAAAGAAATATGAATTTTTTCATTTTCTGTATTTAATAAAAAAGAAAAGAAATGAAAAAGAAAAAAGATAAAAAAGAAAAAAGGAAAAGGAAAAAAAAGAAATCGTTTGAAAATTTGAAAAAGTGAATACACTGTAGTAGACTGAAATAAAATGATGGGAGTAAGATAGCATTTGAAAGAAATTTACATAAAAGCAAAACATATAGTAATAAAAATTAAATAAAAATATTTTTAAAAGAAATTGAAAGTAAAAATGAAGTTTTTCTCTTTCTGCATTCAAGAAAAAGAAAAGAAATGAAAAAGAGAAAAAAGAAAAAGAAATAAAAAAAGGCAATTGTTTGAAAATTTGAAAAGGTGAGTACACTGAAGTAGACTAAAATAAAATGATGGAAGTAAAGTAGAATTTGAAAAACTTTCCACAAAAGTAAAAAATATAGTAATAAAAATTAAAGACAGATAATTTTTAATATAAATTGAAAATAAAAATGAGTTTTTTCTCTTTTGGCATTCAAGAAAAAAGAATTGTAAAAGAGAAAAAGGAAAAAGAGAAAAAAAATTGAATAGATACACCTGCTGACAGAATGAAGTAGGACTGAAATTGTTTCATTTTCCCCTAGAGGTCACAGTCCATGTAGCTCTTTATAGTCCATAGATTAAGCCGGTGGTGAGGTTTGTGTTCTTGAAGAGCAAAGTTGGCCCATTTGGGCAGGGCTCGGTGTAACAGTTCTGCTATCCCCTACATGGCGCTACTAGCCTACTGGGGTGGATTGTCGCGTTGCTAATCAGTGCCCATGCGCATGCAGGGGAGCGGTAAAAAATGGCGCCACCCAGCCATCCAGTCTGTTCTCTCGGATCAGCAGTTGCACACCGGTCGTCTGCCTTGAGCCCTCGTCCACTCCCCACTTTTTCACTGTCCATGACCAGGCCCAGGCAGTACCTCTCTCCCAAGTTTTGTCTCAGATATGGCTGTTTTCCCCGGCCCCTTACTTCCAAAGGACTGCGACTTTGACCCGCACTGCCCCTCTGCGGGAGGATCTCACTAAGCGATGGCTGAAAGAGCAATGGCCAAATGTCGGTTGCACCCAGGAACGCCCACTGGATCCTGCTGTTGCCAGTGCCCCGAGACTGCAGCCAGGTGCCAGCCCGCTCCCCAAAAAAATCTTGAGAGAGTGTAGCCACAGCGTTTCAGGGACCATGGAAAATCGCAACACGCATCTGACACCAGGCTTCACCCTCAACAACCTTGCCCCAGCACCAGCAAATGTGGCTGCCTTCCGGGGTCTGCTGGGACCAGGTGGCTTCAACAGTCTCTACCAAATATCCTTCCAGCAGTGGAACCACTTTTCCCTGTGTGGTCTGAGAACCTCCTGCACCCCACTCTGTTCCTGGGGATTCACCTTTCCCACAAGAGCACCTCCAGGCTTGGAGCTGCGGAGTTGCAGCCTTTGCACTCCCCTTGTTTACAGTCTTTTTTTTTTTTTTTTAATTTTTTTTTCAAAGTTTTAATTTATTTTTGGGACAGAGAGAGACAGAGCATGAACGGGGGAGGGGCAGAGAGAGAGAGGGAGACACAGAATCGGAAACAGGCTCTAGGCTCCGAGCCATCAGCCCAGAGCCCGACGCGGGGCTCGAACTCACGGACCGCGAGATTGTGACCTGGCTGAAGTCGGACACTCAACTGACTGCGCCACCCAGGCGCCCCCCCTTGTTTATAGTCTTAATGGAATTTAAACCCTCTCCTTTCTCCTTTCTCCCTTTTTAGTTTAGTCCCTGTGGCTGTTTCCAATTTTCCACTTTCTCTCCAGCTGCTTTTGGGGAGGGGTGCTTTTCCCGTATGCTCCCCCCATCCCCAGTCTCCATCCTCTCCCTGCCCGCAAAAGGGGTTCCCTACCTTTCGGGGCTTCTTGCTCCCCAAGTTCAGCTCTTCATGTCACATACCTGCTGAATTCTGTGGTTCAGGTTGCGCAGATTGTTGTGTTAATCTTCCGATCGTTTTTCTAGGTGTGTAGGACGGTTTAGTGTTGGTCTGGCTGTATTTCATGGACGTGAGACACACCAAATATTAAGACTATTTAAACACACAAAAATTACATTTTGGTTTACAAAAACAAAGTAATGCAACAAAAAAAAAAATACAGAACTAGAAAAAGAAAGAAAGAAAGAGAAAAAAGAAAGAAAAAAAAAGAAATTTTGACCTCAAGATAATTGGGAACACTGGAGGAAGAAAACCAATTCTAGCACATAGAAACTATTACAAAATCACCAAATGATATTTTTATTGAAATAAAAGATATCTCCAGGATTTGACTTCCAATCAGAAAATATTCTCAAAGAAAGACTTCCTACACATTCAATTCTTATATTTTTTAATATTTAAAAGATTTATTTCAATCTGCTACGTAGAGAAAACTATACAAATACAAAGATTACAATGATTTCAAATCTGTTTTTTAGAGTTAAGGGGGAAAATACTTGAAGCTTTATTTTTCTTAGGTAATTTTAACTAAACTTTTTTTTTTTCTGAAGGCAGAAAAAATATTTTATTCCAGAGAAATATGAAATAATTTTTCGAGAGGCAAGAGCCAAAAAGATCAGAATGAGGAAAAATAGAAACTTCAGAGCAAATCAGAGTTATTTGTAAAGTGATTAGAATATGAACAATAATTTTTCAATTGAATGCTTTATCATGAGAATTTTAAGAAATTTTTTAAAAATTTGGCAACTTCCAGAATATAACAAGGAAGAGAGAATGTGAAAAGAAATGATAAACTGTGTTTTTAAAAAATTTTTAATGTTTATTTTTGAGAGACAGAGCATGAGTGGGGGAGGGGCAGAGAGAGAGGAAGACACAGAATCTGAAATAGGCTCCAGGCTTTGAGCTGTCAGCACAGAGCCTGACTTGGGGCTCAAACTCACGAGCTGCGAGATCATGACCTGAGCTGAAGTTGGATGCTTAACCAACTGAGCCACCCAGGCACTCCAATAAACTCTGTGTTTTAAAGTAAATAAAAAGTTACTAAATTCATAATAAGTTTGAGTATATAAATTGTTTAGATATTATTATAGTAATTGTGTTAACCCTTGAGAAAAGTTGAGAAATTAATCATTTTAATTTTTTTTTTTTAACGTTTATTTATTTTTGGGACAGAGAGAGACAGAGCATGAATGGGGGAGGGGCAGAGAGAGAGGGAGACACAGAATCGGAAGCAGGCTCCAGGCTCTGAGCCGTCAGCCCAGAGCCTGACGTGGGGCTCGAACTCACGGACTGTGAGATCGTGACCTGAGCTGAAGTCGGACGCTTAACCGACTGAGCCACCTAGGCGCCCCGAGAAATTAATCATTTTAAAATATAGTAAATGGTTACATAATTCTTATTCCGTGCCCAATTCTTATTCTATATTCTTTACAAATGTTAACTCATCTGCAAACAGTTCCATGAAGTGGGTGCTAATATTATCCCAGGTGTACAGGTGACCTCAGGTCACTTGGTTCATAAGTGGCAAAGCTAGCATCTGGACCAGGCAGTCTGTCTTGGTCTTTACTCTGCTGGACTGCCTTCCCAATTCGGTGGTAATGTTTCTGTAGGGTTAAGCTAAATTGGTTTTTGTTTTTGTTTCCTTTTTTAATTAAAAAAAACAAAACACTTTATTTTTTTTTTTAATAGCCACATTTTTAATGTGCTTATAGGGGTACCTGGATGGCCCAGTCAGTTAAGCTTCCAACTTCAGCTCAGGTCATGATCTCACAATTCATGAGTTCAGGCCCCACATGGGGCTCTCTACTGTCAGCATAGAGCCTGCTTTGGATCCTTAGTTCTCCTCTCTCCCTGCTCTACCTCCGCTAGTGCTATGTCTCTCTCTCTCTCTCTCTCTCTCTCTCTCTCTCTCTCTCTCTCTCTCAAAAAAGAAGTAAAATCATTAAAAATCTTATTAAAAAAATAAAGTGCTTACTCTAAGTGCTTTACCATTATCTCATTTACTCTTCAGAACCACCCCTTTTAAAAAGTTACCATTGTTATCCTATATTGCAGATGAAAAAAGTAAGGCCCAGAAAAATGAGTAACTTGTCCAAGATCACAAAGAAGTAACTTTGGAATCTGTACTCAAGCAGTCAGGTTCTAGGACTAGCTTCTTAAACAATGTGCTATACTGCTTCTTTGATTATAAAATTAACATGCTTGTTGTATAAAAACAATGTTAACTGAAGAGTATAATAATTGTTCTTAGCCTCTTGGAGGATATATGAGTTTCTGAAAATTAAACCTGAAACAAATAAACAAACCTATAGTATTTGTGGATATTGGATGTTTTCTTCAAATAACATTTGGCTCAATTGAGAGCTCTGCGTAAGGTTAAGCTCTGGTAAGAATCTTTTAGTCCTGTAGTCTGGGTGGGCAAGCAGTCCATATACCAGTTGGTGAATTTGTGTTAGATTATATTGAATTTGAAGGCATTACAGGTATCTATATTGAGTTGTTCTAGATTGTTTTTGGGAAAAACACATACACAGAATTTAAAATCAAGACTATTGTTCAGGGGTGCCTGGTATTTCAGTTGGTTAAGCATCTGACTCTTGATTTACGCTCAGGTGATGATCTCTTGGTTCTTGAGATCAAGCCCTGTGTGGGCTCAGTGCTGATAGCACAGAACCTGCTTGGGATTCTCTTTCTCCCCCTCTCTCTCTGCCCTCCCCCACTTGCACTCTCTGTCTCTCTCTCAAAATAAATAAATAAATAAACATTAAAAAAGAAAAAAAAATACTGTTCATAAGCCTGGCATTACTCAAGAGAAAAAGGAGTGTTCACAGTCAAAGGCTGGAAACTGTCATACCCTGGTTCCTTAAAACATCCAGATTACATGCTTTATTTTATACAAAACTATATCCTCAGACTTCTCTGAGAATTGCTTTGTGTTGGGGGTGGAGGGAGTTATAGTTCCTAGGAGACTAAAGATATTGAAGATAATTTTCATTGAAGATCAGCTATGATTTAAACTTTTAGGGGCACCTGGTTGGCTTGCTTGGTTAAGCATCTGATGCTTGATTTCAGCCCAGGGCATGATCTTGTGGTTCATGAGTTCGAGCCCTACATTGGGTTCTGCGCGGATAGTGTGGAGCCTGCTTGGGATTCTCTGTCTCTCCGTCTCTCTCTGCCCCTCCTTCACTCATTCTCTCTCTCAAAAATAAACATTTAAAAATAAAATTTTTGAACATGTGACAAGAGGGTCTGATGATCATAAAGGGGCTGATTTTCTCACTAGTAGGTGTTCTGAAGATTTGGGTCTAGAATTCAAGAGGGGTCAGAGATGAAGGTGCCAACCAGAGAACGATTATCATAGAGGTGACAATTAAAAGCACATCAGCTGATAAACTGACCCAGGAAAGAGTGATGATCAGTGATTCATACTTTGGGCTGCAATTAGGTTCATCTGGAGAGCTTTTAGAAATGGCGGTGGTAGGCCCCACTCCCATAGATTCTACCTTAGTTGGTTTTAGGGATTGAGCACCAGGTTTCTATAACGTTCTCCAGGTGATCATAATATGCACTCAGTTGAAAACCTCAGTAGAGGTAGAAATGAACTAACAATAAGTGGCAGTTATGTAGGGTGTGTTAGGCAGAATTTTGGCCCCCAGGATGACTTTCACCCACTGGGGCTACTTGTAAATTTTTTACCTTAGGTAGCAAAAAGGGATTTTGAAGAGGTAATTTAGGCTCTTAATCAGCTGGTCTTAATATAGGAGCTTCTCCTGATATCTAGGTGGACCTAATCTGTAGATAGGTGCCCTTAAAAACAGAGAGCATGCCCTTTCTGGTAGAAGGAGGAAATCTTATGCTCCTAGCCTAAGAAGGATTAGAAATGCCTGTGTGGGTATGAAGATGAAGGGGCTTGTGTGTCAAGAAAATAGGGAACTGAATTCTGTCAACAATCAGAATAAGTTTGGAAGTGGAATCTTCCACAGGTAAGAGTTGAGCCTGACTACTTGATTTCTGCCTTGTGAGGCTCTGAGCAGAGAATCCTTGTGAGTTCTCTGTGCCCAGACTTCTGACCCACTCACTGTGAAGTAATAAATGGGTGTTGTTATAGGTGGCTAAGTTTGTGACAATTTGTTGTGACAGCAATGGAAAATTAATACAGAGGAAGAGAGCTGGTGGAGTCTAGTATCACAAAAGCCAATGTAGAAAGAAAAGATGTTGTATTTGTCCATTTAGAAGTTGTTGATTTTTGAGAAAGTAGTTCCTTCCCCTTAACGAATAAGGTGTGCTTATGACCAGGGCTAGTTTTGGTAATTACCGTGGCTCATACATCTGGATTTTAAGTATACCCAGTAGACAGCCTCATACATGAATTATTTCTTATACATAGCATTTTATTTTTTCTAATGCACTTAAATCACTTCAGTTGGGTCCTGGCTCTTTTTTTTTTTTCTTTAAGTTTATTTACTTACTTTCAACGTTGTTTTTTTTTTTTTTTTGGGACAGAGAGAGACAGAGCATGAACGGGGGAGGGGCAGAGAGAGAGGGAGACACAGAATCGGAAACAGGCTCCAGGCTCTGAGCCATCAGCCCAGAGCCTGACGCGGGGCTCGAACTCACAGACCGCGAGATCGTGACCTGGCTGAAGTCGGACGCTTAGCCGACTGCGCCACCCAGGCGCCCCTATTTACTTACTTTCAGAGAGTGAGAGTGAAGGCAGGGCAGAGAGAGAGGGAGAGAGAATCCAGAGGCAAGGCTGAAACTCATGAAACTGTGAGATCACGACCTGTGCTGAAACCAAGGGTCAGATGCTTAACTGACTGAGCCACCCAGGCACCCCTCTGGGTCTTTTGACAATTAACGTGGCCTCAGCTGTAGCAATACCAGTCCTTACTACGGCATTTTGCTATGCAGCTAGGGTCTAGAGGTAGGAGTTGGGGACTGAATTTGGTGATAGAGGGCAGGGAAACAAGGTAAGGATAGAAGCAAATATTTGGGAGAGAGGATGGGACACAAAAGTAGACCGTCGATCTAAAATTGTCAGGAGGCGATAAGTAAGCAAATGCATTTATTTGGATCAGAAAATTGCAATTCAGTGTACACAGATTTGGGCAGCAACCCAAATAATAATCCCTTAGGGAACAAAAGTCGGGGGTTTTAAAGACAAAATGGGAATGCTTGTATATGTTATTCACAAAGAATTTTGGTTGGTATTGGCCACAGAAAATGAACCCTGGCTAAACCTCATTGGTTGATAGGCTGTCACTAAGCAGAAGTCTGTTACTGTAGCAAGTTGCAGGCATTTGTGCAGACTCCTTGGAATATTTTCAGTTTGGTCTAGTTCAAAAGTTTGTGGTTCCACCTGGTGAAGACCTGCATAATGCACACCTCTTTATTGGCTTCTGTGCTTCATTTTAAAACCCCTGACATAAGTGACTATTTAATTTCCTCTTTTACAAGAGTGGGAGCAGAGTCTTGTGACAGAACAGTGGGCAAAAGCCTCCATGTGGTAGGAGGCACTTCTACCCAGTTGAAGCAGATACATGTGTTCTGGAGTGTGATACTGGGGTTTACAATGAGAAATATATATTTGGTCTTTGTCCTGTTTCAAGCACAGAGCTCCTAAAGCCCTCCCAATTTCCTAAAGAGCTTACAAAGGTATTGTTATGTTAATGAGCCCACTTTTGGATACACCTACGGAAGGGGGCTGGTTGCCAGAGGAACCAACTGTATGGATGGAGAGTGGAAACTTTCAGTCCCACCCCCTGACCTTTGGCCTGGAGGTTGAATCAATCACCAGCAGCCAATGATTTAATCAAGTGTGCTTCTGTTATGAAGCCTATGTTATGTCCTTATAAACCCAAAAGGACAAGGTTTGGAGAGCTCCAGGTTAGTGAACTGGAGGTACAGGGGGAGTGGCCCTGGGGAGGGCACAGAAGTATCCCTTACCACATACCTTGTCTTCTACATCTTTGCCATCTGCATGTTCATCTGTGTCCTTTATCATTCTTTTACAAAAAATGGGCAAGCCTGAGTAAACGGTTTTCCTAAGTTCTATGAGCTCATGTAACAAGTAAATTGAAACTGAGGAGGAGCTCATGGGAACCTGTGATCAGTAGCCACTTGGTCAGAAACATAAGTAACAACCTGGGCTTGTGACTGACCTCCAAAGTGGGTGTGGGGTATTGGGAGTTTGGCGGATGGGGGACATGGGCACATGTGCAAGCAGTAGCAGTCTTGTGGGACTGAACCCTTAACCTCTGGGATCTGATACACTCTCTGGGTAGATCACGTCAGAATTGAGCTGAATGGTGGGACACCCAGCTGGTGTTGGAGAATTGCTTATTGTTGTGGGAACCACCCCCGGCCCCCCCCCCCCCCCCACACTGCATCTTAGAATTGGTTCCAGGATCCTAAAAGATGGCATCTCAGAGGAGTGGTGGGAAAGCCAGCAATGATGTAAAGTGACTGGGAGAGGGTTGGCCGCTGGGAGAGTAACTGGGATGCCAGTGGGGGAACTGTAGTTCCTGGCCCCCATGTTTTCTGTAAGCTGTTTATTGTTCTTTCCCTACCTTGTCAGTCAGGTCTCTGCCTCTGTGCTGCAAACACCATATTTATGCTTGATTACAGTGCCTCATCATCCCAACAAATAGAAACAGTGAAAGTTCTCTTCAAATAGATAGTGAACTTCTGGAAGGTTGGACCCTTGAACAACATGAGGCTTAGGGGTATGGACCCCGGTGCAGTCAAAACTCCATGTATAATTTTTGACTCCCCAAAACCCATGTTGTTCAAGGGCCAACTGTATATCTAGTTATCTTTGTTTACTAAAAGAAGCATTCAATGTGTAGCTGGAATTCATGGTGATTTGTTATATGTCTCATACTTTTAAAAAAAATTTTTTTAATGTTTATTTATTTTGAGAGACAGAGAGAGAGAGGGAGAGAGAGAGAGACAGATAGTAAGTGGGGAAGGGACAAAGAGAAAGGGAGACACAGAATCTGAAACAGGCTCCAGGCTCTGAGCGGTCAGCACAGAGCCCGATGCTGGGTTTGAACTCACAAACTGTGAGATCATGACCTGAGCTGAAGTCAGATGCTTAACCAACTGAGCCAGGCACCCCAATGTTTCCCCTTTAAAATGTGCACATTTGGGGCACCTGGCTGGCTCAGTCAGTAGAGCATGCAACCCTTGATCCTAGGGTAATGAGTTGTAACCCTATGTTGTGAATGGACATTATATAAAAAATTAAAAATAAAATCTTAAAACAAATTAAAAGCATGTTTACTTTGATACTAAAGGTGTGGCCCATAGACCATTATCCAGGTATGGGCATCACCCAGGAGCATTCTGAGAAATGTTGAATCTCGGGATGCCTGGATAGCTCAGTCGGTTGAGCGTCTGACTTTGACTCAGGTCATGATCTTGTGGTTCATGAGTTCAAGCCCCACCTTGGGTTCGCTGCTGTCAGATTGTTAACACAGAGCCCACTCAGATCCTCTGTCCCCCTCTCTCTGCCCCTCCCCTGCTTGCACTCTCCCAAAAATAAATATTCAAAGAAATGCCGAATCTCTGGGGTGCTTGGGTAGCTCAGTCAGTTAAGTGTCTGGCTTTGGCTCAGGTCATGATCTGCAGTTTGTGAGTTGAGCCATGTCAGGCTCTTTGCTGACAGCTCAGAGCCTGGAGCCTCCTTTGGATTGTGTGTCTGTCTCTCTCTGCCCCCTACCCCCCCCCCCCCCCACCGGTTGCACTGTTTGCTCTTGGTCTACCTTTCTCTCAAAAATAAACACTAAAAAAAAAAATGCTGACTCTCAGGCCCAAGACTTGGTGAATCAGGGTCTGTATTTTAACAAGAACCCCACATAGTTCATATTTACAGTATAATTTGAGAAGCACTGGTGTAGGATATAGTTCACCTAATAGAGAGTTCTTTTGCATTCATGACATACAAAGCCCTTGCTAGTGTTTTCCACATATATTCTGATGGAGTATAGCTTCTTAGGAGTTGATAAGCTTATCCCACCATCCAGAAAAAGCTTGCCTTGCATAACAAAGTCCATTACTCTGAAGAAATCATTTATTAAAGGAATTTATGCTCCTGAATCTAGGTAATTTTCAAATGGTATATTCTGTAAAGTAAGCTGAAAGCAGCTATCCTCCAACTGTGAGGTGGCCTCACTCATCAAAGCCCTGACCTTTCTCATGGACAGTTCTGGCATTTGCTTTGGCCTCTCAGCCAGTGAAAATATCTGCTTTTTTGTTTGTTTGTTTGTTTGCCTGTAGAAAAGAAACAGATAACAAACATACTTATCTTGCATTGCTTCTGTTACTCTTATGTCTTTGAAAGCTTACTCTAATTTCCCATTTTCTTATGTTCTCTGAAATTCTATTCATCCATCACACTGTCCTTAATATAGTCTAATCTTTTACTCAACTCTTGTCTCAAGAATATTAATGAGATAAATATGAAAGGCTGCATATCGACAATTCCATAGTCCTTTATTTATTCTTTAGTTCTATTCAGTTATTCCAGAGTTTTGAATAGAGCACAGCATCTTTATGTATATTACCCCTTTATATCTTTCCATATCCTAGCATTATTATTAAATATTTACATGTGGGCATCAATATTTTTTTTTTTTCTGGACTTGTGCTCATCTACCTTGAGCAGTGTTCCTCTTTGCTTTGAGGACTTGATTCATCTCCAAAAGCAGACTTCTACTTGAGGTCTAAGCTCCTGTTTTTCAAGCTGGCCTTTCTTATGCTTAAAATACTCCAGATTTTTCTTGAATAGCATCATCTCCAGTTTATTTTTTTATAGCAATTAGTTTGTATTGTTTCACTTTGCTTCTGCAAATTTAATAACATCCTTCCTTTTTAAATATCCTTATACCTTTCAACACAGGCCAAACCATTTTTGTTGGCTCTTCCATAATTTTCCTCTAGTGTGTCAGAGGACACGTCCTGTTAGCAGAGGTAACCAGCCTTTAACAAAGGGCTTAAAGTCTCCTCAGAGTCCTTTCCTTTAAACTTTACAGTCCAACAACACAATGTGGTTAAGCAAGGTGAAAGGAAAGCAGGGGAGAAAACAGGAAATTATACTATCACAGGAAATTGTAGTAATAAAGTGAAAAGCCAAGAAAGCAACTGGCCAGCAAATCATAAAATTCTAATCATGCAGCAGGGATAAATTGAACCTCTGCTCACTGGCTAGCAGAGTATTGTATTGTGTTCTTTTAGTCTTTATTCACATCTGTTTACCTTTGTGACTTAAAGGCTATCTGGTCATTGTACAGTTGAAGTAATTAAGAGACTTAGAGTGATGTGACTTCACCATTATGGCTGGCAGAACCAGGTCTGGGATTTGGGTCCTCGGACTCCGAGAGCAGGACCTTTTCCCTAGTTCAGGATGTTTCTTAAATTTATTAGAGTCAACAAGTTGCTAGGTCCTGTCCTCTGTGCATTTTAATGCAGCAAATCTTTCCCACAAAACAATGAAGTCTACTTCCCATTTTACAGATGAGAAATCTGAGGCTGTGGGAGGCAAACTTGACAACGTTCTTTGCTGTGAAAATATTCTCTTTTGCTCCCGAAGGTAGACTTACATGCATGAAATGACTTTACCAAGTCAGCAATAGTATCTTAGGGACCTGAGAGGGGCAGAAAGAAGAATCAACCTTTCCTAAGGATAGGTGCCCTCTAGTTGTTATAACATCTGGAAGCTGATGCAAAGGCTTTTCTGCTAGAGATTTTTTTTGTATGGAAGGGATTGTCCTATCTGACCAGTAGCTGAAAGAGTTTGATTAGCCTTCTTAATTAAAGCAGAGGTATCCCAAATGGGGGACATGGACCCTAGGAAATACGCAAGTCAGTCTCTTGAAGTTTGAGAAAGTATTGTTTAAAAATATTTCCTAATGAGGTATAATATATACATAAGTACACATTTCATAAGGGTATAACTTAATGAATTTTTCAAACTAAACACATTTGCCTAGCCAGTATCAAGATCAAGAAATAAAACCATAGTAGTATCCTCGAAGTCACCCCTGTTCTTCCCTCTAGTTAGTATCCTCCCCCACCACCACCACACACAGGTAATCACTGACTCCTAAATCTATGTGTTAGTTTTGTCTGTTTTTCAGTTTTAAGTCAATGGAATCCTACAAAAATGTATTCTTCTGTGTCTAATTTATTTCACTTCATATTATGCCTGTGTGTAGTAGGACTAAGTTTTCATCATCTTTCTGTGTATATATTTGAATGTATATAATATAACCGTTCAGTAGTAGATCCATATAATGGATAATGTATATTGTATAATGTATACATTATATAATGTATATATATACACATATAATGTATATATATACACACATAATGTATATATACGTACATATATATACACACACATATATAATATATAATGTCTAAATAAGTATAACATTTGTTGGGAATGCATTCTCAAAATTTAGAGATTAAATTATGATGCCGCTTATATGCATATCCTGACTTTAAGGCACAAATGGACTCATTCTCTTTGCTCAGAGAGAACCATTCATAACTAGACTATGATCTTGACCTCAGCTAGACGTTTGCTTTCAATAAACCTATTTTTTGAGCACCCACTATGCACAAGTCTTTGTAGGTACTCTGATACTTAGGCAAAAACCGAAATGGCCCAGGCTCACAAGGAGCCTATGACCAGTGGGAGAAACCGAGTAGTAAACTCAAATAATTACTACAGGCAGAACTGAGTCTATAAAATAGGCACAACTAAAATGATATAGGAGGCTGGATGAAGGAAGCTTCCAGGAAGCTAGGAAAGTCACATTAAAAGTCTTAGTATATGAACTTTGAGCCCTTTCAGCTTTCCAGTTTCTAAGATGTAATCAGATTTCTCATGACAGAAACAGGATTTTTATTCCCACAGTCTATCATTGCATTATGTTTCAGGTTTAAGGCTGTATGGTATATATAGCTCTTAACAGTCAAAAGGGGGCAGCATTCACCCTTTTTCTGAAAATCAGAATCCTTTGGCCACATCCCTTTCTTTCTAGGAAAAGAATACTTTGATCAGATAGCATTTTAGAACATACATATATTTTAAGCCCCCCTGTTTTAATTGTTCATTTGCAGAGATAGCAACTGATTTGCACCTTCATGTCATTGAGACCAATATATCACACATCTATAAATAAAGTCGGGCTGTCTCTGTGCCCAGAGTTCCCCTATTTCTGCCTTTGTCCCATGACTGGGCGTGGCAGTCTTGCTCAGACTCAGATTGCTAAAGGGCGGTGGCTGGAATGAACAAAAGGAATCAGACCTCTACTTTTACCCTGAGAAAGATTGCCAGGGGAAGCCTGGGGAGAAAGGAATGCTGTGCACCTCCATTATTGTTTGAATTACGAAATGCTTTTTTTTTTTTTTCTCTTCTGAATTTTTTACTCTTTAAAAATCTTTTTTTATGAGCATAAAGATTGTATTAAAGGTAAATGAGATATGTGCGCTATGGGGATATATGACTACCCTCAATCTTCAGGGCATTCTTTATTAGCCAAGTAACCTTTAGAGTTTAAGTAATGCAGTTCTTTTCTTGCTGATGCAGTAGCAGAGGGTGTAGTGGTGGAAAATGAGAGGTTTAATGCTCAAGCTGTCAGACTTGAGTATCTCTATGACCTCTAACCACCAGACCATCAGATGACTGATTCTGTTTTGTTAGTCAAAACACCGATTTTAATGACTGACTTCTATTGCCTCTGTTCTCCTTGATTGGTTTTCAGAAAATCGATGTTAATAACCAAAATACAAAATTAACTATCTCTTTCTAGATTTCCTCACACCATGTCCAGCTCTAAACAGTACCCTGACTCTTCTTTTTTTAAAGACTAGACCTTAACCAAATGTCCCTGAATGATAAAGGACACTTGCCCGCCCTATAATTAGCTTTTGTAAATATTGAGTCAAAGGTCAGAGCAAAGGTCATCTGATTTCTCTTTTGTTAAGAAAACAAGGGTTTTAGTCACTATGACTGATTTCAGAATAGTAGCTAAGGATGAGGTCATTGCTTCCTTTCTGAGCGGAGACTAGGATTGCATTTGGAAGAGTCACAGAAACATATTAATGTTAATATTAGAGAACAATGATAATTTTTGTAGCAGTTACAAATACCTATGACCCTTAGTTTTAGATTTAGTGAAGTGCTTTGCCCTGTCAGATAAATGATGCTGAGAGAGCAGCTCTTGAGATGATTGCTGATTACATCATGTCACTGTGCTTTCCCACTTCTAGAAGATGCCATGCCACACAAGAATTTCACAAGGCAAAATAAAATCTCAACCTTTGACTGTGTTAGCACTCATTTGACTAAATTAACAAACATTGAACAATCTAAAAAGACTAAAGCCCATGTGAGAAAGAAGACAAAAATGTTTGCATTTCTGTTGAAATTAAACCTCATGAGGTTGAGATTGTTGTCATTTAAACCAAACAGTAAATTGAAATGTGTGTATCCAGGCACGTGGGTGGCTCAGTCATTTAAGCGTGGGACTCTTGCTTTCAGCTTGGGCTATGATCTCCTGGTTCGTGAGTTTGAGCCCTGCATCCAGCTCTGTGGTGATGGTGCAGAGCCTGCATGGGATTCTCTCTCTCTCTCCCTTGCTCTCTGCCCCTCCCCTGCTCATGCTCTCTCTCTCTCTCAAAAAAAAAAAAAAAAAAAAAAAAAAAAAAGAAAAACTTAATAAAAAAATTACTTTAAATGTGTGTATCAAGTGAAGAGTCAGGGCTTCCTCACAGACCAGCAGAGAAAGTTGGGTGACCACCTCTCTTAGGCTGCCAGGGACTGAGGGGATCTCTAGGATGTGAGGCTTTCAACTTTAAAATCAGGGCCACTTGAGGCAAACTGGGAAAAGTTGGTTAGCATAGCTGGAGGACTTCTTTGAGGCCGTCTAGTCCCATTACCTTGTTTTACAGTTGAGAAAACCAAGGCTTATAGAAATTTTCTTCAAATCTGAAGATCTCTACAGAATCCCTTTTCTCCCTCATTCTTGTCAATGTGTTGTCTTTTCCTAGTTTCTCAGGTCACATATTACATTTAGACCATAGGATCATAATGGAAATAAATGGCCCTTCTCATCATGTGGGCCTAGAATGGGGCTGAGCATGGGATTGAGTAGCTCCATTCTTTGATTTGAAGGTCACTTGGCTGGCTGTGGGAATGCCTAGCTACTCTTCAGGGGGGGTGGAGAACACCCTTATCAATAGCTTGTACACTATTCTGCACTTTTCTGAGGGACACGGCAAAGTACCAAAGATCTGCATTCACAGTCACAGAGAAGGGGGAACCAGGTCCTGAGTCTTGGGCTACATCAGGAGTTTAAAACCTTTCCAAAGTAAGGGAGAGGTTGCTGACATCTGTTCATTAGGGTCCTAAGGAAAGCACAGGGGTAGAGGCTTAATTCACTCCTGGGAGGATCCGCCTTTCCAAAAGAGGACTGTAAAGGGTAATCATTACTTAAATGAATGTATAGGCTGAGTGGGAGGCATAATATAGCTGTGTGTATTGATGACTTAGGTGATAGAGTGGGATAAAGACTGTTTTCAGTATTTTCTTCAAGTCCTTTTATAGAGAGGAGTGCTTTTATCAGAAAGAAAAAGAGGAACTAACAATATTTCATTTCTATTCATCATGAAGAGTAATTATAGAACTGAGAGAACAAACATTGTAAAAACATGGTAGAAATAAAACATTCAGAAACGATGGGTCCCTGGATAGTCAAAGCCATTCAGAGCCCTGGTACAACCCTGGTTACCTTCTGCTGAAATAGAGACCTGGCTCTTCCATCCCTATTTCCTTTCACCTGCCAAATACGTTTCCCCATCTCCTTTTACTGGATTCACCTGTATGCATTCTTCGTTCTCAGCCTGAATATTACCCCTCAGGAAAGTCTCCTCCCTCACCCTCTAATTCTACTTTAGGTCCCCGTGTTAAATGCCATTATAGCATTTCTGTAACTTTTTTTTTTTTAACCATGATTTGACATAAAATGAAACAACATGAATTAAACTAAATTTATACTTATAATAATGTCTGTATCCCTTTTAGACTTAAATTCCATACAGGCAGAGACTGTATCTTTTTTGGTCATTGTGGATTGAGGCTCCAGGCACATAAATACTAATTTTTTACTGAGTTAATAAACTAACCATTTGGAATGAGTTCAGGGTTTCAGATTTTGTGTAGGCTTCCTATTGTATAGATGTATAATATGTGGAAAAATCAATAAAATGTATTATATACAAAAGCATTTCCAATGTATATATATAGTATTGCTGTTCAGAATTGTCTCTATAGAGGACAACTGGATCCAAATGTTGGCTCTTACCTCTAGAAAGTGGTTCTGGAAAGGCTTTGTTTCCCTCATTTGCAAGATAAGGATAATTGTGTCTACTTCACAAGTTTCCCCTGAGGGTTAAATGAGATAATACAGGGCAAACATTAAGCATAGTGTCTGGAACACAGGTTTTCCATAATTAAGTTATTAATTTGAGTAAAAATATAGAAACAGGTAAATGGTCAGTTTTTCAAGACGGTGGAAAGTGTAAATGGCTATGTGATTAGAAACAAGGATTTAGTTCTAGTTTTTCCATGGAGTCATCATATGACATTAGGCAAATTACAAATATCTCTGGGCTTAAGATTCTGCAAAATGAGATTTAAAGTGTTCTTTTAGGGTACATGGTGAGAATCAGTGTTGTGAAAGTCCTAAATTTATATAAAGTTGAATGTTATTCTAAGCAGAGTTAGATCTTTTATTAGAGAGATCTATTATTAAAGAGATTGTATTGTAGGTCTGGTTCTTGGAAAGCAGACAGAGATGGAGGTTAGTGTGCAGGAAGTATACCAAGTCGTATTCTTAGCATTGACATCTGTTGGGGAAAGGAAGGAAGTAGGGTTGGGCAGAGGGAGAAGCAAGCAGTCAAATCAAAGGCCTTGGCCAAGCCTTCCTTGATGAACATTTGCCAGATTCTTTAGGATGAACATAACCAATATGACCAGTATCATGACTTCAGCATTTTTTATTTTGAAGTTTGTGGTAGATATTTTGCTACTATCTTCCCAGCATCCGCCGCCGCCCCCCCCCACATGACCTCTTCCTTGTCTCATTCCAACCATGGAATTTATAAGATAGAAGCCATATTCTTACAGACTCTGCTCCACGGTTGAGTGCCTACCTTAAACCATGGGCAATTTGAGTCAGTTTTGAGAAAGAGTCATTCTTTGGCAATGGGGGACAAAATGTGAAATTCAGTCTGGCATTGCTCATGACCTCTGAGGAAATCATGATGGATTTCAAAACCTACTCCTGCATGTGACATAATAATAAAGAATTTAGTCTCCAAGAAGTCGTAACAATCCTAAATATACATGCACCTAACACATTTCAATTTATATGAAGCAAAAGTTGTTAGAACTGAAAGCAAATATAGATACACTTACAATTATAGCTGGAGAATTCAACACTCTCAGTAATTGAGAGAAGACCAAATCAGTAAGGATATAGAAGACATGAACACTCCAAACCAATTTGAACTAGTTGACATTTATAGAACTCTCTACCCAATAGCAGAAGAATATACATACTGTTTAAATGCATATGAAACATTGATCAAGGTAGACTATGTTCTGGGCTATTAAACCAAAAGAAATTTAAAAGATTGAAATTATAGAGTACATTCTCTTACCATAATGGAACTAACTTAGAAATCCATAACAGCAAGATATCTGGAAAATTCACAAATATTTTAGAAAATAAACACCACTGCTAAATAATCCTTGGGTTAAAAATAAAGTCAGAAAGGAAATTAGAAGATATTGTGGATTAAATGAAAGTAAGAATGCCACACATTAAAATGTGTGGGATGCATCTAGAGCAATGTTATATGTGCAATTCATAGAATTAAATGCTTATATTAGAAAAGAAGAAAGGTCTTAAGTCCATGATCTAAGCCTTAAGAATCTAGAAAAAGAAAAATTAAACCTCAAAGCAAACAGAATAAAGGGGAAAAATAAAGAGTAGAAGTCAAAGAGAGAATCCATGAAATGAAAAGCTGGTACTTTGAAAAGGTCAATATAATTGATAAACCCAAACTGAGTCAAGGGGAGGGGAACAGAGAAGACAAAAAAAAAAAAAAAAAAAAAAAAAAAAAAAGACTAATATCCACAATGAAAAAGGAAACATCACTATTCTATAGACATTAAAAGGATAAGGGATTATTACAAACAGCTCTATGTCCGTATAGTCAATAACTGGATGACATAGTCTTTGTCTCGAAAGTCTAGCAAAACTCCTGCAAGAATAGATAACCCCAATAATGTATCTCCTAAAATGTGGTACTTACTAAACTTCTAGGAAAGAAAGAATACCAAATCTACACACTCTTCCAGAAAATAGAGGTGAATGCTTGTTAACTCATTTTACTATAATGCCCAAACGAGAAAAAATATTACAAATAAACTAAAAATATTCCTAATGAACAGATGCTAAAATCCTCAAAATATCAGAAAATTGAATCCACTATATAAGAAAGGATAATACATTACGACTAATTGGAGTTTATCCTGTAAATGCAAGGCTGGTTCAGCATTTGAAAATGAATCTGTATAATTCATCATATCAGCAGACTAATGAAAAAAACTACATATTTACAATCTAGAAAAGTGTAAAATTTAATACATATACATGACTTATAAAACAACAAAAATTCTCAGCAAACTAGGAATAGGAGGCTTAATCCACCTGTGATGGGCATGTACCAAAAAATGTACAACTAACGTCATATTTAATAATTAATGCTCTTCCCCTAAGATTGGGGGAAAAAAACCAGTCACGTCTACTCCTACCACTCCTGTTCGACATTACACTGGAGGTCCTAGTTAATAAGGCAAGATCAAGAAACTATTGATACATGCAACAGCATGAATAAATATCAAAGACCATTATGCTCAGTGAATGAAGTCAGACTTAAAAGACTGCAGACTGTATGGTTTCATAGGACATTCTAGAAAACGCAAAACTGTGAGGACAGAAAACCCAGTCAGTGTTTGCCTGGGGATGAGGTTGCAGGGAGAGTTTGATTGCAATGGCTTGAGGGAGGTTTTGGAGAGTGAGAAAACTACTTAATATTTTGTTTATAATGGTGGTTATAGGGCTGTATGTGTTTGTCACAACTCCTTGAACTGTATAATAAAAAGGGTATATTTTGTCATATGTAAATTTTACCTCCATATACTTCACAAAGAAAAGGAGATCCCACCCACAGAGAAAAAAAACATGATGCAGATTGGTCTTTGGAACAAAATTCTAGTGGTGTTTTTTTGTCTATAGTTGCATTTTTTTTTTTTTCCCAGAAGCCTAGATATATCTCTGGTCTTTTTGAGGTTTGATTGTTCATGTATTCTATGAATTATGTGAGTGACTCAGGATATTTCCAATTTACTCTCCATATTTTTACCCAAGCAAGTTCAAATTAGGTTCCTATCCCCTACAACAGCCAGTCCTGAGTAACGCATGGAAATACACTTGCACAGGTAATTGTTATATGAGGATGTGTGAGGAGTGCTATAACAGAGGTAAAAAGTATATGAGAGCAGAGAGGGGAAAGTGATTAAGTTTGACTGGGGAATCTTAAGGATAGACAGTAGATGAGTTGGCCTTGAAGACTTTTTGCAATTGGAGTCAGAGGAAGCATATCTCATTTTGAGCATTATGATATGATTAAACAGACAGATGGATGATTATGTATGATGTCTTTAGGGGTAAGAGGTGCAGTAGGGCTGAAATGTAGAGACCATGGAACCAGGAAAATGGTGGAAGATAAACTTGGAAAAGTAGACTCTTACCAGACTGAGAGACCTGCCTGTGTGCAAGTGTTTGAACTTTATTCTACAGAGAGTAGGCAAGTGGCATACTCACAAAAGCATTTTTGAAAGGCAATATAGATGCAGTTTGAGGAATTAGCAGACACAGTTATGGATAGGTCAGTAAGGAGGCAGTTGCACTAGATTAGAAGCCTAAAGATGACATACTCTGAATAGATATAAAGGGTGCGATACTGTTGATGTTATAGCAGTTACCACTTATTCACCACTTGCTGTGAGCGAGGCATTGTGCTGAAATGCTTTAAATACACTCTCTCACTTCATCCTGATGATCATATAAGGTGCTTGGTATTATGCCAAGATAGTAACCAATGATTTTTCGCTGGGGCCATATAGGTGAAGCTGACCTATTGCCTTTTCCAGCTTCTCAGAGGTGGGAACATTAGGGATAGGCATGTGTTTTAGGCCATCTAAGAAGCATCCTTTTTTTTTCCCCCCTCTCACTACAGCAAATGGTGAGGGACAGATATATAATTCACCATATTTATCTAGATAATTCCTACCAAATTTATAGGACTAATTAGTAAAGGATTAATTTTATCTGCATTTGATAAAAAAAATGGAAAAGTTACTTGGAATCATTTATTAATTGATTCTTTATCCCTGTGTTTACCAATGGCTTTTCTTTAAACATTAGTCTTAAGAAATATTCTGTGAAAACGTTTTCAATTTTGCACATTACCTGGGAAAACCTTGCATAGAATATCCCCCTCAGAACATATTAAGGCTCTAGAAATCTAGTAGAGAAATCTATTTAACTGTGTTTAATTCACCTTTCTCAAAGTTATGCAATGAAGGTGCCCTTTTCACACATCTATTGGTTACAGTCTACCACATTTTGGGAAATACAACAGTAGGAATTTACCTTCCAAACTATAGTTAAACCATTCAAGATTTTAATAGCTGGTTAAAGGCACTGCTCACCTTATCTCCCATATCTCTTGAGGCAGCATTTCTCAGCCTTTTTCCTCTAACACTTTCAAAGGTGCAGATCATGATCTGAAAACAAATTGTAAAATGTAAGTGCCAGGGGCATGTTTTGGTCAATTTGGACTTAAGCAATCCCATATAACACCATTACACAGCCTTCAGGATACTCCAGAATTCATTACTTGACAACTGTGGAGAAAATGGTGTCAAAGTTGGCTTATAATTTGCCTGGGACTCCCAGACATAATACCTAAACAGATTTCTTAAGCAAATGAAGGGTTATTGAATGATGTGAGGTAGAAGTTTACATGCTCTGCAGCACAATTACCTGAGAGTCTCACTTTAAAATTTGGAATGTGAAAACAGGCTTAAGGAGTAATTGAGAAAATGCCCAGCATGCCTGGCATAGTACTGGGTGTGGTAAATATGGCAGTAGAAAGATCCAACATTGTTTTCATGGAGCATTCTTGTTGTAACTTCAAGTGTGATATCTCTGATAAACCTCCCATCAATTTATAATTTACCTCAAATTTCTTTCCTTATAAATTTTGATGAAGTGATACATAAAATGCAATGAAAATGAGAAAGAGCAACGTCATTCCTAAAAGAGAAACATTTTATAAGATCTAAAAGCAGGTTCATACAGAAGGCCATCAGTGGGGCACTTGTGACTACCATAGGATCTGAAATAACAATTATAATTACAAATATTTCTTAGTCATTTCAAACGCAAAGGAACTCTTCTCTCCTCAGGAAACTTCACAGCGTTTTGCTGATGACAAACTGGTGTAATAAAAATAAAGACACACTGAAATGGAGTTTTTACAGTTGTGATTCTTAAACATTTAGCACTGCTATGGAAAAAAATACAATACACTTTTACATACCCAAGCTATCTTATTTAAGCACTGTTTTGCAAACAATTGAGAAGTCTTAACAATCAATCCATGCTAAAATTAGCTCAAAACATGTGCTCTCTGAATGAATTACACTGAACATGTTCAGGGAATCCAAGATGATTTTAGTTTTTCATTTAGGAAAAACCCAAAACTAGTGTTTCTCATTATCTTGTTTAGTAGCTTTTTTTGCTTACCAGAAGGGTTGAGAATTATAGAAACTTCTAGAAGGGTATACATGTCTTAGAGATGATGATTTTGAAGCTGAAACAATATGGGGGACAGAAAAGATCATGGGCAATGTTTGAAGGGCAGTATAATCTCTGTTCTGAAAGAGCTTACAATTTATTCGGTGGGAAACCATCATGTATACAACTGATTACAATTAGGGGCATCATGGAGTGAGCATGGAAACTATCCACAAAGCTTACTTTTACAATGACCTGACTTTACTCTTTGCTCTTGTCATCAATATAACATTATTTCTATATAAGGGAAGAAACTTTTTTTCCCTCTGCCCTACTAGGTTTTCCAGCTGGGGCTCTGCAAATTAGACCAACAGGAGAGAACAAAAATTTGTTTTATATGTGTATTCCACTTATAAATGGGAGCACTCAGATGAGTAACTCAAAGGGGTTGTTAGAACTTGGGCTTAGGTAGCATCTTAACAAAAGAACCATGAATTTTTAGAGAAGTGACAACACAAAGGTCCTTAAGGTTCTAGGGGAAGTAAATTGTAGGGAGGTAAATATATGAGAAAACTAATGAAAGACAAGGGCTAGTTAAGTTATGTAGATTCCTCTGGTGCCATCTCTGCACTATGAATCTAGGGTTGTCTTTGATGATGAACTTTCTGTCCTTCCTGTTAGAGAGTGGAGAATAATACAAATTATATATAAATTTTAGACAAATAGGGGTGGGAAAGAGGTTTTTTTTTTTTTTAATTTGCTTTTCCATTGCCTTGAGAGTTCAAAATAATCTTCATGCCAAAGTGACATGTTTTGTGGTAGTGCTTTCTACTCTTCATCAGGATGTTCTTGTCCTGGAAGACAAAAGTTACATATAACTTCATTGTTCATTCCAGGAACTTCCTGAAAGGCCCATTGACTCTTTAGTAGAAAATATCAAAGACCATTTATACCCCAAGACCTCAGAACTTCTTACTTCAAAATACTTGTGTCTACCAACATCCTAAACCACCATATGATGGTTCTTATCCATTTCTAACCAAGTGTCTTCATTGAAGGAACTGCTTTATTTATTTATTTTTTATTTATTTTTTATATGCAATTTATTGTCAAATTGGCTTCCATACAACACACAGTGCTCATCCCAACAGGTGTCCTCCTCAATGCCCATCACCCACTTTCCCCTCTCCCCCACCCCCCATCAGTTTGTTCTCAGTATTTAAGAGTCTCTTATGGTTTGCCTCCTTCCCTGTCTGTAACTTTTTTTTTCCCCCTTCCCTTCCCCTCTGGTCTTCTGTTGAGTTTCTCAGGATCCATATATGAGTGAAAATATACGGTGTCTATCTTTCTCTGCCTGACTTATTTCACTTAGCATAACACTCTCCAGTTCCATCCACGTTGCTACAGATGGCCAGATTTCATTCTTTCTCATTGCCAAGTAGTATTCCATTGTATATGTAAACCACATCTTCTTTATCCATTCGTCAGTTGATGGACATTTAGGCTCTTTCCATAATTTGGCTATTGTTAAAAGTGCTGCTATAAACATTGGTGTACAGGTGCTCCTATGCATCAGCACTCCTGTATCCCACTAGCAGTGCTATTGCTGGGTCATATGGTAGATCTATTTTTAATTTTTTGAGGAACCTCCACACTGTTTTCCAGAGTAGCTGCATCAGTTTGCATTCCCACCAACAGTTCAAGAGGGTTCCCATTTCTCCACATCCTCTCCAGCATCTCCTGCTTTGTTGTCTCCTGCTTTGTTGAAGGAACTGCTTTAAGCCAGACTAAAATCTCAATGAATATCCCAGCTTTCTCTCTTTCCCCTCTGAAATGCTACTAAGACTACCAAGGCAGTTTTCTCACTTAACGCAGTGAGATTTGTTTTGTTAACAGGTTGTCTTGCTAATCTTTAGTATATTTGGGGGAATCAGCATTCAAAAATCTTGGGGGCTCCAGGAAATCCAATTGAAATGAGAACACCTTAACACTCTGTTTTGACCTGAACACAGTTTTTCCCTTTGGCCTTTCAAGCCTTTTCTTACCTTACCTTCAGGGGAGTCTCTGAATGGATCAAACTTTGGTTTCTTTTCACTGAGCAACTCAAATGTTAGGTTTATTTTTAATTTTAAAAGTAAGAAACCCCTTTCAGGAATCTTTGATTATCTGATCATATTTTAAAAAACTGTTATCTATGGTGGAAATCTGCCTTATTACCAGTAATGCTGCTATTTGTCTCTATGGCTTACATTTTGCTCTTTCCTTTCTCCTAGGATAGAAGCCATTATTACCAGCTCCTTTACTGCAGAGGCCCAGATTGCTAGAGTTGGTGTCCACAAGGGAATATGAGGGCAGAACAAAAGCCTCATGGAGCAAGGAGTTGATGAAAATACCTATGGAATAATGAGCTTCATCATTCACTCCTTTGCCCTGCCCCATCCCCTGGGAGATTGTTTCTTTCCCATGCTATCCTACACATGGAAAGGTGAAAGTTTGAAACTCTTTCATAAAAGGATAAAAGCAAACAGTGAACAAAAGTTGCTGCATGTGGTGGAGCATGCACCTATCTCTCTAAATATCATCGCCTTGGGAGTTAGGATTCCTACATATGAATTGGGGGCTGGGGGATAAAAGTTCAGCCCATAGCAGGCTGTAATCAAGAATAATTGTGTTCTTCTGGTTTCTGCTTCACTAATTCATCCCTGTACCCTCCTTCATATCCCTAGTAGCTTCCAGCACAGTGATCTCACTGATGCAGTGATGAAGTCTTTCTAAGTAGTAGGTAGGTGTTAGCTGCATAGCTTGGGGCTTTGATAGCCACAAGCACTGTGATCTCTAGGATAGATTTTAAGAGGGAGTGGTGGTAGTAGTAAGATCACTTAGCTAAAAGGTAAATCAAGAAGGATAAGACCTAGTTTCAGATGCTTGGAAAGGCACAGATAGTTTTCAGCCCTGCGAATGGGGTAAGGAAAGTTAAAGAATAAATGCAAAATTTGTGAAAGCTTCAGGGAGTCAGAACTATTCAGAAATAAGTCCTTTTAGGTAACAGGTTTACCAACTTAAAGTTTTATTTAAAATTTAAGGCACTTATTAAAGAAATATTTCTAAAATGGATTGTACATTTTTCTGCCTTAAAGAAGATTGAACATTATTTAACCTTTTCTTGATGACTCAAAGTCCTCATTGTGCACATCAATGATTATTCTGCAGAGCAGTGATGCCCTCCAGGGCCATCAGGGTATACCAGGCACTCATTTCTACATTACTCTTTCTAGATTGCTATGATATTTGAGTTTGTATCCACTTTTAATTGTCTTTCATGTTGCGGGCACTGTGCACATACCTTTTCCCTCCACTATCAATGCACTATGTGATCAAGAAGGTCTTCTCGCTAATAAAAACATGTTGCTTATAGTACACTGTGGTCTTGTAAATGACAGACAAACTTGTTAGAATTATACACAAAGTACAATTGAGAGTGATTAGTTTCTGATTGGAATGGTAGAATGAAAGTGCTCTGGCTCATAGAATTTAGTGACAATGACTTTGGCCATTTCATTTCCCCCTGTATATACCTACCCTACTCCAGGTAGGGTAAAAAAAATATATATATAGCTTATGTGCTCCTGATAGGTGAGGTTCTCTTGAAATAGTGTACCACTATGATTATCCGTTCTTCAGTGACATCATGGCCATCCTGAAAGGTGAATGCTTAGCTGCTGCTCTGTGCAGGATTTCTGGCACAAATGTAAGAGCCCAGTATCCCTTTACTTGGAATGTTAGCCATTTTGGAAGTTTCCATTTTAGTCTCTGATTTAAAAATCAAACAAAATAGGGGCACCTTGGTGGCTCAGTTGGTTAAGCATCTGAACTCTGTTTAGGTCATGATCTTGCAGTTCATGAGTTGGAGCCCTGCATCGAGCTCTGTGCTGTCAGTGCAAAGCTACTTTGGATCCTGTCTCCCTCTCTCTTGCTTCGGATCCCATCTCCCCCTCTCTCTGCCCCTTTGCCATTCTTTTTAGTCCTCTCCCAAAAATAAACATTAAAAAAAATCAAGGTAAAAATGATAGCAAATGTATTAATTTGGCACCATTATTAGCATTTCAATGGCAGTTCCTTCTTTTTTTTAATCCCTCACAGTTTCCAGATATGTTGTATGATTTCCTTGATTTTTACCACTACCTTCTGTGGCAGAACTGCTCACAACCTGGCACTCACTCAGGGCCGTTCATTTCCCAACAGACAGGCTGTACGGATTCTCTCTTAAGCTCGATGTCTCTGAGATCCTTCCTGAATGTCAATGAGGAACCATCACAAGCAGTTGTAGCAATTGTCTCCCTCAGAGGTAACAGATACACTCATTAAAAAATTGCTGAGGACAAGGGCGCAAACCTTGAAAGCCTCCATCAAAAATAAATACATAAAATTATTGTGTGTACTTGTTTAGAAGCCTCTGGGGAATTCTCAACAAATGAATGACTGTCTCACAGCACCCTAGCTGCATTCTTCAGTAATATTTTAAATAATCTTCAGCATAAAGGTCACAAAAAGCAAGGGACATTTATTTGCAAGAAGGAAAGCCACTTTTACTCTTTTACTTTTTCAGTTCAACCTCTCAACCTGCACTTCTGCAATGCAGCACATTTGTTGAGCTTATGACTGCCTTCTCTCCTGTGAAGGACTTTTTCCCCTCATCTTTAGTCAGTGTGTGAGAACACAAGATGAGCCTTGGATCTTGCACTAAGCTTGCTGTGTTCAAAATCTTACTCATCTGAAGTAGCTTCTATCCAGTCAACACATTTCTTGAGCTCCTAATGATAGTCCAGGCGTTGTTCTAGGTGATGGAGCTTCAGCAGCAAACAACAGATGAGTGCTGGAGGCTGGAAAAGACTAACAGATTCTCCTGACCTGCACTGAATGGGTTACTGTATAGACCCCTTCACACATGGGGGTGGTACTGACAGGCAAGAACACCAAGCATCACAACCCATCACTGCTTTTTTGCCCCCAGTTTCACATTAGTGTCAGAGAGCTTGGGAGGGATGGAAGAGTTTAAGATTTTACTTACTTTAGTGGGCATTAGGACTTGTTTCTTGCTCCTTCCTGGATTTGCACTAATGAAGTTTTAAATGTGGACTTTTAATATGGTGCTAGTTGTGGTAGAAAAGTCATTAGAGTCAGCACACCAGGGTGAAGCCCCAGATTTGGAAGAGTACGTGATTTAGGGCAAAGAGTGCAGGCTTTGGGGTCAGATTTTATTTGCATCCAGGCTCTCTGACTTCTTAGCTGGGTGAACCAAAAAACACTCTGAATTTTGGTATCCTCTTCTGCAAAATGAGCATTTTAATACTTAATAGAATTAGGAGTATTAAATGACGTTTATATACATGAGTGTCATTCTAGCTAATATTTCTCTTACTAACTAGCTGGTGTGTGTGTGTGTGTGTGTGTGTGTGTGTGTGTGTGTGTGTGTACTTTGAAATTATTTTCCTACCTCTGGGGATTGAGATGGTATCTAGATATTCGTTATAGTCTATCATGTGCATAGACAAGTCATCTCTTGCAGAAGCCAAATCGTTTAGGTGCCATCTCAGAATTGATTCACACCATGGAAATCCATGTAAATTTATACTATTTAGGTTGAGTAAAAGTTGGCCAAAAATTATAGGAAGTGCAGTATATACTGTTTGGTGAATTTGCTTTAGTGATGATAAAGTACTGTGCTAGACTACTCTGTTGGGTCTGTTTCTTCTACCTAAAATGCATGATGTTGTTCTGGGGGAAAGTGGTGGAAATAAATCTAGTCTTCTCAACTGGGATATGAAAATACACATTATGGTTTCTCATTGTTAAAGTGAAGTCACAGGATTTAGAATATGGAAAAGACAAATGTAAGTAACAGCATGGATTGGATTATTTAAAAGTTTTAATGGTTAATAAATAATGAGTGCATATGTTGTACTTAAGCTTAAACCAAGAGGGTGCTACTCTGTAATTTAAGACTTCAATACCCTAACACTGTTTATTAGGAATAAAAATGTTTCTCTCCTCCTCTTGCTTTAAAATACATGAAGACTTAAACTGTTACTTTACGACAGATGGAAACACTTATTACATTCTGTAGGTATGTGAATAACTATTTTGAAGCAAACACAGGGTTCAAGAAGCCTGGGATCAAATCAGGATTTCCTTCAAAGGGCGCTCCTGAATCGAGGATTCAGAGTTGCATGAAGGAAGAGTGGCAGATGGAGGGCAGTAATTTGCCTCTCTCTTTCCCTGGCTGGTTATGCCTGATTGAAAAAGAACTGGGTATGTTCACAGTAATGAGTAAGGAATAGAGGAGACGTATCAGATCAGGTTAGAGCGGTGGATCTCAACTTCTGTATTAGGTGGCTGACAAAGGGGAAGCTATTGCAGAGGTGTTTTGGAGCTGGCTTATTTCAGTTCATGAGAGTAGACTGTTAAATTTTTAGGAATCCTGTGAATCAACCATTATAAAAATTAAGTTATACTAACATACACTTAAATACATAAAGTTAGGAAAACAAAGGCAATACATACTCCGTCATCACTTCTTAATTGTTCTACTGCATTTTACTTTATGCTGTTTACATTTACTGTATCAGTATGCTGGAAATGTCATCTAAATAGCGTGCTCCTGTGCATCTTTTCCCAACTCTGAATTCAATGATATCATATTGGCACTTGGAATTGGCCATGGTAGTATTTACACTATGAAAATTGGCAAATGCTGCAAACCAGGGCTTTTCTCTTTTTTTCCCCCTAGAGCTGGTTTGCAAACATTTACTAGCATACCACTGGATGTGAGAATGAAGTTTTAGATAGGATTGGACTGAATTTAGAAAAAAACTACTTTAGGAAAAATTTCAAATATACATGAAAGTGGAATACTATTAAGAATACTCATATGCCTATTTTCCAACTTCAGTAATCACCAACATATTGTCTGAAGTATTATAAATCAAATCCCAAGTACCTCATAGGTTTTATTTAAAAACATTGCTGCATATATCTCTAATGCTTAGGAACTTAAAGATGTAATCACAATTTTATTATACTAAGTATTAACAATAATTTCATGATACTCTTTAATACTAGTCCATATTCAAATTCTTTGACTATTTCAAAGATGTGTTTTTAGAATTGGTTTATTTGAATCAGGAACCAAACAAGTGAACTGGTCTTTTTAATAACTGGAAGAGAGCAGAAAGCTATGAAGTCTGTCTGAGATGTCATTAAAGAGCAGGAAAGGAAGATTTGACAGAACATAGTTCAAAGTAAGGATTAGAGAAAAATAAAACTGTTTCATGTTTATGCCCTGCTGAGATCAGACTCTTCAATAAACTGGTTATACAAAAAAAGCACACAATATATTTGGTGCCCTTAAAAAGTTCATGTTTTAGGGCAGTAGTGGATGTTTAACTTTTTTTTAGGTCATAGGCACCTTTTGAGAGCTAACGAAAGTTACCTGCATGTGTGGACCCACATTTGCACACAGTTATGCATGCTATTTGAAGGCGCATGGAACTCTCCAAAACTCATCCTGGAGCCAGTGGAACCAGAGCTAAGACCTGGGATTTGGAGGGTAGGAGGAAGACATGTTCATGAATAATTAGAATCTATAGTATTAATGTTAGAGCCTAACATATTCCAAGTGCTTTTGGGACACAGAGGAAAAGAGTTGCTAATTCCTTTTAAGGCACAAGAAAATTGACATTGGAAGTGGAGTTTGACATTTGGAGTAAGAGTTTCTCAATCAGAGATGGTAATTAAGGCTGGCATACTGAAGTTGGAGGTGACAAGAGATAATACTAAACAGACAGCTTAGCTAAGAGGTCAAGAACCACAAAGAGCTGTATAAAGGAATTTGAGTTTCAGTTGGTTTGTCATTGCAGGATTCTAAACTAGGGAGTGACATGATCAGATTTGCATAAGGGCAAGTTTAGTGCAGCAGCAGTTTAGGGGGTGGGAATTTCAGGTGGAGACTGAACACAGTGAGGCCTGGTAGCAACTGTAACTATTATAATAGTTGAAATTAAAGATGACAGGGTCTGGACTATGGCACAATCAATGAGGTCAGAAAAGAAGGAAGGACTTTAGGAGGTATTTAGGAGATAGTAGATGAAGTAGTGTGGGTGCATGTGCTAAGATTCTTAGCTTTAAGGCTCTGATAGAAAAGGTAATGCTATTTACTGAAATAAAGAATATAGGATGCATAGCTGTGGTCTAGAAGAGAGAGAGGACAGAAGAAGGCCATTGGTTTGGAGCACTTTGAATTTGAAGTATCTATGGAACAAACAGGAAGGGATTCCCATAAGGAGCTAGAAAGAAAAGATCAGCTCTGGGAGCTGGCCCAATGCTTTAGGTGCAGAATGAGTATAAGGAGGCTTAGTCTAGTTTGGGGTCATTTCTGGTTTGAAGTTGTTTATGGTCAGAGATGGACCATGATTAGTTATGGGACCCAGTGAACCTTCAGGGCTTCTCCATGGCAAAATTTTATCCTCCAAAAATTTACCCAAGAAGCATTTCTACTGAGAAAAACGAACAAAACAAAAAAAAACCCTGTTAATCTCACAGTATTCTTTTTTTTCTTCAATCCGATTTCATCTCCAAATGGCAGAACTTTACAAATATAAATCTGGTCATATCTCCTGCCCACTTAAAACCTTTAAATAGTTCTCCATTGCCTAGGACAAAGCTCAAACTCTTCCTTACCCTCTCCTAATTTTAATGACAATGATTGTTTTTTTCATGTGGATAGTAATTCTTCAGGGAACCCTTTCTAACCCTTCAGGGCCAGGTCTCAGTGATATTGAAAGTATTGTAGATAAGTTAAAAGTTGATTACATTTCCCTCTACTAAGCAACTTTTTTCAGCAAACTGGTATCACTGATTTAGAAGATACTACTATTGGGGCGCCTGGGTGGCTCAGTCGGTTGAGCGTCTGACTTCGGCTCAGGTCATGATCTCGCGGTCCCTGAGTTCGAGCCCCGCGTCAGGCTCTGTGCTGACCACTCAGAGCCTGGAGCCTGTTTCAGATTCTGTGTCTCCCTCTCTTTCTGACCCTCCCCCGTTCATGCTCTGTCTCTCTCTGTCTCAAAAATAAATAAAAACGTTAGAAGATACTACTATGGAGTAGAATTGAAATCCTGCTATGTGCTGGGTAGTTTGAAAGCAGTTGTTTGAAACTACAGTGATGAAGAAATTGAATTATAAGCTCCAAATTGCCTTGTCTCAATTATATATTGTGTTGTCAAGAGATTAAAATACTAAACTTAGTGTTTAGGCATAGGATGATCATGTTCCTGGTCATTTTTCCTGGGTTGATCATAGAATTTTTTGTGGCTGTACAACTGGATGCCAGTTTCTACCCTCTGCTGACTCCCAGCCAGATTATTCTTTAATCTGTCCTCAATTTGATTTTCTTACCCAAAAATAAAAAAATGGGACTCTAAGAGTCTAAAATGAAGGTGAGAAAGAAGGCATAGAGGCTGAGTGAGAGAGAAACAATGTGTAATTTTTACTTGGAAAGACAGCAAGGGAAATGAGCAAAAGAATAGGCTCTTGGAGTCATGTTAAATTCTGTGCTGTGCTATGTAAACACATCATGAGAAAAGTGTTAATCTAATGCTAGGCACCCTATGAAAATCTGTCATTCCAAAACTATGTTCCATTTTCAAGGGACTAGAGCTTTGCATTTCTTGGAAGCATTGATCAGTGTAAGTGCAGGTCGATCAAGGCTTTTGTGTTTGCATTTAAATGTTAATCAATCACATTTTATTAAAAATTTAAGGCAAGAGTGAGAATGGAAAATTGTATGGGTCTGTGCTTATGACAAAGAAGTCAAGTTGAGATCCGTTTTGAAATGACTGGAGAATTTCATAATGTGTACAGTATTAGGGACCCATCTGGACAACAGATACTGGTGGTTGTAATGATGGGCATGGGTTGGGGTTGGGACTAATGAACATTTATTGACAATCTCTACTTTGCAAGATGAGAAAGTGCCTTCCGTGATGTCTGGACAAATGAACAGTGCATCCGGGGATCCCATTAATCATTCCATACATAGTTATAGTAGTAGTTATCATTTTAAGTGTTCTGAATATACCATTTAAAAAGCTTATTGTGATAACACATATATAACCTAAAATTTACCATTTTATCTATATGAAGTGTATAGTTCTATGACTTTAAGCACATTCACGTTGTTCTGCAACCACCACCACCATCCATCTCTAGAATTCTTACATCTTTCCGAACAAACTCCACACTCATTATATAATCACTCTTTATTACCCCTTCTCCTGAACCCCTGGCAGCTACCTTTTCTTTTTTTCTATCTCTGTAAACTTGACTACTCTAGATAGATCGTATAAGTGGAATTATACAATATTTGTCCTTTTGTGACTAGCTTATTTTACTTAGAATGCCCTCAAGTTTCATCCATGTTGTAGCATGTATCAGAATTTCCTTTTTAAGGGTTGTGTAATATTTCATTGTATGTACCATATTTTGCTAATTCATTCATTAATAGATCGTTCAAGTTTCCATCTTTTGGCTATGGTGAATAATGCTATGAACATACATATACAAACATCTGTTCAGTCCTTCCAGTTCTTTGGGGTTTATACCCAGAAGTGGAATTACTGGATTACATGGTAATTCTGTGTTTAATTACTTGAGAAACCAGCATACTGTTCTCTACAGTGGCTGCATCATGTATTCCAACCAGTAATGTGCAAGTGTTCTAAAAAAACATAAAAATATGTTTTCCTATAACTGAAAGTTAATAGGAAAAGTGCTGTAAAATGTTAAGAAGGAAAGCTGGGGTACAAAAAGTCAAGTGGAAGAAGGGTAATTTGTTCTTCCTTTTTAACTCTCTAAACCAGAAGAGCTTCCCAACTGATGAGCTTCAAATATGCTGCTCTGATGTCGATCCCCTAAACTGTTAGGTGGGGTAGACTGTGGAGGATGAGGTCCTGGGACAATAGGCAGGTCCTGGGGCTAACAGCTGGGAGAGTCTGGAGCAACCTCCCCTATTTGCTACAATGTGCCTAACAAACCTAAGCATTTTCTCTGTGGGCTAGTATTTGAAAAAGGTTGGGAAACACTGTTCTGAAATATAGGGGTAAAGCCAGTATTTAAATCAGGAAGAGATGTAGAAGCATGAAACAAAATAGTTCAACGACCATATTTATGGAGTACCTTCTATGTTACAGGGCCTAGGTCAGACTGGGGCAGGGTGGGGGGAGGATACCTAGTGGATACTATGGGGTAAATGAGGTAGAATCATTATCCTTTCAAAGAGCTCAGTCTCTTGAAGCTGAGAGATAGGTAAAGGAACAATGGCAATGACTTCTAAAGTAATCTGCTGAGGGATGAGGGAACTACAAGGTGCCCAGCCCCTGCCTTTTCAGGCCTTGAGATTTGAAAAGAGAGTTAGAGAGTTCTCTGAACTCTTTTCATTTTCCCTCCCATGGGAGGCCAAATGTAATCCCTGCTTCTCATTTTGTGGGATGTGGATGCTCAAGGTAACTTGGCCGTGTCAGGAAGCAAATGAACTGTCTGAACTGAATGGAGCTGCTTGTTAAAAAGCTTGGAAGTAGTGTTTGGGTAAGGTGTCAGGACTTAGGAAAATCATTTGCAATATAACAGAATTTTGAAAACTCAAGGAAGCCCTCCCTGAAGACTTTTCCTCATATCTGGGCTCTGGGCTCAGTTGGGCTCTGTTATCCCTATTCTCGGCACCCTGGGTTTATTTCTTATGAAGGCACATAAGTACTGTGGTTGTCTGGTTATTTACCTAAATCTCCCATTTGTCCCCAAGTGTCATGGAGACAGAGATCCTACCCAGAAACATTTGTTGGATGAGTAAGTAAGTGAGCAGAGAGAGAGAGCTACAAAGTAATCGGGTCCATTGACATGAAGTAGTAAAGGCGCTCACAATCACTTAGATTGCTTTTGGAAAGTAGATATTCAATCTCTGTTGTTAGAAATTCTGACAGCTGCAGAATGGTGACATGGTGCTATCATAGTTCTTGCACTGTAGCTCAATACTTTCCAAAATGTTCTGTTAGGTCTCTATCCTAAAGTCTTCCCTATCCCATCCCCCAAGTAATCAATATATGACTGAATGTCTCTATAGGTTATAATTGTCTGAGTTCATTATGTTGTTGTATTTTTTTGCTGAATGTTTGTAATACTGCATGTGAGACACAAAAATACTGCCACACTTTATGTAGAATAATTTTAAGAGACTATTGATGTAATTAGCCCAATCATTTCTATTTTTCATCCAATTTGATTATATTATACCTACCTTTGATTCTAGGTAGGAGGATGATAAGGCCGTTTCATTTTAGCTTTCCCATTTTTAACTGGAAGTAATATGATTCCTAAAATATCAATGAACGATATCCCAGAAGAATTAAGGAAATAATGGGATGAGGACTACAGTAAAAAGTGCTTTGGTGACCAGCATTTTTATCTGAAGTGTTGTAAAAGTTTACACATCCTGCTGGGAAGAGGATCAGTAATCTCTTTCTAACTCAGAGCAGCAGTATTCCAATCTGGCTGAAATTCTGGGAAGTGCTGGAAATCCCCGAAGCAAAGTGCCAGATGTCATTTTTGGATCCTGGCTATGTGGGCTTGGTTGCTAAGAAGATGATGACTTCCTTCTCCCCTTTGCCACACTCATCTGACGCCCGAGCGACAGGGAGTTGATGTAAGCAGAGCAGGGATCTAACAATGTCAACTGTGCTGACATCATTCTAGCTGTGTGGGGCTGATGGGAATTTAGAATATCAAACATCATATCAAGGGCAGTGACCAGGTGTGAGTCATTTCCCTGGAGAAGCAGGAGAGAGGAAGAGAGGGCAGGATTAGCTCACGCTGACACATACAGCATTTCAGGCTGAGCTATTTGACTGGCTTATTTAAAAACAGAAAAAGCTTGTGTTTTCTCTCTCTCTCTCTCTCTCTCTCTCTCTCTCTCTCTCTCTCTTTTCTACCGGAAATACTTTGTATTCTGGTTCTGTGTGTGTCAGTATAGATTCGAGTGTTTCAACATCATAATATATTAAAATACACATTCTTTAGGATCATTAATTTCTATATTATGTAAGAAATATGAAAACTCAGAGAATTTTGTTTTTCTCTATTTTCCCTTCAGGTATCACGTAGTGAATTGTTCAGCTATCACTGAATTGAAAAGGAGCTGAACAAAAGAGCATGCTCTAGGGCTGATGACATTGTTTTGGGATTGCTAAATGAGTACAGCACTTCAGTATTCTAGCAGAGTATACGGCTTGGTGCAGGGAAAGGGGATGTGCAGTGAATATTTCTTGGATAAACAATATAAAAATCCTGTAAGTTTGTGAGTGTGGATGTCAATATATAGGCTCTCACTTACTTTATGGAGTTATTTATCAGTTGCTTTTAAGGGATAATACACATGGAGCCTGGGTACAGTAACCATTTTGGTGTTAATGAAGATACTGGTTTCACAAAGCCTTTGCCCATTTCATTAGAATGATTGTGCTAGGGTAGTTAAGTCAGAAAGGAGTAAACATCAAAGCATCCAAAAAGCCTTCTGCTTCCCAAAGATTCAGTGTTTAATAGTAATGCAAGAGGTATATTGACATATGGTTGTATGGTCTCCAAAATAATCCCAATTGTGTCTTGTCACTCTGTGGAGTACTAATTTATCTGTCTTATGTCAGCCATAATGCAAGGAACTGAAGAACAGTCGTTGTTATCCTGTACTCAATGTTAAAAAAAAAAACACAGCATTTATTATTCCATTCAATGTGAATGTTTAGTAAAATGGCATATGCATGACAGATTGTGCAACATATTGGAATTGATGTGTATCAATTGTGATTGGTGTGGATTGGACAGTGCAAACAGAATGGTGTGGTTCAGATCAATCTATCGGGCAGTACTTATATAATACAGATGGTGTTGGAGGCAATGGGAGGGGAGAATGTGAAAAGGGAGGGATGGCTTCTTTAGAATGATATGTAGAATGACATAAAGAACTCCAGGTTGTTGTTATGGGATAATAAGTAAGTTGATAAGAGAGATGAAAGGGTGTTAGCATGTTCCTAGAAGGCATCTTAAATGTCTGAAGCAGATGTTAAGAAATGTAGAACAAATTTACATTTCATTTCCTTTCCTTTGAAAGTTACTTGGTAAGGGATTTCTCTGTCTCAATCACAATTTCTAATATAGGGAGATTGAGATTCAAACAATGGTTGATAGTAACGTTTGATGATGGTCTGTGCACACTAAACAAGTGGTTCTCAAACTGGCTCTTAGGATCCTTAAAAAAAGGAAAAAAAAAATCCCAGGGGAACATTTCCACATGCCTGAAAATTGACATCACAGTATTTCTTGGCTCATAACTGCTATAAAAGTCTACTCTGGTTTTCTCCTTCCACTTCCAGAAGGACCTACCTAAAAGTTCCATGTCCCTTTTAGGATGACATGGTGCTATTATGGGACCCTCTAAGAAGGAAGTGGAAAGGGTAAAAAAGATGTGAAATAATTATTGAGACAGATTATTACTTCAGATGAGAGAATTTGGTTAACACTATTTTATAAACAATGAGAACTATAGCAAATCATCTTGTGTATCCCACAGAGAGAAAATAGCAGCAGCCCTTATCACCAATGGATGGAAAAATACTGCAGAATGTCTGCCTTTGTGTGTGTGGGGTCCACCTTAATATTCAGACTGAGATGTAAAGGAACAATTTAGAAGCTATATGGGGACAATTTTCATAAGAGCTCAGCAAATTCCTCTTCTCGGGTTAGGTTGAGGGGATGTGTGATTGGTGGTCATGTCTCAATTTCTTTTAAAGAGAGGCATAGTTGTTTCACTCTTCAGATAACCACATCTAGTAAAGAAAACTATATGGTTCTGCACAATAGGATACTGAATTGGGCCAGTTGTAAAGAAAGAATGTGGGATGCTTGAAAACTTCTTTAGCAACATGCAGAATAGAACTCACAACAGTTATAAACAATGTGATCTGTTTCTTTGTTGACTAGAGGATTATAAAACTATTAGCCCCCTTCAAGGTCCTTTATGCTAGAATTGCATAATCAAGGATTATTGTTATAGTTGGGCTTATTTGTCTTGGAAAACTGTACTACTTAGGCGATTTGGAGAGTGACTATAAACATACATGGGAGGGAAGTTTGCTATTTACAGATTAAAATTTCAATCACAAATGGAGCTCAAAATACTGTAGTTTAAATAAGAGTTTATTTCTCTCTCATGTAATCCAGATCTGTAAAATAGTGCTGCCAATCTCAGCCTCAGGCTTTCGTCTCTGGGTTTAGGAAAAAAGTTCCCTTTCTTTCTGTCTCTTAGGCAGTCAGTGGGAAGTAGAAAGGAATCAGGGGAGTATATGTCCAATTGTTTTTACAAACAAGACCTGGAAGGGACACAACACTTCTCACATCCCAGTGGTCTGAATTAGTAACATTGGACTCTTTCACCTTCACCTACAATGAAGACTAAAAAAGATCCTTAATTAGGTAGTCATGTACTCAGGTAAAACTATTGCTGTGGAAGAAATGGAGAGCAGATATTAGGGACAACTAACAAGGTCTTATGGCTAAGCCCATAGGAGATCTGGGTTTGGAGTGTACTGAGAGATAACAAGAGACTCTACTATAGTGCCCTTCAAGGGATCTTTATAGCCTAGAAGAATCACTCTAACCTAAAGGAGAGTAGAAGGTTTATGCCTATTGCAGGATCAGAGAAGGAACACCTATATAGGGATGTGCTAACATGTGATGCCAGGAGGAATTGTTTTACCTGGTGACAACTGAGAGAATGATTGCAAAACATCACCCCCAAACTCCTTCAGAAGGCTTAGAAGGTATATACATGTTCTCAATGGAGGCTAACAAAGCCTAATCTTTAGCCATAGAATAACAGGAATAGCCAATAGACTTGGAAGCTGAGTAATGAGGAGAAGGGAGATTTGGGGAATGTTAACGTGAGTGGCTGATGGACAGAAATGTGTAATGTGGAAGATAAAAGGCTTGGGGACATTGATCTGTACTCTATGGAACCTGGCCCATTTCTAATTGAACCCTTGCATGGTGTTTGGTCTCATGGCCTTAGCCAAAACAGTGCCCGAAGCAGTCTACATGCTCTGCAAAAGTTTCAGAGAAGTGGTTCTCTGTCCAAGTAGAAACTACTTACCATGGACCTACTAGCTTCATTGCTAAGATAATAGAATACTCAACCTACAACTTCTAGGGGATTTGTAAGTACTTAAATATGACATTATGGTTTGTATTTCTTGTAGCAACAGAGTCATGTCAAAATAGGATGCAAGTTACCTATGCTTGTATGCTGTTTAAATGGTGTAATGGTATTTGGCTAAAAGACTTAGAGTCTGCACATCCAAATCTTTCCTGGCCATTCTCACCTAGGAAGACTCTAGGAGATATTTTCACAGAGGAGGCCAAAGCAAGAAAAAAATAAAATATGACCGTTAGCTGGAGCTTTGGATCCCAACTCCAATGTAGAACTCTGGTGCAGAGAAGTCTTTTTCTAAGCGATGTATATTGAATGGCCTAAAACCAAAGAGGCCGAGAGGCTTACTTGCATCATTTTCACCTTCCAGCTAAAACCCAGGCTTGGATATTATAGTTCAGGCCTTACATACACCCTTGAGAAGCAGAGGAAAATGCAAAGTTGAGAGATCTAAATAAGGTGGTAAGAGTATGCATACTTGGATCATATCTTAAATCTCCAAATTCTTGGGACAATAAGTGTACAAAAAGGAACCTGAGGGGCATTATTAATTGATTGTTGAAATTTTCAACATTTGAAAGGCCCAGTGTGTGTCCTCTTATTTGAACAATTTGAATCAGCCAATCTGGAGGAAGGTGGGCAATGAAGAAGATAAAGACAGGGAGGTACTATCCATATGTATCCATCAATCAAGCTCTTTGAAGAGGCCAATAGTGACCTTGTTCTCTCCAGAAACTCTGTGTGTGTGTGTGTGTGTGTGTGTGTGTGTGTGTGTGTGTGTGTGTTGTCTTTGTTTTGTTTTGCAACACAGTGTAAACCTGAGTAATAGGCTGTATTTGTTGGCTATTCCCTATTGAGAACTCTGCTATTAAATGTTTATGCTTCTGGCTTTACCTGGGCTCATTATAGCATAGCTTCACTGGATGAATATTGAGAGGGGGTATATGGAAAATACTTGGGACTCCACCGACAGACATGGTCTGCCTCAAATCATCACAGTAATCTCAATGGAACAATGTGAAATAGAACCCAGAGCTTTTACTGTTAGGGTCATCGCCCTGACCAGATCAAGCTTTTTTCCTTCCTTTGAAGAAATGCTGCCTGTGGTGAGTTCTGCACATATGTTTTAAATAGCTCATTATTTTCTCACAGGATCCCTTGCTAATGTTAAGTTATTTAGATATTATTCCCCTGATATATATTTCAATCTCTTCTTTCTTACTTTACAATATTAATTTTGTTTTAAATCCCGTATCTCCTAAAGCTCACCCTTTTCTTGCCTGGGGATATAGTTTTCATTTTGGCACTTCCATTTTGATTGAGGGATTGAACAATAAAGGCTCATCTTTGTACAAAGGACAATTTATTATTTATGTGAGTCAGAAAAATGTGCAGTTTTTTGCAGTATGTGGGTAATGCAGGGAGTGAATATCCAACCCATCCGATTGATATTTCTATTAAAGATTGTAGTCAGCTAAATAAGTCCTTTGGATTGATATAAGAGCCTTATGTTTTCATTGAAATATTATTTTGGTAAATATTTGTTATTTATACTTTATTACTAGTCCTGATATATTCTTTAACTGCTGTACACCAAAGGATCACAATAGGAATATTGTTAGTTTTTGAGTCTGTTTTGAAAAATATTGTTTAACAAAACTAATATTTTGAAAACTATGGGCTTCCTAAAACTAAATATTGACATTTGAGGTCCTAGGTTATTGCATTGATCTTTCTCTAGTGACTCTGGAAAAAAAAAAATCCCTTCAGGCAATATTATTTAACATAATTGGTTTCTTGGCATTATGAGAGATAAGGAACAATATAGTCTAGTGTTCCAATTTGGAATTGGAAAAATCATACAGACCAAGGCCAAGCTATAGTTTTTCTCTACTGCAGGGACTGGTACATTTTTCTAGGTTGAAGCTTTCTTCTTTATTTATTTATTTTCTTTTGAATACCAATCCATTGTTGGTTATTAGAGGATATTTCTAAAAGAAAAGAAAACTCTCCACACACGTTGTGAAGGTTGAGGCTGAAAAATTTTTAAATGTCACCAGGTTGTTTTTAACTTTTCATTTGGTTACAAATATTTTAGGAATTGAAAAGAGTCAGTGTGAGTAATATTCTGAAGTAGTAACACTATTTGTCTGTATGAATTGGCCATAGTGTCTCAACTGTCTAGATATTAAAATTAAGCCTTTTAATTCACTATCAACATTTATACTGTTTTAGAATTCCTGAGGCTCCAAACCATACTGAAATAATAATTGCCTTTACAAAACTAAAACTACTTTGTAACATCCTCTTGTTTGGAAATGGGCCATTGGCTGTATCTCTTTTTTTTTTAATTTTTAATTTTTAAATGTTTATTTTGAGAGAGCACAAGTGGAGGAGGAGCAGAGAGAGAACCCCAAGAAGGCTCCACGCTCCTTGCTGAGCCTGAAGCAGGGCTTGACCTCATGACCATGAGATCATGACCTGAGCTGAAATCAAGTCGGATGCTTAACCAACTGAGTCACCCAGGCACCCCTGGAGGTATCTTTCAAAATGATTATATGATGGGGTTGTTTTCACACTGTCCAGTCTTCTCCAAATACAAGTGCTGAGGACTTCACAATGCACACTGCTACCAACTAACTTTTGGGTATCGAGGTATACACCATCTGTTTCAGAGGCTTACAAGTGTCCTGGGAGTTCAGTGAATTCTCATTTTATGGTTGGATGTGAGCACAATTCAAGATGTCCTGCAGGACCTCACTTACAGGAGGAATGGAATATCCAACTTGGACCTCAGTATATGTATTGTGCTCAGTTGAATGGTGACAGATGGTCTGCAATTGTAGGTTTGGTTCCCATGTGGATTCCCTTTAAGGGGGATCCCAGGTCTTTCCCCTTAGTTCCATATTAACTAAGCTATTGAATTAGAAGATATAGGGCTGGCAAGGATATAGCATAGATTTCTTTGGCACCTGACAAAATGAAGTACTGTAATCTAGCTATGAAAAATAATCTAGAAATTTCTATTACAATCTGAAAATAGATATTCAATACCCAGTGACCTCCCCACCCCCATAGAGCTTCATCTTAGAAATAAAAGCTGTATGTAAGCCATATGCACAGGAATGTTTAACCGTGGTGCTATTTGTAGTGACAAAAGTATCTAGAGAAGAGTTGAATGGCCAACAACAAAAAAATGGTGGAATAAACTAATATATAGTTTGGGGCCATTATGCAGCTTTTATCAGAAATGAGTTAATTCTTTTATCTATGGACTTGATGGAATATCTATAATATACTATGAGGAACAACATTCACTGAAAGTTTATAGTTTTTGAGATCTCATTTTTACTTATTTTTTTAAATGTTTATTTCTTCATTTTCAGGGAACAGGGAGGGGCAGAGCAAAGGGAGAGAGAATCTCAAGCATGCTGCACACTGTCAGCACAAAGTTCCATGCAGGGCTCGATCCCACAAACAGTGAGAACATGACTTGAGTTGAAATCAAGATGCTTAACCGACTGAGCCATGTAGGTGCCCCAAGATGCCATTTTTATAAAACAATTACAGCCACCACAAAACACTGTGTATACTTCTGCTTGAAAATCTTTGTGTAGGTGTGTGGTAAGCTATTGGTAAGAGACATAAACTGGTTAGCTTGAGAGACTAGAAATGGAGGAAGGGTGAGGGAAGAGACTTTTTTTTTATATGTATCTGTCTTTTTTCACTACTTCTAATAAGTATGTATTTATATGTAGTATTTTAAAATAATACACTTTGAAAATACTTATCATACACAAAGATTTTCAAGCAGAAGTTTACACAGTGTTTTGTGGTGGCTGTAATTGTTTTATAAAAATGGCATCTTGGGGCACCTACATGGCTCAGTCAGTTAAGCATCTTGATTTCAACTCAAGTCATGTTCTCACTGTTTGTGGGATCGAGCCCTGCATGGAACTTTGTGCTGACAGTGTGCAGCATGCTTGAGATTCTCTCTCCCTTTGCTCTGCCCCTTCCTGCTCTCTGAAAATGAAGAAATAAACATGTAAGTTTGCATTGAGAATATTGCAAAGGGATCTGTTTTGACTCTCTACGACCCATTCTGTGGAAGATTTTGTTGGATAATTACAATGTAAAAAAAAAATCTATTGGGTTCTTACAATATAATTTATTTTTACTGATGTTGAGAAGCTATTATAATGAATCTATAACTCCTAGATTATAAACTCCTTGAGGGTAGGGTCTTACATATTTTCTTATCTTTCTCAGGAGTTTGAACAGCATTTGTTGAAAATAGGTCAAATAAAAATATCTCCCAAATTGTACTTTTTTCTTTATCATATTCCTTCCAGACTTCAACAAAAGAATAATATGAATTGAATTTTATTTGGAAAATCAACAGTTGCAGTCTGGATTCAAACATCACTGTTTGATGCACCCAACCTGAATCAAAGGATCTTTCAAATCCCACTAGGCTGGAGATAAATAAACTCAAGGCTTTGAGAAGAGTCTCTTAAGGGAGTTGAGAATGAGACAGCCTCTCAGCTTTATTTCACAATTTTAACTATCAAAAGAAATAAAGTAAAACCATCTTGTAACCAATTAAAGATTGCCAGGCCAATCTAGGAGTTAATCTTAGCCACCAATTTTAAATAAACTTAATTTTAATACTTTAAATGATTTCTGTAAAATACTGTATTTATTGTCAAGTGCTAAAAGAAGCATGATGTTTCACAGAGCATAGTGATTCAGAGTATGGGCTCTAAATCCAGACTGTCTAGATGCTCAAGATTTCAGACCTGGCAGAGCTGGTTTCACAAGTTAATCTGTGTGCCTCAGTGGCCTTTTCTGTAAAATGGGGATAATGAGAGTACCTATGTCCTGTGGTTGTTGGAAAGATATTAGAACACTTTTCAGCATACAAGCAAATGACAGTCCCCAATATTATATGCTTGATAATTAGTATTACAAACTACTCAGAGATATGGCTCATAGATCAGAAACCTGTGCAGAGATCTGGATGCTGAAAACTTTCATTCATGGTCTCTAGCAATAGAAAAATCTGCATGCACAACTCAGATATTCATTATTTCCAATATTTCTCCTCAAACCCAGTGGAAGTTTTTTGGTCTTTCTTATTCTTGTGCTTATCACAACCATGATGGATTAATGTATTAGTTATATATTGCTTTGTAAGAAATTATCATGAAATTTAGGTCTCAAGGCCATAGACCTGTTATCTCACAGTTTCTGTGCGTCAGGATTTCTGAAGCAGGAGAGTTGGGTGATTCTGTCTCAGAGTACAGTCAAGATATTAGCTGGGGCTGTAGTCATCTGAAGATTTGGATTGGGGAATCCACTGTCAAGATGGCTCACTCATGTACTAAACAAGTTGGTGCTGGCTGTTGGCAGAAGAGTTCGGTTCCCCACCATATGACCAACCCATAGGACTACCTGAGTGTCCGTATGACGTGGTTGTTCCCTTTCCCATGAACACGTATGGAAGAGAACATAAGGTGGAAACCACAGTATCTTTTGTTAAAAAAAAGACAACTTTTTAGAGCAGGTTTAGTTTCATAGCACAATTAAGGGAAAAATACAGAGATTTTCCATATAACCCCTGCCTTCACAAATGCTAGCCTTGTCCATTATCAACTTACCCCACCAGAGTAATACCTTTGTTACAATTGATGAACCTACCTTGACACATCATAATCACCCAAAGTCCATAGTTGATGTTATGGCCACTCTCATGTTCATAATATCTTTTATGACATTATGTCTGAAATCCCATTCTGTCATTTCTGCAATATCTTATTGGTTATTCAGTGTGGGAGGAGGTTACACAAGGGCTAAATACCAGGAGGCAAGAATCCTTAGAGACTATCTCAGATGTTGACTACCCTAGTGTTTTACCCATTTCATAAATTTCATTTATTCAGTTAGCATATATGTACAATATCTCTTATAGCCAAGGCACTAGGCCAGATGCTGTATTGGTGCATAGACATGTATAAGTTTTCACTTCTCTTAAAAGTATAATACTGGTGGAAAGGATGAATTTGCATTGTTGTAGTACAAGGAAATATGGAATAAATACCAAGGAAGTAATGATATGTAAGCTCCCTAGGTGTTCAGAGGAAGAATAATTTTTGGTTGGAGTTTTGGAAGAGAGGGAAAGTAATCTCTGTCATTAAGGATGAAATAGAATCACTGTGGGTGGAAGCAAGAGAAAGTGTGTCTTATGCAGAGTAAACAATATGAACAAGACCATAGGGCTGAGAAAACAAGGTGAGTTTTAAAGGCCAGAAACCAGAATAGAAGTTTATGTGGGGTGAGAGGTAAAGGGAAGGAGAAGTAGACAGAGGCCAGTTTATGGAAATCCTTAGAAGCTATGTTAAAACTTTTAAAAAGTCATTCGGCAAACAATGGAAGAATATGAAGTTTTTTGTGTGTCTTTTTTAAAGTTTATTTAGAGAGAGAGAGAGTGCACATGTGTATGCATGCCAGGGAGAGGCAGAGAGAGAGGGAAAGAGAGAATCCAAGCAGGTTCAGGGCTGTCAGCACAGAGCCTGCTTCAGGATTCAGTCTCACGAACCAAGATCTCAGTCTCACAGAGATCATGATCTGAGCCGAAATCAAGAGTGGGATGCGTAACTGACTGAGCCACCCAGGCACCCCCTCCTTTTTTTTCTTTTTTAAACTGGCAGGTAATGTGATGTAAAGGGTCTTTTAGGTTATACTTCAGTTGGAGTTGAGAAGGGAGAGATCAGAAATGGATACTGCATAGGAAGAACTTGTAATAATACTAAGGAGAGGAGGTAATACAACAAAGGTAGTAGTAGGATTAGAAAGTAACAGGAGTAATTTTGAAGAGGGAATTTGCAGCATTTAGCATCTCATTAAATGGTCCTTCATTTGAGTAAGCTGTCCCAATAACTTGAGATTTGGTGCTTGCTTTAGAAGAGGAATTGATTTAAAGAGGAAGAGGAGTTTGTAATAGGACAGTGGGTTACAAAGGACTAGATATGTTATTTCCTTTATCCCACACCAAGGCTGAGTCTCCCTGAGTAGTTGCTCTCTGAGATGGATTAAATTTTCAAAGTTTGGGGGTGTCTGGTTGTCTCGGTTGAGTGTCCGACTCTTGATTTCCCCTTAGGTCATGATCCCAGGGTCATGGGATTGAGCCCTAAATGGGCTCTGTACTGAGCATGAAGCCTGCTTGGGATCTTCTCTCTCTCTCTCTCTCTCTCTCTCTCTCTCTCTCTCTCTCCCCCACCCCTCTCTCCCTAAACAACAACAACAACAAAATCAAAAAACAACCCAAAAAAAAAAAAAAAACCAATTCAAAGTTTGGGAAATTGGGGAATCCTACCTAGCATTGAGGTGAGGAAAGAGTGGCATGTGGGGCAGAACCTCAAGAAATTGAATTAGTTGGCTCAAGATTCTGTTGGACTCCACTGGAAATCATGATGGTGAGCAAAAGATGAGAAGGTGAGACTATTATGGGCTGAGAATAATATAGTTAAGGTACTAGGCTTGGGATCATATAGACATAGTTTGAAATCCAGCTCTCCATTTCTAGCTGACTTTTGATTACGGTATTCAATTTTTAAGAACCTCAGCTTTCTAATTTTTAATAGGATTTATAATAGGGTCTTGTGAAGTTTCAGTGAAATGTTTGGCATATAAAACTCTTGAAATGGTGGCTAGAAAATTTATTACATCCTGTAATAAATTAAGTAGCTTTATAGAGATGGTAAGCTTTATGCTACTGAAATATGAAAATTGATATTGTCCCAGGATCTTTTAGACCAAGTGAACAGAACTGTCAATCTCTTAGAATTCAGTAAGTCCCATATTACACACAGTTGGGGGAGAGGAGACCCCACATGTGCTTATATTATGATCTGTTTATATTAGGAGATATCAAGTAGAAGGCATCAACAAAACCATCAGCAAATGTGCCCATTAATAAACACACCCTAATATTCATTCTCCTTCCCTAGGAACTTACATTCTTGTTCATTGGTTTTAAGTTTAGTGTTACCTTTATCCAAATTAACAAATGAGAGTTGGTCTGTACTTGTGGATTCCTTCCTGATGGGAAGGCATAATTAAAATAAATTACATACTTATACAACTATACATAAAAATCATAAATGTGATTTCTTAATGATTATCTTTTCTATCAGTTAAGGGTACTAGAAGGAAAGTTGATATCCTTTGGGATAATTCATCAAATATACAAATAGGTTTGTTAGTATTCTTTGAATTGCAACTGACAATAAATCCAATTCAAGCTGGGTATGGAAAAAAAAAATTCTCTTTTTTTAAAGTTTATTTCTTTTTAGTAAGCTTTACTCCCAACATGGGGCTTGAACTCATGACCCCTAGGTCAAGAGTCGCACACTTCCAACTGAGCCAGCCAGGTGCCCTAAAAAATTCTCCTAAGTAACTGAGAATTCCAAAGGGGATTGTCTCTGGAGGGGTTGTTCCTAAGGGCTGCAACAGTGGCTTTAGGGTTCTTTCTTTTGGCACTTGTCTCTGGATTAGTTCTCTTCTGCCTCTTTTAATGGCAATATGGTTGCCAGCAGCTTCAGATCCTTAATCTATGCTCTCATAAACTTCCCTAGAAATAAGGTATCTCTTGGTGACTCTGGAAAATAGTCTCAGATTGCTCTGATACTATCATGTGCTCTCTCCTGAACCAGTCAATCACTGTAGTTAGGGGAATGTCATGTGCTGGTCACCTTAGCTTACATCACATTTCTTCCCCTGTTACAGGTGATGGAATCGGTTTTAACAAATGTCATGGGTTGAAACTAGGAGGGGGATTTTCCCAAGGCAAATCATTATCCTATTACCAGGGGTGGGGCGGGGGGAAATGGATACTCTGAAGGCAAAAACTTCCCACAAAAATTTCCTATAATTCATGAGTTAAGTTGTGAGTCAAGATTCAGGTATAAAAGAGCACCAAGTACAATAGGTGAGAGAGCTTTAATCACTCTCCTCTCTGTAGGTTTTTTACTTTTTAGCTTGCTAACCCTGTGATAGCACATTGTAGGCAGTCAATCAATACTTGTTGAATTGAGTTGAACCTGATTCAGACTCCTGCATTCTCTCAGGGTTGAATGATTCAGGTTTTCTCCCACCAGTCATTCTATTTAGTTTACACAACCATTTTTACGGATATGTGATCCAGAGCTGGAAACCAGGGGTTCTAAAAACAAAATGAATCTTTACTTTTTTCTTTCCCCAGATTGACCCCATTCTCCCATCCTCCTGCCCTTCAAACTTCTCAAAACTTTTTCAGAGAAGGAAAAGTGGATGTTTCTGAATGACCCATTAGTTTTTAAGAGGAAGCTCTGGTGGAAAGTTGGAAAAACTATACCAGATGTAGAAAATTAATAGATGGAAAAACTTAAGCTGCTCTGGATGACAGAGAAGAAGGCATCTCTTTCTAAGTGCTCTGGAGGGGTAACTCAAAGCACTTTAATCTTTGATGAATGTGATTGAACTCTTTCCGCTACTCAAGGAAAGACAGAAGTGCTCACAAGGGCTCATTCTGTGCTGGCTCCCTGCCACTATCAACCCTGCCTTCTGCATAATTATCAGGCCTTTAACTTTTCTGCTCCTACTATTTTAAAATTCCTCTCTCAGACAAGAAAATATGAGATACGTGTAGCAAATGGAAGCCAGGTATTGCAGTAAGAGTGTTAGAATGGGAGCCAGGAACTTAGACTGGGTGCTGCATTAGTGGACTCCGTGTAACTGTAAGTCTCCAGTGTCTGTTCTCTTTCATCTACCATGGCCTCCACTCTGACTTCCTTTTAGCAATATTGTCTAGGAATCATGGAAGAGGTACACATACAAAGATGCTATGGCATTACAAATCTAGTCATGTTAGGATTAAACCAAGGAGTAAAACATATCCTCTGAGTCAGTATGTAAGACTTTTACTAGTTAACTAAAATATCTTTTCATTTGATGGTAAAATACTTATGAGCACACAGGAAAGGTACACAGCTCAACCACACTCCAAGGCTGACAAACACCATGATGCTTCTCTCTGGGAATACTGTGTACTACCTATGCCATAGATGGAACTGGATTGAGAAAAACACACAAATCAACAAACCAACAAAATAATGATGGATCCAGACTAGAGAAGACTGAGGAAACATACTGGCCAATCACCAGGATCTGTGCCCACAAATCCAAGCTGTTCTTCTGCCCCCTGTGGAATTCTGCTTTTTGCATTGTCTTTATTTTGATGCTACAATTTTCTAGCAATCCTTCTATAAGCATTCAGAAATAATTGAACGTCAGAATAAGGAGTATTTGCGTGTGTGTAGACTAATGTGGCACATTCCATCCTGGAAGGTGTACTTCTCAAAGGAATGTAAAAAGGATCTGGGTAGTAGTATATGCCCAGAGTTTCCATGTCCCATGGACTTTGTGGATTCAGAGAATCAGAAAACGAGATATGAACGTGACAGATTGTGCAAACTTAGTAGAGGGGAGTTGCCCCAGGTGACTGCACAGAAATGAGAAAGGAGACTTTTTAGCCCTAATATAAAGCTGTGCATCTGAGAAAAGACTTTGTGTTTGCATTTCTTTATTTTCCAAATTTTCCCAAACCAAGAAAATACAGAGAATCAACTTCTGTTCATTTTGCACTTTGTAGTTTTAAAGTATATTTTATATTCATCTCTTTTTTTAATGTTTATTTTTGAGAGAGATAGAGAGGGACACAGGATCCGAAGTGGGTTTTGCTCTGACAGCACAGAGCCCCATGGGGGACTTGAACTCATGAACCATGAGATCAAGACCTGGGCTGAAGTCAGACACTCAACCGACTGAGCCACCCAGGCACCCCTATATTCATCTCTTTTGATTCCTGAAATAATCCTGTAAGTTGGGCATGGTAGATGTTATGCTACAAATGGTGCTGCTAAGGCCCAGGGAGATTTAATGTCTTGCTTAGCTTGTGAAAAGGGAATGGAAGTCAAATGTTATTACAGAAGACTAGTTAGCTTTCTATGAAGTTTCAGACAAACCACCAACAAGGACAAAGGGTTAAATCAAGATGTACCGGAGATATTTGGAGCCCAAAATAGAGTGAAATGGTGGCAAATGGCTATAATTATGGTCTGTATATCCAGATAAAACAGTGCTGTGGAGAGAAGGAATTTGGGGCTCAAAGCAAGGGTGAAATGAAAAAGTTAGGAAAGCTAATGTGGTGGAATAATTTTTGTTGTCATTGGTAGTGCCACTCTGTTTTTAACTTTCCAAACTGTATGTATGACAGAATACTTATTCTTGAATTTATGACACTTCTGAAACAACTGTTTGTCTCTCACTTTCCCCTGTGGCTTAAATAATTAAGTTTTCTTTGCTGCCAAGTCACCTCTGCAACCATAATCCAGAACTACCAAACTTCCCTGTTGGTTTTGTGGAAACACCTGTAATTATCTCCTAGCAATATCTGCCTGATTTGTGTACCCAAGAGGCAAGCACTGGGAATAATTATCCATTCTGTAACCTACCTTGAACAGACTTGCAAAATACCAAGCCTTGCTTTGCCCCCTTTATCCTTCCTGACTTTATACTCTAGCCCCAGGTCATTGCATAACACTGTGCACCTCACTGGAAGCAGGGCTACAAGCCAAACAGGTAAGCATGGAGCTTTGTGTATGAAGGACATGCAGGTTTACTCTCTCTGCTTCAACTCCTTAGTGTTTGATGTCTTTATTCCTCACAGCTCTGCAAACCTATGTCTGAATGTGTGCTCCCCTAAAACCCAGAAGCAGATGAAACTCATTAGGTCACACCAGTGCTGTTACTGATCTTTATCCCAAACCTCAGAAAACAAAGCCAAGCATGATATCCTCAGCTTTTATCTTCTTCTTTTTTTTGGGGGGGGGGGGGGAGTGAGGGGAGTCTAGGCCTGGAAAGCTGTAGATAGGATACATCTAAAATCAGAGTTTGGGAGGAACACTTTTTCAAAGGGTTTTTATTGGGCAGGAAATGCCACATCTTCAAGTGTATCTGTGTGTTTCTATAGCTAATGCAGACATCTGAAGTTTTTGAAAACCAGCAGGAAAGATAAGCAAATTTTGGCCTATAAACTCATAGAATAGAAGAAAGAGTTGGCAATTATTTGGATTGTGTATTCACTGTAAAGACCCAATTAAAATATAGATAATTCAGGACCTTTTGGATTTAGTTTGTTGGCTAACCAGCAGCATAAATGAATCACAAAAACCATTATTTCTATTACTTTGAATGTGTTAAGTGAAGCGATGACTTCTGAAACATTGAATGAAAAACTGAGGACCTAAGGCTGGGTCAGTACAGAGTAAGCCTTTGCAATTGGCACCCCCATGGTTCCGGCTGCTTTTTCTGGCACAGCACTAAAATGGCACGTACAACTTTCATCAGCACTAGCGTGTTGCTCATTTAGCATTTAGGAAACACAGTGAATAGCAATTATCAGCCAAATAACTGGGAAGTGAAAATGACCTAGTAATCAGAGTAAATATACATTATGCTGTCATATTATAATGTGTAAATATTGGAGAGAAATTGCAGAACATGGACATGCAGTATCTTTCTTTTGAAGCCTTGTATGAATGCAAGTCCTGTCTTTGCTCCCCAGCTTGTTTTCTGGGTGACTGGTACTAAACATGCCAATTTGGTGAATAGTAGGTCATCCTCATTATTTGCTTGCTTACAGGTATCATGACCAGGAAAGGCATTGCCCTGATTTTTGTCAATTCTAAGCTTGGCTCCCAATGACCAGGAGACCTATAGAGAGATGATAGCAGCTTGGTGGGAGTTTAGACATCATAAACCTTGCACAGCCAGTTGCTTTAGTTGCTTATTCCCATCCAAATGCATGCTAATATTACAGAAACCTCCTTCCTTTGTTAAACTTGGAAAATATGAAAAGCTGCCACTGTCATTTTGGTTATCATCATCTTTGAAGCAAGGCAGGTGGGGATAGTAGCAGTGTTGCAAAATGTTACTGAACAGAGCACCTGGATTACGTGCTGTGATCCAGAGGGGCATAAGAATAAGAAGAATATAGTACTAGGGAAATTGTGCTAGCTGATGGCTCAAGTTCATTAGCAAGGTTCTAAACAGCAGGCACATATAATTTCCCCACTTTGTCTGTTAAGGGCTAACAGAATAGATCTAATGATATATCTATGGCAGAAGAGAAAGTGGGATGTTGGTTGTAGTGGATGTTTGTTGTTTTGAAGGCAAACAATATCCTTTTTCCCATTGCTTAAAACTTCTTGATATTTGGGGAGTGGATGTAGTGGGGGGCAAATTCTCTCCCTACATGGGCTGCAATCTTAGTGGATTGGTGAATTCTGGAGCCCATCCTGTTTCTATGGAATCATGGCCTTCCTTGGAGGTTCCTACTCCTAGATTCTCTCTCCGGGACAGCCAAGCACTGAACATGTGCCCTAACCTTAGCTAATAACACTCTCTTGGCCAAAACAAAACCCCAAAGCTTGCTCACTGGAAGCATCTGCTGAGATAATGCTGAGACCTTTGGGAGCTACCTGGTTCTTAACTGTTTTAAGTTGGGTTCTTCAGGCTTCTGTTTGATCATGTGCATTGCCCAGTCACTTTCCAGTATTACAGCCCTTGTTCAAAGTAACCAGAGCTGTCTCTGTTGCTAGCAACCAAAGAACCCTAATTAAGTTTTGTTTGTTTGTTTGTTTGTTTGTTTTAACTGAAATGTTGGCACTGCCTACTTAACAGAAGGTCAAAGGGACTCTCAAGTCCGGGGTGGATCTCTGGTAGTAACAGTCAATTTGAATATGATATTATAACATTTGGAATGTCTAAACCGCAAAGACCATCTAAATACTTCAAAATGGTAGGTCCTACTCATGTTTCTAGATATTTCTCTACTTCATACTTGATTAATTAAGGTGGAGTTGAACCATCTCTGCCCTTGGCCTTAAGATGCATATGCATAAGGCAATATTACTAGAGAGATCTTAAAAAAAATTTTTTTTACATTTATTTATTTTTTTGAGAGAGAGAGAGAGACAGAGCACAAGTGGGGGAGGGGCAGAGAGAGAAGGAGATACAGAATCTGAAGCAGGCTCTAGGCTCTGAGCTGTCAGCACAGAGCCCGACCGGGGGCTTGAAAGCACAAACTGAGATCATGACCTGAGCTGAAATCAGACACTTAACTGACTGAAACACCCAGGCACCCCAGAGAGATCTTGATTCAATATATATACCTCAAACACTATCTGATTTCAGTGGGCGAGGTTGCAAAGGAAGCTGCAACCAGTGTCCCCAGATGGAATCATTTCCCTTGTCCATATATCAGCAGCAGTCAGCAAGTATTTTAATTTTTTGTCTTCACAGAACTCTAAAACCAAAACCTTTATTAACAAGGACATACAAGTTATTTGTCTTAGCTGCTGTAAGGAAAACAAACATAACATAGAGTTTCTGCCCAAAGAGAACATGTAACCTTTTTTTTTTTTTTTAATGTTTCTTTATTTTTGAGAGACAGAATGAGCAGGACAGGAAAGGGGCAGAGAGAAAGGGAGACACAGAATCTGAAGCAGGCTCCATGCTCTGAACTGTCAGCACAGAGGCCAACGTGGGGCTTGAACTCACAAAGTATGAAATCATGCCCTGAGCCGAAGTCAGATGCTTAACCAACTGAGCTACCCAGGTACCCCATAACCTTTTTTCAAAAGTTTGCCAGATAAGCAGATTTGAAGGTTTTATAAGAAAGAATCTTCAAGCTGGAGAGACTAGGAAAGACTTGGTGGAGTAAAGTAGAATTCTATCATTGAGAATTACTGCTGACTTTTAGCAACCTGCTGATTTTACAGGACTTCCTGGTTCAGGGTCGACCTGGACAGTTCACTGCTCTATCAGGCCACTCTTGCAGTTGATTTTACCTAGGATGGACTTGGGATAGTGATAACTAAATGATTTTGCTTTAGGGTGTGTGTGTGTGTGTGTGTGTGTGTGTGTGTGTGCGCGCGCGCGCGCGCTCGCGTGTGTGTGCGCGCGCGCGTGTGTGTAAGATAAAACTCCTCTGCTGTCTTCCATGAGCTTTCTTGAAAGAAGTAGAAGTAGAGTATATCTCAAAGCAATTTATTTCCTAATTTTGTGAATTGCTGTGAGAAGGAAATTAGTGAAAAATCTATTGCACTGCACAAATAACAAAACAAAATGTTTGAATTGGAGCTCAGAAGATGGGTGCCCCTCTCTCTACGTACTTGCTCTTTTATTGTGGGTAAACAGGACTGAATTCTCTTAGAAGGTTCAGTCTCTGAACCTGGAAGGTCTGTTTGCACATGGCTAAATTGGGCTGGATTGATTATATTCACTTGCTCTTATTTTGTAGCATAAGAAACAAACAGAACCAGTACATTCCAGTTTCTGTTCTGAGACAGCATGTGAAAGAATTAGGATTCATGATAACATTGAACACTTTTATTCCCCTTCATTATAATAAAATATAGGGGCAGAAACTATTCTCCACTTTTTTCAAATGGGGAAAACACTGAGGAACTTTCCAAATATAACTCAGTGGCAGAGTCGGAATGAAAACTCCCATTTTCGGACTTCAAAACAGCTTGATTCACTAGGGCATGTTGCTTCCTTTTGAGCATAAAATAAAAATAGCCCAACTTAATCAAACTATGTTTGCCAAGTTCTAGTCTATAGGGAACTTTTATTTTTATAGCCAAGAGTAACACACGCTTTATACTAGGCGATTTTAATGGCAGTATTGGGACAAACCACACTATAGCTTCACAAATGGAGTACAAAAGCCCGTGGGTATTTTTACCTATTAGAAGTTGTGTTTGAGAAGAGAGCAGTCCACAAATATTAATGCAGGAATACTTCACCTACCTGGTAAAAACCCCTTGTTTAGTTCCAAAACTGGAATCTTGTTTGCGATGCTTCTCCTCCCATACTACTCTTTTCAACATTAGCAAATTATAATTTCTACGAGGCAAGACCTACATCTTGTCTCTGCCTTTCAGAGATAAACATTTGTTGAATAGATGAAGAATGAATATAGTTAATGAACATTTTGTTTTTTAAAGTGTATGTGTGTTAATGGGGGGGGGGGGGTGGTGAGGGAGAATCTTAAACAGGCTCCATGCCCAACATAGAGCCTGATGCAGGGCTTGATCTCATGACCTTGGGATTATGACCTGAGCAGAAATCAAGAGTCTGATGCTTAACTGACTGAGCCACCCAGGTGCCTCTGAACAATTTTTAAAGCAAAAAACCAATTTATATCTGTATGAGTAGGAAGCAATGAGTATATAGACAAACTGAATCCAACTATAATGTAATAGTGTTTGAGTACCAGTAGTATTTACTATCACTCAGAGGTGGGTTCATTATATAACACAACCTTTTTCTTTCTTTCTTTCTTTCTTTCTTTCTTTCTTTCTTTCTTTCTTTCTTTCTTTTTTTCTGTTCTAGGTGTTTTGTGTATAGATTAATTCATTTAATCCTTGGAACAGTTCTGTGAACTACGTATTCTTAGCTCCATCTCAAAGATGAGGAAAAAATGTGGGTGTGATCAAGTCACTTACTTACCACAGTTTCACAGCTAGTAAAGAAAGGAATAAGGGATTTGACTCCAAAGCTGGTACTTATACCATTTACTTACAGTTTGGTGTACAAATAGCCATGGCAAATGCCCATCAGTAGGCATCTCCCAGATGAAGTCCTTTACACTGACTACTACTATGTAGCCAAACACTTAATTTGACTGTTTACGCTCAGTCACAAAAACCACTTCTTTCTTTTCCAGAGGGGCTTTGGCTTGATTTCATTTAGAACATGGGAAAAAGTTACAGAAAAATTCAGTAGTCTGTAGACAAATTGTAGAATTTCAGAGGAAATTGTAAATGTGAATATTCCAGTATCACATTTTCTGGAGAAGGTTCAAGTGCGTATTTTCTTGGGTATTCAGAGCCAGGGGAGTCATGTGAGAGCCTCATTCAGAGGTGGGTTCATTACAAAATGCAACATTTTTCTTCTTTCTGAATGATTGTGTACCCTGGCTATAGGATAGCCCTCAGCTTTCAGCCTGATGTCACCCTGACCTTGGAGTCCTTCTAACTTCTCAATAGCAGGCTGGTGAGTCTTTCCTCAAGGACTTCCTATCACATTGGCTTACTGCGACACCAATTTGCCTGCCTCTCCCCTCCTCCAAATTTTATTCTAAACAAATCCTACGTAAGAAGAATCAATAACCTAGGATTCTCAGTGAAAAGAAGGGTCACCTCCATTTCCCTTCTCTCATCACTGGTACAGTGGTGGTCTCTGCATTCAAGCTTCCTAGTTCTAGAGCCTGACTTCATTCTCCAAGGTGTGAGAGCTCTGAGGGAAAAAAGGGCATATCAGAACATAGAATCTGTTTTCACTAAACAAGATACTTAGAAAAGAAAAAAAGTCAAATTGGAATTTAATGTAATTTGGCTTTTGGTTTTGGAAAATTCATGCATGTTTTTTTTTGGTCCATACATGTGAAAACCTGTTCTGAAATCTACTGGCCAAACTTATCTGGCCTTAGCAAGTCTGAACCAGGTTGCAAATCCCAAGAAAATGTCATCATGTGACATGACATGGCATGGTGAGAGCTCTGGGATCAGGAGGTACAGAGGTGTTCTGGGACATATAGGGAAGCAAGGCGACATGAGTGTAGAGATGGCCCAGGAGTTTTCAGACTGGAGCTGCAGTGTATTGATTTTGCTCTAGTGTCCAACTACTTGGGGAGGCCATACTCTGGATGAAAATCTGGACACTCCCCTCTCTTGCGATTTTACCATCTTGTGCATGATGAAGGGACCAAAGTGGCCCCACAGCCCCCATGACTACTTCTCCTAGAGTATCACACACTCCATTATTGGTGCAATTCCAGAAATATGTGTGATCCTTTCTGCTGTTTCTAACTTGACAAGTGTGATCCACAAATCTCTAAAGAATTTTGCTCTGCTAAATATTCAAGAGGGTGTTTGACAGAGTGAAGGAAGGGAAATTAGCAGAGACAAAAAGGAGCTGGGCAAGAGAAAACAGTTATGAGAATGTAAAAAATAGGAACTTTTTACATACCAAAGATTCTACCGAATCCTAGTGGGAAAAGTGAATCTGCCATATTAACATATTAACCATTTCCATTAAACTATAATATTTCAGAAAAGAGGATAATCAGCTTATGGTGGCATGATTCCCTTGTAATTTTATTTCATTTAAGACGTCTTTTGGATAAGTTATTTGGAGAAAGTATCCTGTTTCCTAGTGAGAGGAAAACTCCACCCCTTTTTACATGGTGCGATGATTCTAGTCCAAACGCAATGAGTTTCTGGAAATGGCAAGTGAGACACTTGTTGCCATGGTGATTGTTAATAGTTCTGACTCAGATGTAGTGTTGCTATAGCAACTGCATGGAAGCCCTTGGGAGGTGGTGCAGTCTTTTTTTTTTTTTTTTTTTTTTTTAATTCAGCAAAAAAGAGTCTGGGAAGAACCATTTTAGTAGCTTCTTGCTGCACTGCAGTGACGAAGCTTTCAAGGCTATTTCATCCAGATGAAAGATCGTCCTGTTCCTGCACTGATGAAGAAGATATGTTACACTGCAGGATAAATATAGTCCCATATATCATAGTAGCAAGCACATTATCTGTCTGCTAATGAATTCTAATTTTCTGACTAATGGTTTCTAATAACACAGGCAATATCTTGAAAAATCCTAATGTTACTGGCAATAAAAGAAAGCCAAAGGTTGAAGGCTGAACAGGTCCACATCATTGAGATGTAGACTGTTTCAGCTTAGATGCATCCCTGTAAGGGTGAGACACAGCTAATAAAGCATTTAGAAAATCTGTTTTGGATGGTTTGGTTTGGTCCCCCAGATTGTATGCTTGTATAGCATCTTATATGTATCCAGTGATTGGCACGTAGAAGGTCCTCAAGTCGCGAGGTGAGTGAATGAATCAACTTGTCAGGTAGTGAACAGTAGTGTTTACTTTTCCCTAAGACTGCTCACATAATTCCGCACCATTGCAAGGCCTTTGCTACATTCTGTGGTGTTTAGAAATGAATGCGTGCAGTAGGTCTGTGTTCTAAAAAACTGATAAGTGGGTGCAATTCTCAATGTTAGGACTTATTCCTGGCTTTCAAGTGTTAATTATCCAGGATCAGACCTTCCTTGAGCTCTCAAGCTTTGATAGAGATATGGGGGCAGCTGGAATGGAAGTGAATGGCCTCTTCTCCAGTCAGTAGATCAAAGCAAGCCTCTAAGACTGTCCTCATTGCTGAACCAGGATTTGAAAGGGATGAAAGAATCCCTGGCTCTACCCTGAGACCACCTTCTCCCAATTTAGTTCACTATCAACAGCCCCCTTCTGTTTTCTCCCGTAGACTCTTGTGCTAAGGTGAGTTTTCCCTCCTCAAGTTCCTTTGAGGACTAGGATGGTTCTTTGTTCATCTGTGCATATTTCCTAGCACGTACATGATGGTTTCATTTGGTAGGATCTGAGTAAAACCAACTGAAATAAACATAAAAGAAAACTAAATGTCTCCTAATATGACTTGCCTTTTGAGTGCATTCCTTCTTCCTGCCTCTGAAGGTAGCAACTAGTTAATATGAGAAAAGCATAGGTGTTAACTGATAGGTTTGGTGTTTATGGGAACATTACCTTTTGGGTGGAAAGGAAGTTAAAAAGGTGGCTGGTGAGCAATCAGAAGCAGTGAAATTCTCCATTATAACACACCGTGGAAGGTAGCTGCTGATTCTGCTCATTTAAGAAGTAAAACTGATTCTGTATCTATATAATAAATACTTGTGGAATAAGTGATTATCTTTTTCCATAGGATTTATACATGGACTGATGATTCCAGAGAGCAGTGGTCTTAGTATATTCTCTTCTTAGTTCCCTGCACAGCTGGAATGTTGGCTATGTGTTAATGAACAATCTACCCCTCATTAGGCCAATATTTAAGACAGTTATTCCCTTAAGCTGGTTGAAAAATAATTTTATTTACCAGGATGGCTCTTTGTAATGTCTTCTTCTTGTCTTCTTCATGTTATTAGACCATGCTTTAAATGTTTGAAAATGCCTGGAACCTCTCATTTCCCATCTTGATAGTTCATAGTTTCTTCTACCCCCATTCTAATCAGTTTCTAAAATTTTCAGGGACTCAATATCAGGCTGCTTTTTTTCTTAGTTGAAAATTTTTAAATATGAATGGAAAGTTGATTTGAAATATTTTAATGAGCTTTCCCTTTTTTAATGTTTATTTGATTTTGAGAAAGAGAGACCTCATGAGCAGGGGAGGAGCAGAGAGAGAGAAGGAGGCAGAGAATCTTAAGCAGACTCCACCCTGTCGACACCGAGCTGTTGAGGGGCTGGAACCCAAGAACTGTGAGATCATGACCTGAGCAGAAATCAAGAGTCCAATGCTTAACTGACTGACCCACCCAGGTGGCTTTAAATGAGCTTTCTTTTAAAATGAGCTGTTTCTGTAAAACAGCAGCTTGATAGTGGCTCCTAATAAAATTGTCTCTTCCTTACACATGTACCTACAAAGGTGAGAAAAAGGTGAAAATTTGCAGTTGACAGTGACCTTCAACTTAGTGATGGAATCCAGGGGAATTTCCATCAGCTACAATGTCTTTGGGTCTATAAGGAAAGACAATTAGTGGCTTACTTTTGTTATGCTCAACTGAAAGTAGTTAAGAAGACCTTCCCCCCTCCATCCTCACCCCCAGGGTCTGTGTCTCCTTTCACAAAAGCTAGTTTGTGTTCAAATAAAAATCTGGGCAGCAACCCTCTGCCACTTATCTGCTGCCTTTTGAGGGTAGCCATAAGGCTGGCTGTCTTCTATCCTTTTCCTTTTTCTTAAACCTAATCAAGAGCTAACTCTCTCTCTCTTTTTTTTTTTTTTTTAATTATGGTAAAAAAAACAAACAGCAAATTTATCATGTTTACTGGGTTGTTTTTTTTTTTTTTGTATACAGTTCAGTAGTCTTAAGTATATTCACATGGTTTAGAAGACCTCTCTTTTTATACCCAGTTAGAACCTGTAACACCAGAAAAAAAAAGTGAGGGGAGGAAGTAACATGGAGGTTGGGGAGGTGAAGCATTGCATCACGGGAAGTGGAATCTCCACAGGTAAAATATACTAGTTGAGAAAAAGAGGTCAGGAGAGTGATGGTTAGTATACAGGTTTCCCCCACTATCCAAAAGTGGAGTGTTTCTATGAAATCTTTTGTAAACAGAAATGGGATAAAGCATAACAATTACCATTAGTTTATATGAAAAAAGATTTGGAGCTTTCCTAGGCCCCCAAAATAACCTCTCAGGTTTTTCTGGTACTTCAGGACTCATCTTGCTACTGGGTGCACAAAATAAGATAAAGCAGAGATGCTCACAGACACAGTTCAAAGCTACAGCAGCTAGATGTTGAGATGCCGAGTGTAGCGCTGGGAAAGAAGCCTTGGCGGTGCCTTCTACCTTTATACTGGCCTGCTGCAAAACCAATGCTGAATGCCATTTTTACTTTCCACCTATTTTCATAAAAACAAAACTTCCCTTAGATTTTGGTGGGGGGTGGTTAATGAAAACAAGTACTTAGGTAGATCTTTTGTAAAAGTGAAGTTGTATGACGCAGATGTCAAAAAGTGGGAGGCCCTGTTTAGAGTGTCAGCAAGCCAGGAAGTGGGCTGTTCCAGAAGAAGTTTATAGAAATACAAGTTGTAGACGTCAACCTAGACCAGTTGTGTATCTGAAAAGAGGATTTGTCTGGTGCTTAACTGTGCAGGGAGGTAGTATGAGCCAATATGGTGAGTATGAAGAAATACTGCAAAAAAAGGGGAAATATAATTATGAATATGTAAGAGAAAGAGATACTGTTGAAAAGGATTTTCTAAGATCTAGAAGAAAATTTTAGGAAATTGGCCTTTCCTAGACAATACAATAACACATAAAGTCTAGGAAATAGAAGCAGAAATCTGAAAGCATTATAGGATAGAGGCAGATGGTTGGCATAACATATAATGTGTAACACAGTGTCTAGCCCCATGGACTGCTATAAATCATTTGAACCTAAGACGTGCTTGAATATTAACATGAAAGAATGCCTAGAAATCAAGCCAACATGCAAAGGCCTATTAATTAAGGGCCCAAGTAAATGATCTAGATCTTCTGTGCACTGGGAGATCAGGAAGAGGCAAGATCAATGTTGGCTGGAATTATCAGAGAGCTGAAAAAATTTGGCTCAGTAGGAGAGAAGGGAGAATAGAATTCCAGGGGCAGTGGCATGATCAGAAGCTTTTATTTGTTTTGAACAAATGCCATCTTCTTCAAACTCTCCTCAGATAGTCTTACTTCTATAATTTTTTTTTCATTAATTTGTTTAACATATCAAAATCTGACCCTACTTTCTGGGCCAATATTCTCTTACCTGGAATTCTTCTGAACCTTTACATAAGGTTTAGTTCACCTGTCTCCAACTCATGGACTTTGCTCAGGCAAGGTTCTCAAACATCTAATGTCTTAATAATATGCTAATTTTTCTAACTTCAGTCAGATCAGGCATTTTTCAGGCAATTTCATAATAATTTTGTGTGGTAGTGATGATAAATATTCCATTTTATAGGTGAGGATATTAAAAAAAGCTAAAGGGTTTTCCTAGACTTTTTTTTCTATAGAGTGAGAAGGTTGTTAAAAGGTTTTAAAAATTCCAAAATTTTGATTCCCAGCCTCGTGCTGTTTATAACAAGGGCAGTAAGTGACTGAGTTGTAAGAGTAAGGGAAAAGAAAGGTGGTGGAAATGCACAAATGAAGATGTTTTATTTATTTGTGTCAGGTAGAAGTAGGGCTATGAGTGCTTGAAAACACTGGGAAGGAACCTGACTTCCCTCCCCCAAAACAGATATCTACCCCAATAGTTTATTCAGCTAGGGGATAAAGGATGTTAAGATCCAAGTATTCTTCCTGAGAAATAAAGGTTAGGGCATATAAGATAATGGGCCTCATGACAAGGAGAGTCTGTTTGGACAGGGGCTGGGACCATTGACCACATTCTGGAGAAGTGACAGTATGGAATATAAAATTCACTTGATTTAGCAAGTCAATGCAACTGAGTAAAGGGAGAAAAAGCAAAATACAAGCAGATCAGACAAAGGAGAAAAGCAAAGAGGGATAATGACCCAGGGAAGAGCATAATGTCTATAGGGCACATCCTAGAATAGAAAAATCATATAACCAGAACTGTGATGCAAGCTTGGTAACAATCATTTGACAATTGACAATGAGAAAATCATACATTCTTTTTCTTTTTTATTTTTTTTATTTTTTTTTATTTTTTTAATTTATATATGAAATTTATTGTCAAATTGATTTCCATACAACACCCAGTGCTCATCCCAAAAGGTGCCCTCCTCAATACCCATCACCCACCCTCTCCTCCCTCCCACCCCCCATCAACCCTTAGTTTGTTCTCAGTTCTCAACAGTCTCTTATGCTTTGGCTCTCTCCCACTCTAACCTCTTTTTTTTTTTTTTTCCTTCCCCTCCCCCATGGGTTCCTGTTAAGTTTCTCAGGATCCACATAAGAGTGAAACCATATGGTATCTGTCTTTCTCTGTATGGCTTATTTCACTTAGCATCACACTCTCCAGTTCCATCCACGTTGCTACAAAAGGCCATATTTCATTTTTTCTCATTGCCACGTAGTATTCCATTGTGTATATAAACCACAATTTCTTTATCCATTCATCAGTTGATGGACATTTAGGCTCTTTCCATAATTTGGCTATTGTTGAGAGTGCTGCTATGAACATTGGGGTACAAGTGCCCCTATGCATCAGTACTCCTGTGTCCCTTGGATAAATTCCTAGCAGTGCTATTGCTGGGTCATAGGGTAGGTCTATTTTTAATTTTCTGAGGAACCTCCACACTGCTTTCCAGAGCGGCTGCACCAATTTGCATTCCCACCAACAGTGCAAGAGGGTTCCCTTTTCTCCACATCCTCTCCAGCATCTATAGTCTCCTGATTTGTTCATTTTGGCCACTCTGACTGGCATGAGGTGATACCTGAGTGTGGTTTTGATTTGTATTTCCCTGATAAGGAGCGACGCTGAACATCTTTTCATGTGCCTGTTGGCCATCCGGATGTCTTCTTTAGAGAAGTGTCTATTCATGTTTTCTGCCCATTTCTTCACTGGGTTATTTGCTTTTCGGGTGTGGAGTTTGGTGAGCTCTTTATAGATTTTGGATACTAGCCCTTTGTCCGATATGTCATTTGCAAATATCTTTTCCCATTCCAATAGACTCCACCAAAAGTCTGCTAGAACTGATACATGAATTCAGCAAAGTTGCAGGATACAAAATCAATGTACAGAAATCAGTTGCATTCTTATACACTAACAATGTAGCAACAGAAAGACAAAGAAACTGATCCCATTCACAATTGCACCAAGAAGCATAAAATACCTAGGAATAAATCTAACCAAAGATGTAAAGGATCTGTATGCTGAAAACTATAGAAAGCTTATGAAGGTAATTGAAGAAGATTTAAAGAAATGGAAAGACATTCCCTGCTCATGGATTGGAAGCATACATTCTTTTTCAAGGCAAGAGAGTGTGTCTATTATCACTGCTTTCCACAGTGCTACTGACCTTGGTCTACGTAAGGGAAGGGGAGTCACGCCTTGTTGATGGAACAGAACTGTTAGGGGAAAGCAAGATTCAGGGATGACTGGAAGAATGGTTTGTGGTATGAAGTTTTCACATGATAAATGTAACATAGTACCTCAGTATAGTCAAACTAGTCCAGTAATCTGATGCGACATTTGCCAAATTATTTTGTGCAATTGTATATGTGATTGTTGTTATATTTTCTTGATGCATATATGTTGAATACGTTTCTCATTGCTCAAACTTAGTCTTTCTCTCCTGTTTTTAATGTTTTCTAGCTTTAGGAATCATTATGTTCTTTGTCCTCGTGTACTCATACACACATAAGCTACAATTTTGATAATGCCAGTAGCCACTTCTCCCTGTTTGAAAGATGTGTCAGGACTCCTATGTGGGGATATCATGGCCAGAAGTCCTATAAGTGAGAACAATGTAACTCTTTATTTATCACCCTTGCAAACTTACAGAGCTCACCTTAGTCACATTTTCAAAGAGAATAGTTAAAATTTAGCCTGTATTTTAATTTTGTTCTGTTTTACCCAGAAAATTACCATTCAAGCTGCAGGCACTCAGGTTCTCAGCAGTATTTTAGGCCTAGGGAGAACCAGACTGCTGGACGGGTCTGACTTATCAGGCTTATCATGTCCTCCACCTTGCCTGACCTGTTTGCTGCCAGGAATGGAATTCTGAACCCTAGAAGCACTTGGTAACCCTCTCATTATTTTAATGCATTTTGGATACACATAATAAAATGTCTGCTTTTCCTCCTTTTTCATTGAATGAACACTAATTGGCAGTTTCTGTCCAGCTGTTGGTTCCCTGTCTGCCCTGTTCCTAATTCTCTCCAATTTCTAGATGTACAGCAGAGAGAGCCGTCTCTTTGGACAAACAGACATGGACCCATCTTCTTGAGGACCACTGCAACTGTCTCGGAAGCCGTTGGTAGGGCTGCCGTAATAAAGTACCACAAATTGAGTGTTTTAAAAAGAAATTGTTTCGCTGTTCTGAAGGTTAGGAGTCTAAAATATATGCTTTAGCAGGGCTGGTTCCTTCAAAGAGTTGTGAGGCAGAAATCTGTTTCATGCCTCTCTCCTAGTTTCTGGTGGTTTGCTGGTAATCTTTGGTGTTCCTTGGGTGGTAGAAACATTGCTCCGATTTCTGCCATTATCTTCACACAGTGTTATACTTGTGTGCATGTCTATTTTCAATTTCCCCTTTTTATAAAAATACCAATTTTACTGGTTTGGAACCCACCCTAACAACCTCATTTGAACGTTATTTCTGTAAAGACCCTGTCTCCAAATAAAGTCACGTTGTGAGGTACTGGGGATTAGGATTTCAACATATTAATTGAGGTGGGGGTGGGGGGAGCGTATGGCACAGCTCACAGCTCAACCCATAACAGGAGTATAGACTTCTACATCGGAAAACAACAAAATAAAGACCTTGGAATCTGGTGGGTTTGTTTGTTGTTTGTTTGTTTACTGGTTTGGCTTCTTCCTGTGGTCTTTATCTTTTTCTGTTTGTCTCCTTTAAAATTTTTTTTTTCCAACGTTTTTATTTATTTTTTTGGGGACAGAGAGAGACAGAGCATGAACAGGGGAGGGGCAGAGAGAGAGGGAGACACAGAATCGGAAACAGGCTCCAGGCTCTGAGCCATCAGCCCAGAGCCTGACGCGGGGCTCGAACTCACGGACCGCGAGATCGTGACCTGGCTGAAGTCGGACACTTAGCCGACTGCGCCACCCAGGCGCCCCCCTGTTTGTCTCCTTTAATCCTTTCTTGTCTAGGACCCTCCCTTAGAAATTTGTTTTCTTTCAGTTTTAATTATCTCCTTCAAAGTTTGTTTTTCCTTAAATTGTGTTTCTTGATAATTTCCACTTTTTTTTTTTTTTTTTTGGTGGATATTTGCTTCTGCTCCTTTTATTCAAAAGAAGGGTTAACATCTCTGGGTGTTTGGGTGGCTCTTTCCCTTAAGCATCTGACTCTTGATTTAGGCTCAGGTCATGATCTCAGGGCTCCTTGAGATGGAGCCTTGCCCTGGGCTCTGTGCTGACAGTACAAACTGCTTGGGATTCTCTCCCTCTGCCCCTTTTCTGCTCAGGAGCTTCCAACCCCCCCCCCCCCCCCCCCCGCCTTCAAAATAAATAAATAAACTTAAAAAATAAGAAGAAGGGTTAACATCTCTCTGAACCGGTGATTATCTGCCATGGAGGTGAAGTAACCTAGTGAGTCCCAGGGTTGGGAAATAGGTCAGATAATTTATTCCTTACCATTGGTAAAATATCCAATTCTACCAAATGATTTGCCTTTTAAATATGTATTTCAAAACAAACCCTTAATAGTCACCCATTCATTTACATTTTGATATGCTGTCTTGATGCAGGAAGAAAGGGAAGTTCTAGCCAGTGTGTGGGAATTTGTATGTAATGGATAGATTATCATAACTGTTCCCACGGAGTCTGTAACACATGTGACTTATCCATCATGTGTGTTGAGGCAGAAAACAAAAGGGTGAGAGTCCTTCCTTTAGACCCAAAGAGTTCTTGTGGACCGGGGACCTCCCTTGAGGAGGTAAAGAATAATTTTTCAGTCGCAACATGTCCTTTTAAAGTTTAAATCAAATTATATATACATATTCTCGGATAAGACAAAGCAGATTTTGTTTATATGTGACAAATTTAATTGACTTTACCTTTATACTTTGATATTCATAAAGTATTTGTGTATTAATAAGTTTAAATTTTCTCATCAAATTTAAAATATCAAAGATCAGTATCTCACAGCGGTGTTGACAGTGGGCAGGAGTTGTGAAATCTGAGTTTACATTGGACAGACACTGACAATTTACTGTCACTTCAGCAAGTCACTTAGATTCAGTAGGCTAAAACTTCTTTGTGAATTATGATGTTTATATCAGTAGCTGCCAATTGTTTACAAGTTTTAAAAGATAATTTAAAAAAACGTATGAATCTCCTACTAATATAAATGAGCACCTGTCAAAGACTTTGATTTAACTCGTTAATTAATGAGGGAGCCAGTAAAATGTGACAACTAGTTCCCAAAATAATTCAAAGACATACATACTATATAGGTAATAAATAAGTTTACAAATAGATACAAAGCCAATACCCACAAGGCAATATTTCACCTGAAAAAAATAATTTGCCTTCCTATGGACAAGAATCACTTGCATTACTGTGTTTTATAACTTACAGAGTTGTAAAATACCTCAAAGACAACAGAAGGTCCAGGCTTCTCCAAGTGAAATAACCCAGAAGGACTTAACAGGATTCCCAGTAATCTATTTTTGTCCATTTAGAAATCCTTTACAATTTCTGCGGTAATTATTGGAGTCCTTCATCCTTTCAGATGTTCTATGAAATCAATCTCCATAACACACATGAAAAGCAAAATCACTTTGGTTGAAATGAGTATGGGGGCTTCTGGTTAAACTTCATTTTTATTCTTCGATCATTCACTGAGATCCCAACTCAGAGTTTTCAAGATCTATGTAAATCACAGTTTGAAAACCATCAGATGTGGGGTGCCTGGGTGGCTCAGTCGGTTAAGTGTCCGACTTTGGCTCAGGTCATGATCTTGAGGTTTTTGAGTTCCAGCCCCGCGTTGGGCTCTGTGCTGACAGCTCAGAGCCTGGAGCCTACTAACGATTCTGTGTCTCCCTCTCTCTCTGCCCCTCCCCTGTTCACGCTCTGTCTCTCAATAATAAATAAACGTTAAAAAATTAAAAAAAAAAAAAAAGAAAACCATCAGGTGATTTCTTTAATTACTGAAATCATATTCAGTGCCTTATATCCAGTCCCTCAACTTTTTTTTGGTAGTTTCCATGCCCACACATTGTACCCATGCCTCTACCTGCCCGCTACTGAACACACAGACAGAAACACAAACCCATACTGCTATATCAGGCAATAAAGTTATTCCTTTCAAGGTCCTTATATATCCTTACAAATCTGAAATTCTAAGACTGTCCATGACTAGAATTTTTCATCTCTGAATTTCATGGAATAATTGCAAGTTACTTAAAAGAATACTTCCCACTTGACTAAATAACCTGTACCCTAAGCCTTAGAGTATTTTTGAAAATGATTTATAAATAGATCAGTTGGGTGTTTACTGTGATGGCATCTTTATCGTTAATGTATTCTCTTTATTTTGAAAAACAAGACCATATTTTTTAAATGCCTCTGGGCACATGTACTAAAATATATCTATAAATTCTGCAATCATGTTTTCCTGTTCTTTATTTCTATTTTAAGGCCTATGGATTGTGAAAGTCTGTTGTCATGGGAAAAATAGTGAAGGACTTCTTCACAAACAGGGCATAGTTTACTTGCTACCCATTCTGGTCTAAACACTTTTCCCCTCTATCCTGTCTGTAGATTTGGCCATAGTCTTACCTCTGTCTTAGTCTTGGGCATGGCATATGTGAAATTCTTGCCTTAGTGGCAATGGTAGACCCAGACTCACTGTTAGGAATTCCCATCTTACGACCCAATGTCTACTGAACCAGATCCTCATAGTGAGACTTAGATGGTCAATTTTCTGATTCTTGCTGCTTGTTCTTAGAACTGTACCCTCCATTCCCTTGACCTATACCAACTATATTAAGCTGATCTCCTTAGACTTGACCTTTTGCCCGCCTGAGCCCAAGATGCCTTCCCATTTTCTTTTTCCTGCCTTATCTAAGAATACCTCTATACCCTCCAGTCCTGTGTCATTTTGGCTAGTCTTTCCTGGTCCTCTCTGTCCTTTAGCTGCCCAAATGCTGCACTGACCTTCTTTCCACTGTGTCATCTCAGAGTTGTGAGAGACCAAAATACTTAAAGTAAGCTTCAGTATTGCTTAGCAATATCCAAAAAGTAGCTTTTCTTGTCCTAAAACTGTTACTCCCTCTCCCAACATTCATTCACAGCGATAATAGAGACCACTGTTTTCTTTTTTTTAATTTTGTTTTCAACGTTTATTTATTTTTGGGACAGAGAGAGACAGAGCACGAACAGGGGAGGGGCAGAGAGAGAGGGAGACACAGAATAGGAAACAGGCTCCAGGCTCTGAGCCATCAGCCCAGAGCCTGACGCGGGGCTCGAACTCACGGACCGCGAGATCGTGACCTGGCTGAAGTCGGACGCTTAACCGACTGCGCCACCCAGGCGCCCAGAGACCACTGTTTTCTTAAAGCAGCATTAAATGAAATCACTCTTCTTGTTCTACAAGGATCACTGACTGGAAACTTCTTTGCTTTTCCCTCCTTTCTAAACTTTGTCTCTTGACTAGGACAGAAACATAGACAAAGAGAAAAGGATAGATTATTTTATTTAGTAAGGACTACCTACTAGGTAAATGTTTAAAAATGTTTCAATGTTTTAGACATGCTAAATGTTTAAAAATCGTATTTATTCTGGACGAATAATAATGTAATAAATAAGCTTTTCTAACTCCAAGCTCACTAAATTCTATCCTCCCAGGATAACAGACTAACATTACAGTTTTTTGTAACGAGATACTGTGATTGTGGCAACCTTGACTGATTGTCATGTCAAAACATGTACATTCACTTGTGGTGGAAATTTTTAGAGACAAATCATTAACCTGAAGGAAATCTCAGAAAAATAGAAGACTCAGAAAGCAGAGGTGAAGATACAGGTCACTAGACCCAGGTTCTAGTCTGAGCTCATGGGCAAGAAGCTCTCAGGATTTCTGTTCTCTCCTATGTAAAATCAGACTTTCACACTAAGTCATCTCTAAGGTTTCTTCCAAAAATGTAGCTGCTTCCTGAGTGGCCTTAGAAAAAAAACCATACACAGTATAATCAATTTCTACAATTGAAAGAAAGTTTTGGCAGCACTGTTCGTGGGTTAGGCTTGTGTGGTGAGGTTAATTATGCAAGTCAGTCCAACTCACCTGTTGGCTTTGTCCTCTCTTGCTCTCTATCAGGGCAACTGCTGAATGAATCCACTGACAACCAGGCAAATTTGGGCAGCAGAGTTACTTCTTAAGACTGCTGTCACCAGGGGCACCTGGGTGGCTCAGTCGGTTAAGCGTCCGACTTCTGCTCAGGTCATGATCTCACAGTTCGTGAGTTCGAGCCCCGCGTCGGGCTCTGTGCTGACAGCTCAGAGCCTGGAGCCTGCTTCACATTCTGTGTCTCCCTCTCTCTCTGCCCCTTCCCTGCTCATGCTGTATCTCTCTCTGTCTCAAAAATAAACATTAAAAAAAAAAAAAAAAAGACTGCCGTCACCAGAATGGTAGGTCATATCACCAACAGGAAGGTGTGGGATGCATTCTGCCCTAAAGCCAGTCTCTCAGCATGGAGGAAACATCTAACCCACAGCCACTAGGTTGGGCTTATGTGGAAAAAGGGGGAATGTTAAGAGATGTATCCATAGCAGATGATGTATTGCAAGTGAGAGTCTAAAACTACAAGATGGAAATTTCTAAAACATGCCGTACAGATTCCTTGGAACACAGCTTGCAGGAGGGAGGCCTGTGTATTGTTGAACAACAAGAGCAGCAGACAGATCCCATATATGCAGTAATCAAGAATGAGGGTGTTGGAACATCTGTTATTTTGTCTGCCTGGCTCCCCTTTCTTTGGAAACTGCTTCTCTACTACACCAAGCAATTCTGATGTGCCCTTCTTTCCTGCCACAGGGGTGGGCAAATGACTCAAGGTGGCCACTCAGAGTATCTCATTCCTCCGGGGTCCAGATATTCATTGACTAGGGGTGGCTGTGAGATCTAGGTAGGAACAATCAGTGTCCTGCTGGGGGAATTGCTATTGTTACAGGAAGAGAGAGAGGATCTTCTTCTGTGCTCATGACCTGTAAAGATCATGGTAAGGTGTGGGACGCCTGGGTGGCTCTGTCGGTTAAGTGTCCAACTTTGGCTCAGGTCATGATCTCGCGGTTTGTGGGTTCGAGCCCCGCGTCAGGCTCTGTGCTGACAGCTCAGAGCCTGGAGCCTGCTTCAGATTCTGTGTCTCCCTCTCTCTCTGCCCCTCCCCTGCTCACACTCTGTCTCTCTCTGTCTTTGAATGATAAACGTTTAAAAAAAAAATGAAAAAAAAAAGATCCTGGTGAGGTGTGAGTGACAGGTGGGCCATTGGAAAGAGTAAGTCAACATGGAGGACGGGAGGGCAGGAGACATAGGGCTAAGGACCTTGCTTAAGTACTCAGCCCCAAATATGTCTGAAAAAGAAAACACCCAGCCTTCTTACATATATGAGCCAATAAATACCTCTCCCCCTGTTTGAACATGTCTATTTGGGTATAATTTACATGCAGTAAAATTCACCCTGTTTAGATAAATAGTTACATGAAATTTGATCAGTGTTTAAAGTGTGTACTTACTACCACAATCAAGATATAGAATATTTATATCACCCCAGAAAGTTCTATCCTGCTTCTGTGTAGTCTGTCTTCTTCCACCCTTCCTTCTGGCAACCACTGATTTATTATCCTGTCCCTACAGTTTTGCCTTTTCCAGAATGTTAAGTAAATGGAATCCTTAAGTGTATAGCCTTTGTGTATTGCTTCTTTCACTTGATTGAATGCATTTGAGATCCATCCACATTGTTGCAAGTATTAATAGTTTGTTCCTTTTTTTGCTAAATAGTATTTCATTATATGGATATATCACAGGTTATACATTCACCAGCTCATGGGTATGTGGACTGTTTCCAGCTTTTGGTGATTATGTGGAAAGCCACAATAAATAATTGCATACAGATTTTTGTATGAGCATATGTTTTCACTTCTCTTGGGTAAATACCTAAGCGTAGGATTGCTGAGCTATATGTTAAACATTTATTTAATGTTACAAGAAACTTCCAAACTGTATTCCAAAGTGGCTATACCATTTTGCTTTACTACCAGCAATGAGCATTCCCATTGCTCTGCTTTCTCACCAGCATTTGATATATATATTTTTTAATTTGAACAATTCCTATATGTGTGCAGTGGTATCTTATTGTAATTTCAATGAAAAATGTTAAGCATCTTTCCACATGCTTATTTGTCATTTATACATCTTTAGTGAAGTGTCTAATCAAATGTTTTGCTTTTTTAATTTTTATTATTATAATGTGAGAATATATATTCTGGATGCAAGTCCTTTATCACATTTATGTTTTGCAAATATTTACTTCCAGTCTGTTACTTGTCTTTTTATTTTTTTAGAGGTGTTTTTCAAAGAAGCAAAGCTTTGAATTTTGAGCAAGTTCAATTTATCAATTGTTTTATTTTATGGTTTATGTTTTTCGTTTCCTCTTTAAAACTTTGCTAAACCAAGGCCATGAAAATTTTCCTTTTTTTTTTTTTTTTTTTTAGTTTTTAGAGTTTATATATGGAACTGGGGTTGATTCTTGCCTGCAGTGCTCCCCTCTTTTAAAGATGACTTAGTTGGAATTTGTTTCTGGCAACCAAAAAGTTTTGACTAATGTAGATGGGATTGTTCACAAATGTTAAATCATTTCTTAAAATGTTTGTCATTTATCTTTGGAGTTCTATTTCAAGACAACATGTCAATTCTTTCCAAAATTAATTTTAGTGAAAATCCCATCAAGATTTATTTATTTGAACTTGACAAAATGAATTTTTAACCAGGACGAATAAGTGGGTGAAAAGAGCAATGAGAATTTTAAAAATGAAATAGACTTTGGCTATAAGGTATTAAAAGCTACAATAAACCGTGATAATCGAACCAGTGTGGGGCTCGTGTGGGAATCAATGGGCAAAGCAATGGAACAACATAAGGGGTGTAGATACAGGCCTAGCATGTATGTTTTATATTAGAATAGAAAATAATTCTCTAATCAGTGGTACTGGTAAAATTAGTTTAAAAAATATATCTTTAACTGTCATCAAAATGCCATATGAATTAGAACAAAATATGGAAAACTAAAAGATTCAGAGTCTGAAATTGCAATCCTGAGCGGGCTGGCACCTTCTTGGTCTTTTTCTCAAATCAGATTTGCTCTTTTTATGTGATTTAACCAGATTTCATGATTGCGCATACAGTCTGCATCCCATTACAACACCCTCAGGTCATGCAGCAATATAGGTTGTATTGGTCTTCTTTGTTGAAAGCAGAAGTACTCTGTTTTGATGCACAAATTTATTTATTTTAGTCTACTACTCGTCAGAAGCATTTGTATTCAGGCAAGATTTGTGAAATAGTTTCCCCGCCAAATTAAATGTGGCTTCTAATATATTTCCAGAGGGAGCATTTTATATATATTCTTGAGAGTGTGGGGTCTAGGGAACAAAGTAGAGGGCCTGGATTGACTGTAGTGTTTCCTGTGAGGTGAAGCCACATTTTTCTTCTCTTCATAGATGCTCCAGCCTGGGGGATTAATGTTTACCTTGATTTAATGTCTCATCAGAAGCATGACATCCACAGCAGTCTGGCTGCAGCAGGATTAAATGAAGCATGGCCATTTCTTCAAGACAGACTTAAACCTCAAGCCTTCAGCCCTAGAGGGGCGGGGTGGGAGATGAAGAGAGAACAAAAATCTATTGAACTCCCAGTGGTAGATGGAGAAAGAAAAATTTAAACCCCTTCACCACGTGCACAATTTAGGGGCTGAGATGAGGTTTATATTTTAAAAAAAAATTCTAGGAGTTAAATCCAAGTTTAGGAGGGTTTTGGCTCATAGGTACACCACTCTGGGGGTCAAGGACGATGTGCAGCTGGCCCTGGACCACTTCTACCCCACACCCCATCAAAGTGACCTTCAGACAAGGAGACAAACTCAGTCTTTAAGGCAGAAAGAAAGGGAGATTATTTTCAGTGTTTGGAAATTGAATCTAAAGCCCTGTCAGGACAAATTGTGCCAGAGCAGCATATTCTTCCTCCGAGAAGCAGGTCAATGAATATAGGAAATGCTAAACTAGGGCAGGGTGAGGTCCATCCTGCCCAGAATTCTGCCTCTGACTGAGGATGGGTGGAGGGCTGTGGGAACTGAGCTTTATGGGTTTCTCTTTCCACCCCCAAATTTTCTGGGTTCCTTCACGAGAATCATTAAAGTATCTGGCAGTCATGAAATTTTCTTACAACCCTTGTATTTTTAGCCAGTATTATTCCAATGGGATAATGAGTACTTTAGTTCACTCAATGCTATATAAAGTGGTACTTATTTGTCCTAGAATCAACCACTTCCAGTTTCAGGAGTAGATCTAAATTCTTACATAGCAGAGTTTGGGGTTCTCATATTCATTCCTTCCATCTTCTGTATGACTTCATAGGCTCTATCCAGCCTTTCCTCTTATGGCCACTCTTCCCTCCTCCTCACATGGAGTTCATTGATTATCCCCTCCCCCTTTTTTCATTCCTTTCTGGCACATTCTTTCTCTCCATCTCTCTCTCTCCTTCTTTTTCTTTCCTAGTTGTGCTAAAGAGACTTATACATGGTAGACCTTTGAGCCATGCCTGTTCTTCTGTCATATTGTACTCCTCTTCCAGTCAGTGCCTAGCCCTGTAAGGGCAGTGAGTAGGCAGAGAGAAAGAACATTGGGCTAAAGAGACAGACCAAGTTTAAAAATCTTTCAGAATCACTTAATACCTGTATGACCTTGAGTAACTCAGCTTCAGGTTTGTTTTTTTATTTGCTTTTTTGTTTTGTTTGTTTTTCAAATGAGAATACTTCACACATCTTTATAAATGATTTGAAAAACCTTGGGTATGTAGTTCAACAGTCTGATAAAACTAGTCTATGTTTTGAACAAATCAATGCAGGTCTCAATACAGGGTCTGATTTGTTATCATTTCACTCCCATACTATAAGTAACACAGCTGAAAAGTCTAGTGGGTCCAGGTAATTAGCGACATCTACCTTCTTTGTCTAATTGGCAAGAACATGGCAACCAGTGGCCAACAAGTAGAGATTTATATCATCACTTCCCCATCATACCTTGTAGTAGCAGTCTTTTTTTCCCCCTTAAGTCTATTTATCTATTTTTGAGAGAGAGAGAGAGAGAGAGAACAAGCAGAGGAGGGGCAGAGAGAGAGGGGGCAGGGACAGAGGATCTGAAGCGGGCTCTGAGCTGACCATAGAAAGCCTGATGTGGGACTCGAACTCATGAACCATGAGATCATGACCTGAGCTGAAGACAGCCACTTTACCGACTGTGCCACCCAGGTACCCCTCTTGTAGTAGCAGTCTTAAGGGAACATAATGATGAGAATCCTCATCGAATGAACCTAAAAGCTGGACACATAGGGGCTAATGTTTGCCATCACATTCTACAACCTCAAAGAAACTATCTCCAATACAACTATCCTCACAACTTATTTAAAAGCCTTGGGAAAATCCATTAGGGAGCTCTTGAGCAAGAATTGCCCATCAGCAATGTCACCTTTTGGGCTGAAATTGCTGGGACCTCATATTCCCATCTCATTCAGTCATTGGGCAGTCCTAGAAAAGGCATGACCTTCGAGAGGCATTTCTCAGCAGCTGATATAAACTCTGAAGGAGATGATAGTTGGAGGCTCTCTGCTAGCTGCATGCCCCACCCCTGGACAGCAAGTCCTTTCTTGAAGGGGGATCTGGACAGCAAATATTCTTGTCTACCATAATAAGTTACTGTTTTTTAAATATACTCGAGTGCTATGTTTTCATTCCTATGTCTTTAATATAACATTGCAACATGCATTACTTATTGCTGCATAGCACTCCAAAATTTTATTGGCTTAAGTGACAGTGATTTAGTATTTTTCAAAGTTTTGTGTTGGTTGGGATCACCTGGGTGATTTTTCTGCTGGTCTTCTCTGAGGTCACTCATGTAGCTGTAGTCATACTCTCTTTCAGTCATAGGGAGAAGGTCTGAGATAGTCTTACTCACACATCTAGGGCCTTGATGTTGGCTGTTGGTAAGCTATGTCTCTTTCTCCATGTAATCAATCTCTCATTTGGTAGCTTAGTCTATTTTTTTTTTTTTAATGGAAGTGGATTGTTCCAAAGGTGAATATTTTTTAAATTTTTTTTTCAACGTTTTATTTATTTTTGGGACAGAGAGAGACAGAGCATGAACGGGGGAGGGGCAGAGAGAGAGGGAGACACAGAATAGGAAACAGGCTCCAGGCTCTGAGCCATCAGCCCAGAGCCTGACGCGGGGCTCGAACTCACGGACCGCGAGATCGTGACCTGGCTGAAGTCGGACGCTTAACCGACTGCGCCACCCAGGCGCCCCCAAAGGTGAATATTGAAGCTGAAGCCCAGACACCAGAATTGGTTAAATCCTATTGATCAAAGCAAGTCATAAGATAACCCATATCTAAAAAGTAAGAGTAGACTCTACTTGATGGTAAGAGCTGTAACATATTGTTACTCCATTTTTCATCTACCGCAGTCTATTCGTTAGCCTTCAAATACAGAACTGCTTACTCCCCTCAAAGTTATTCCCATTACAGCATCATTATCAAGCTTGGAGACCACAGTCTCCATGTAATTTGGAACAAAACTGGATCATTTTGAAAGCCATAGATATGGTTGTGCTAAAAATAGCTGCATCTAAGAATTGCCATTCCTAAAAGAAAAACTCTTGATATCCTTAGTGACACAGATTATTGCCTAATCTTTGCTTTGAGGTTGGCTGGTTTTCCTGGGTGACTTATGGAAAGATCTTTAGATTTGCCATAAAGAATGCAGACATAACTCACATCCTACATTATTAAACACCAGGGCTTCTTATTGTAGAAAATCAGTCTTGTTAATGTCAAATCAAATTCTGAACTTGATCAGTTTGTATGGTAAATAGGTATTTCAGTTGGTTCATTCCATTAGTAAGTCTCATTTCAGCCAAAAAGTGGAAGAGGATTGTTTCTCAAATATTACCTTGAAAACTGTTGCTCTTCAAGAAAAGTTGAGGATGAGGTGTTTTTTGGTTTTTTTTGTTTTTTTTTTGTTTTTTTATCCAAAGCATTCTGAGCCATCTAAAACTTAACCACATCTATTGTGGAAAAGTATGCTTGTGAGAGTGGTATCTCAAAATTTTTCTTCTCTCCATCTAGCTTTTGGGAGTCATGAACTCATTAAAAATCTAATGGCAACCATTAGAAATTATCATATGCTCAGGATTTGGGGTTAATGGATCCCTTGGTATCTTTCATGATAATGTTAGAGTTCTTAAAATTTAAGAGGCCTATGAATCAGCTCAGGTGCTTGTCAACAAAGGTAGAATCCCAGCAGGCTCCAGCATTTGTAATTGGTGTAGCCTGGATAGAACCAGGAATGCCCCCCACCCCCCCCCTTCTTTTTTTCTTTTAACAAAAACAGCAAATGAATCTGATGCAGGTTAATTTTGGCTGCATTTGAGAAACTTAGGGTTCATAAACCCTCCAATTAAAACCTTTGATGTTTCTGGATACACACACACGAGTGCATGCACACATATAAAAGACTAAAAGTAGCAGATGAATTACTTTTTTTCCTTTCCTCCAGTCCCAGTTACTACACAAGAATTTGAGGGGTGCCTGAGTGGCTCAGTCTGTTAAGTGCCTGATGTTTGATTATGGCTCAAGTCATGATCCCACAGTTTGTGGGATAAAACCCTATGTTGGGCCCTGTGCTGAGCACGGAGCCTACTTAGGATTTTCTTTCTTCATCTCATCTCTCTCTACGTCACCTCCCACTCCCACCCCATGTTTAGGTACTCTCTCTCAAAGTAAATAAATAAACTTAAAAAGGAAAAAAAAGAATTTCAGTGATTCAGCGATTACATCTGCATCAATCTAATGACTACACTGGAGTGAACTTCAACTGTATAAATTTGTCTCATTGTATATGTAGAAATATATGGACTGCTTGGTTACTTAGTTGCAGTTTTAAAATCTTGACTCCTTGAGGGGCGCCTTGGTGGCTCAGTTGGTTCAGTGTCTGACTTCTCAGGTCATGATCTCATTGTTCTTGGGTTTCAGCCCCACTTCAGGCTCTGCGCTGACAGCTCAGAGCCTGGAGCCTGCTTCAGATTCTGTGTCTCCCTCTCTCTCTCTCTGCCCCTCCCCCACTCATGCTGTCTGTCTATCTGTCTGTCTCTCTCTCTCTCAAAAAGAAACATAAAAAAAAAATCTTGACTCCTTGAAATTGCTATTGAAGACTAAACACCAACTATATATTCTCCAAATGATGTAATTACTGTTAATTTATATGTATTTATTTTCACAAAGTTGGAATCAGTGTGGTTATCTGCTGCTTATAACATTTTCCCTATGCAGGGATGCCGTTATTTCCATATATCAACATCATCCATATACTTGCTATTTTATAAAGCCATAATACTCCATTGGGAAAATATGCCAGAATTTATTTCTCATTGGTTTTGTGTGTGTGTGTGTGTGTGTGTGTGTGTGTGTGTGTGTGCAGGTTCTATTTAACATCAGCTGTATGCTGTGGCACCTCTTTTTTAAAATGATTATTGTGACCAGAAATTATCAAGTGAAAGCAAGATGGAAACATCCTAAAAGATACTTGGGTCTTAAATTGATACATAATTAGGCCCCCAAATACGTAATAAATTTAACCCAATATATTGTCAAGAAGTGAAACACAACTTTCGTCATTAAGAAGTTTGATGTTTTTAGATTCTTGACAGGAATGTAGCAACTAGGAATAGGTAGAGAGAAGCTCCTCCTGTGGGAAATATCAACTGTATGCAAATTTATGAAGTTTAGTTCATAAGCAGGGTAAAGGGCAGTTGGATGATACAGAAAGAGAACTAAATTGAAATGATAATGGGTGTTGTTTCACAGTCTTCCTCAACAGACAAAATAAGCTTCTACAATGGCAGATTCTAAAGATAGATATTGGTGTTTCAGGAGACATCAGCTCTCTTGAAATCTGTTGGAAGTCTAATTTGGCTAAACGGAGGGCATCTGAAAAATTTTTGACTATGAGACCATTACTGAGAAAGTAAAAGATTTAATATAGGCAAATACCATCCTAGACTTGAACCAAAGAAGGAAAAACTGATTTATTAATGTAATAGTAAATGCCTCATGCCAAAGAAAAGGAACACTGGGCTTAGTTATTCATGTGCCATAGGCTTTAAAAGCCAATTGTTAAAATGCATCCTTGACATTCTGAAAGGGAAAATAGATGATGAAGGGTGGAAATCTCTCTAAATGTAATTTGGACTGTACAAAAGTTTTGGAAGGTTCAAAGAGAAAGGCAAAAGGAAAGACATCTAAGGAAAATAATGTGGTTGCATAGGTATTCCATTCTACATCCAAGTGAATAAAAGACTTTTTCAAAAGATATAAATAGACATATAATGAAAGATAAATATAAAAGAATGACAGGAATGTAAGAAAAGCACTAAGAAGCCTAAAGCACAGGAGAAGTGAATGGGGTTTAGAGAGAGACAAAAAGAGGAACAAACGTTTATTCTAACTATGTAGAATAAGAAGTTATAGGTCCATGGTATCAATGAGGGGTACAAGAAACCTGAGATTTGCACATGCTATTTCACTTTTTTTTCTTCCTTAAAGTAGGCTCCATGCCTAGCTTGGAGTCCAGTGCAGGGCTTGAATTCATGACCCTGAGGTTAAGACCTGAGCTAAGATCAAGAGTTGGACCCTTAATTGAGCCACCCAGGTGCCCCACTATTTCACTTTTTATTTTTATTATTTATTTTTTTAATGTTTTTATTTTTATTTTTGAGAAAGAGAGCATAAGAGGGGGAGGGGCATGGAGGAGGACAGAGGATCTGAAGAGGGCTTTGCGCTGACAGCAGCGAGCCTGATATAGGGCTCAAACGCACAAACCTTGAGATCATGACCTTAGACACTCAACCACCTGAGTCACACAGGCACCGTATTTTACTTTTTAAAGGGAGACACATTAATGCAAGGAAGTATGACCTAAACAACTGAATTTTAGTTTTTATCAGCATTTGGAATTAAATTTTAAGTAGAAGGCTTGTGAACTTTTAAAGAAGAATGTGATGATCACCAGGAACCTATAAGCATTCACCAAGTATGAGGGAAGCATATTGATTTTATATCATTTTAAAGTAGTGATTTTGACTGCTAATCCAGGAAAATATCATTGGCTTAGGGTTTGATTTAAGTGTAGAATTTGATCCTTTTTCCTTCTTGTTATTTAAGATAAAATGGTTAAAACGCTTTGTAGATTATTAAAAGAATTAATAACTTGTCTAATAGCTATTGTTTAATATTTAAGGAGAGTCTTTGTCTTTTTGTCTAGAATATGGCTCTGTCCTGGAAGTTCAAAATTTACACCAGTGACTTGAGAAAAGGAATATATTCAAACATGAGTTTTAGATAAAAAGAAATCTCACTATGACAATTTTATGTGGGATGTTGCTTACTCAGATTTGACTCTTGGACACCACAAGTGAATCCAAGCCAGCCGCAATGGACTGTAAGGATGACAAGAAGGATTTGTTGACTTTTTCTAACTATCCCCCAGTCTGTGAAAAGAACTGAGAGTTCACTCCACTGTGGTAGGCTGAATAATGGCCCTGAAAGACATCTGAGTCTTAATCCTTGGAGACTGTGAATATGTTACCTTTGTGGTAAAAAGCACTTTGCACATGTGATTAAGGATCTTGAAATTGGAAGTTTCTCCTACTTTGTCTAAGTGAGTCCAATGTGATCATAAGTATTAGGAGAGGGAATAGGAGGGTCAGAATCACACAGGAAGATGTGAAGATAGAAGCAGAGGTTGGAGTACATGGGCAGCTTCTAGAGCTCTCCCCTAGAGTTTCCAGATGGAATGCAGCTCCTGACTTCTGACTTCCAGAACTGTTAGATATAATAAATTTATGGTGTTTTGAGCCATCAAGTTTGTGATAATATGTTACAACAATGAAAACTAACACACCTACCATGAGAAAACTAAGGGTTGTATGATGAGATCTGATATAAATTTCTAGTTTTTCCTCAGGGAGGAAGAGATGATAACTGTTTATTAGTGGGACTAAAAGATTCATCCTTATCTAGACCCACCTGTATATATCTTATGTTGTTTTTGTTCCATTTTGTTCGACTATAGTATAACTGCTTACTCAATGCCTTTGTTACTTGGCATCTTGCCAAATTTTAGTTGGTGGAAACAGCCTTTTTTTTTTTCTTTAGACTGTAATTCTAGCCTTTATTAATAATTTTATCTAAGGGATGTTTCAAACATTTTGTGAAAAATTTCAAACCTACCTTTGGACACTGTTAAGGAGTTAGCTAATCATTTATGTTCTTTCCCCCCAGCTTTATTGAGATGTAATTGATATGACATTTTTTAAGTTACAATGTGATGATTTGAGACATATGTATATTATTAATATTTACCACAGCAAGGTTAGTTAACACATCCTTTGCCTTACATAATTACCATTTGTTGTTATGATGGTGAGAACATTAAGGCTCTATTTCAAGTATATAGTACAATATTGTTAACTATAGAAACCATGCTACACATTAGATGCCTGGAACTTATTCATCTTATAACTCAGTTTGTACTCTGACCAACATCTCTCCTGTTTAAGCCAACCTTCAGCCCCTGGAAACCACCATTCTACTGTTGGAATACATTTTACCTATGTATGTAGCTTTTTTTTTTTTCTTTTTCAAGATTCCACATATAAGTGATACCATGCAGTATTTGTCTTTTTCTATCTGGCTTATTTTACCTAGTACAGGTACATCATATTGCCCAAATGGCAAGATGTTCTTTCTTTTTGTGGCTGAATAGTATTCCTGTGTGTGTATCTGTATCACATTTCCTTTATCCGTTGATGGGCACTTAGGTTATTTCCATATTTTGACTATTGTGAATAATGCATCAATGAACATGGGAGCACAGATATCTCTTAAAGGTAGTAATTTTATCTTCTTTGGATATATATCCAGAAGTGAGATTGCTGGGTCATATGTTCTATTCTATTTTTAATTGTTTGAGGAACCTCCATACTGTTGGCTATAGTGGCTGCACCAATTTATATTCCTAGCTATAGTGTACCGGGGTTGCCTTTTCTCCACATCTTCACCAGCATTTGCTATCTCTTGTCTTTTTGAAAATAGCTATTCTAACAGGTATGAGGTAATCTTTCCTTGTGGTTTTGATTTGCATTTCTTTGGTAGTTAGTGATGTTAAGTACCTTTTCATGTACTTGTTCATTTACATGTTTTCTTTGGAAAAATCTTCAAGTTGTCTGCCCAATTTTTTAATCAGATTGTTTATTTTTTTTGCTATTAAGTTGTAGGAGTTCTTTATGTAATTTGGATATTAACCTTTTATCAGATATATGGTTTGGAAATATTTTCTCCCATTCTTTAGGTTGTCCTTTAATTTTGTTGATTGTTTCTTTTGCTATGCAGAAGCATTTCATTGGATGTTGTCACACTTGTTTATTTTTGTTTTTGTTGCCTGTGCTGTAAGTGACGTATCCCCAAAATCATTGCCAAGATGTCAAGGGGCTTTTGCCCTGTGTCTTCTTCAAGAGTTTTAGTCTCAAGATTTACATTTAAGTCCTTAATCCATTTCAAGTTAACTTTTTTGAGTGGTATAAGATAGGGTCCAATTTCATTCTTTTGCATGTGTTTATCCAGTTTTCTCAACACCATTTGTTGAAGGGACTATCCTTCCTCGTTTAGTAGTCTAAGCTCCTTTGTCAAATGTTAGTTGACAATAAATGTGCATTTGTTTCTGAGATCTTGATTCTGCTCTACTGGTCTTTTTTTTTTTTTTTTTTTTTAACTGAAATATAGTTGACATACAATATTCTATTAGTTTCAGGTATACATCATAGTGATTTGATATTTTCATAGATTATGAAATGATCCCCATAAGTCTAGTTACCATCTATCATCACACAAAGTTATTGCAGTATTATCGATTATATTCCCTATGCTGTATATTATATCCCCACGACTTTTAGAACTAGAAGTTTGTACCTCGTAATCCCCTTTACCTATTTCATCCTACCCTTCCTAATTCCTCGTACCTCTGATAAACAAATTTGTTTACTCTATGTGAGTCTGTTTGTTCATTTGTTTTGTTTTTTAGATTCTGCATGTATGAATGAAATCATATGGTTTCAAACCCTGATTTCAAATTATGTGTCTATTTTTATGCCAGTGCCATACATACTGTTTTGATTATTACAGCTTTGTAATATAGTTTGAAATCAGGAAGTGTGATGCTTTTAGCTTCTTTCTCAAGATTGCTTTCTCAAGATTGCTTTCTCAAGATTTGCTTCAGGATCTTTTGTAGGTGCATACAAATTTCAGGATTGTTTTTTCTATTTCTATGAAAAATGCATTAAAATTTTAATATGGATTATGCTGAATCCACAGATAGCTTTGGGTGGTATGGACGTTTTAGCAATATTAACTCTTCTAATTCGTGAATGTAGGTATCTTTCCATTTGTTTGTGTTGTCCTCAGTTTGGTTCCTCAATGTTTGATTTTTATGGTATATGGATCTTTTGGTTTCTTGATTAAATATATTCCTACTTATTGTTTTTTGTTTGTTTGCTTTTTTGTTTGTTTGTTTTAAGTAGGCTCCATGCTGGGTGTGGGCTGGGCTATATGCAGGGTTTGAACTCATGACCCTGAGATTAAGACCTGAGCTGATATCGATACCAACTGAGCTCCCAGGTGGCCCTATTTTATTTTTTTGATGCTATCATATAAGGAATTATTTTCTTGATTTCTTTTATAGATAATTCATTGAGAGTGTATAGGAATGCAACTGATGTTTGCTTTTTTGTTTTTTTATCCTGAAACTTTATTGAATTTGTTGATTAGTTCTAATAGGTTTTTTGTAATCTTTAGAATTGTCTCCATTTAAGATCATGTCATCAGCAGAGACAATTTTACTTCTTTCCAATTTGGATGCCTTTTCTTTTTCCAATTTGGATGCTTGATTGCTTTGGCTAAGCTTTCAGTACTATGTTGAATATTATGTTGAATATTAGTGGTGAGAGTGGGCACCTTTTTGTTGTTTCTGATCTTATAAGGATGGTTTTCTTTTCTTTTTTCTTTTTCTTTTTTTTTTTCTTTTGAGAGAGTGAGAGAAAGAGTGAGAGCGAGCGAGCAAGAGAGAGAGGGGAGGGGAGGGGCAGAGGGAGATGGAGAGAATCTTAAGCAGGCTCCATATCCAGCATGGAGCCCTACGTGGGCTTGATCTCACAACAATGAGCTCATGACCTGAGCTGAAGTCAAGAGTTGGATACTTAACAGTCTGAGCCACCCAGGTGCCCTGGGATAGTTTTCAACCTTTTACCATTGAGTACAATGTTAGCTGTGGGTTTGCCATATATGGACTTTATTATGTTGAGTATACTTCTGTATTCAGTTTGTTAACAGTTTTTATCATAAATGAATATTGAATTGTATCAAATGCTTTTTCTGTATCCATTGACATGATCATAAGATTTTTTTGTTTTTCCTTCTATTAGTATATCACACTAATTGTTTTTCCATGTTGAACAAACTGTGGCTGCATAGTCTTCCCATGAGAGTGTGCACTGCAGTGGATGCCAGTGATATGGGTTGGGCCAGGGTGTGCAGTTGGACAGCTGGAGGGTGATTTTGGCTAGTTGCAGGTGAGCCAACTGGTGCAGTCCAATGGTAGGAGACAGGCCCAAAAGAGGCTGTGGGGGCCTTGGCTATTAGAGTATTTCCATACCTACAAGATCTTGCCATGGGTGTGCACATGGCAATGGGCGTCAGCTACCTGAGTGTAAGCTGTTACCTTGCACTCAGGCATCTGCAGAGGCCTGGGCTGGCTCTTGTGTGGGTCCTAGGCTCCAGTGGTGGGGGTGGGGGGAATGAGAGAGGAATTTAAGTGTCTGGCATCAGTAAACATGAATATCTTTGGGGAAAAAAACCCAGTGAAATATGCAGGGGGGTCCACAACAGCTGTTCTGGCTATGGCTTTGTTTCTTCAGTGGTGAAAGCTACTGGGATGGTCTCCAGAGCTGGTCACTGGGAAATGCAGTCACTTCTGCTATATGGATGATATTGGTAGCTTCTGCTTTTCTTCCCTCTTCCTCCCAGCTATTTCATCTTAGTTTTGCCTGTCTCTGGGGTGAAAATGAAGTACGTTCTTTGTGCAGTATCCAAAAAGGCTGGGAAACCTGATGGCTCACCTTACTTTCCCTTTCCCTGTGAAGGGAACTATTTCTCATTGGGAAGTTCTCTTTTGTTGTTGAGCCATGCCAGTTTGGGGAATGTGATGACAGAAGCAAAACGAAGCTGGTCCTTCTTTTGTCATGAAGTTCTTCTCAACTTTCCCCCACTGTGTTGCTAAAGTTTAAGTGGATTCCAAAGCTCTCACAGTGCAGTTTTGTTCCTGGATAGCTATCTAATTGATCTTTGTCGGGGGACGGAAGCTGGAATCTCCTAATTTGCCATCTTGATGACATCACTATGGAAACATAACTTTTCAGTGCTAGCTCTTCATCAGATTATTTTCACTAAAGATTTTGTTTCCTCCAAATGCCTGCACTGTCTGTAGAGTATTGTAGCTCTCTGTCCAATCCAAATGTCCTGCATTGGTGTTCTTTTTTGTGATAAGTGCTCTCTGCTCTGGCACCATAGTTTTTGGTGAATTGTGTTGATAAGGGGAGCTTTAAATCCCAGAATGTACTCAGTTGAAAAAGAAACCTAATCATAGTGATTCAGAGGATGTCTGGATAAAACAAATTATATCAGTAAAATGTGGAGGTGTTATTTCAATTGATAATAAAGGAAAGGTACTGGAAAGAGCATCAAGAACCAGTTCCCATGATAAACACACAACCAAGACCATTCTTAACACTTCAAATGAAGGGATGACAGTCATCTCCACAGAGAGGTAATGGGGAAGAGGATCTTTCTTAAAACCATCCGCTTTACTGAATAGTTTATGGGGTTAGTGATTTATTTCAAGTCTCAGTGCCAACCTTAACTAGCTTAATCTGGCCCTTCAAGTTTAAATCAAAGGATGACACTTTTACAAAAGCCAGAGTCATAACAAAGGCGTGTTTTACATTCAGTCAGCAAACCAATGGATAATTACTATCCATGTTCCCATAAAAAAACCGAGATAATTTTCTCTTTGTGAAGAAGGGAATAAAGCTGTTAGATTTGTACTGATACCACACTCTTGATAATCCTTAGCAGTAACATAAACAGGCCATGAAAGGACATTGCAACCACGTTAAAATCCAGACATAATGCAAGATAAACTTTGATCACATAGAACTTCGTCACTCTACAGACAGTTTTACAATATGTAGCTTTTGCAACATGAGAGATATGTGAGGACTAAGGTGAAGAATCATAAAATGAGTAAAATGTGTAAAAAAATATGATTGGGGCATTTACACAAAAATAACATTATTCCCGAATAGCCCAATTAGTGGTAGAACCAAGGATACAAGGTCAATTAGCATTCTTCCAAGTAATACAGTGTGAATTGGCTAAATTGGAACTGAAAAATACTTGATCGGTGAATATCAGAATTGCTCTAGTTCCTACCACTACCCAAACCTACAGCTCAATCTATTTACTTTCCTTCAGTATTCTTAGCTCTGCTCCCATTTAGTTTGTTTTGTTTTTGTTTTTGTTTTTTAAGCAGGCTTCTCACCCAATGTGGAGCCCAACACAGGGCTTGAACTCAAGACGCTGAGATCAAGACCTGAGTTGAGATCAAGAGTCAAACACTTATCCACACTTAACCGGCTGAGCCACTCAGATACCCCCATTCAGCTTCTGTTATTATTCAAGGGAATTATAAGAAACTATTGATCAGTAACTTAGAAGTGTGTTTCAAGACAAATGTCAAAGACCGTTCTGTAGTGAAAAATCTGCCTCAAAAAGGCCTTTCTGACCTAACTGAGAACATTCTGACTCTAGTCCTTCAATTAGAACATAAAGAGGGAATTTAATTAGCATGTCAAATCACGAGGTATTAAATACTGATAAAAATAATTTTAAACTGAGACTGCTAACTACTTTATTATTGGGGAGGATGGAAAGGAGAACCTCTCCCCAAATTCGTAGTGTGTGTTAATTTGACTGCCCTGTAATTGCATAGTCCTATGCCATAGGTTCTTACCTGCAGCTGCTCAAATAAGCACATGAACCACTTATCCTGACAATTACCTGCCACAATTCCTGTCTGCCCTCTCCCTCACCAATCCTGTTAATCCTTCAAGACCCAGCTTGGACATTATCACCTTTGAGAAGATAAGACATCCTGGCCTAGGCTGGATTCTCCCCCCTTAGGAGCTCCTATATGATACTGCACTCTTTCTTTCTCTTTTTGTAGTAGCATTGACAGTTTATTATTTCACTCACTAGATTAAACCACTTAAGGAAAGGGACTGGTATTTTTATGAATGCATCCAAAGCAAATTCTGACACATTATAGATGCCCAGTGATCTGTTGAATGAATAAAAAAGGAAGGAAATATTATTCCCCATAAACCAGAACAGAACAGACTTCTGAAAGGGCAGTTTCTTAGCAAAAGTCTCTAAAGGGTGGGACGTTAGAACTTAATGGTCTTTATTAGAATGTAAGTGCCATGAAGGCAATGACTTGGTTGACTTTATTTACTGTTGTGTCCCTAGTACCAAGAATAATTTCTAAAATACAGTGGACACTCATTGAGTGTTAAATGAATGATTAAGTGCAAATTAATGAATAGAGGATCATTTGAAAAAAAAAATCCGGTTTCAAAGACTTCTATGGGAAGAGTCTCAAAGGTAACCACAATTATAATTTGAATGATATTTTATAGTTCATAAGACATACTTATTTAATTCTCTTAACAACATTGCTCAGTATATTTTATTATGACCACATCCATTATGAAAATGAAGAAACCTGAGCTGAGAAAATGGCAAGCAGAACTGAAAACCTGGTTCTATGACCACAGATTTTGGGACCTTTGCACTACACTGAACTTTCTCAACCCATGACATTAAACTTAATGGTTAGTTGGGGAAAAAGGAGCCCTATTTCATGGGTAGCATAACTTTATTTAAAAAATAGACATTTGAAATATCTGACCATCAAGTGACTAGACATAAAAATAAATAACTATGATTCCCTGAATAACATAAAAGAAAGGTGATATAGGATACCATGTCTAGGGTATAATTCTCCTTTCTAAAAATAAAAGAAAATTAACAAAAAAGATGCTCTGTGAGACCTTCTGTTGATAAAGAAGGCAGATTTGATTTTTAACTCACTGAGTGAAAATGTCACTATGCTTGCCTTAAGTGACAAGCAACTGACAAGTCTTGGAATAAACCAGAAAGAATAAATTATTTGTAGTAATTAATATAAACACTTATTTACCATTTATTTATTTACGATTGTGCTATAGGTAATGATAAATATGACAGATTGAGAAAAAATTAAAAGGATTATACTCAGCTGTATCTAGGGAAGATTATATCAATTCATCTTATGGATATGCAAAGAGATGATGGAGTGGATTCTAGTATCCAGCCCTAGATCTCTTCACCTAATCAGTGATATGTTTAAAGTCATTGCTTTAGGCTGAAGAATGCCCTCTCCCAAGAGATAATCCATGTCCTAATCTCTAGAACAGGGCAATTTTACATTATACAGAAAAAAGGAGGGTGGCTTACCGATGTGATTATATTAAAAATTTTGAGATGAGGAAATTATTTTGGATTATCCAAGTGGGCCATAACTGCAATCACATGTATCTTTATAAAAGGGCATAGAGAAATCTCCTTACCTAAAGGGAGATTTGACATAGTCAACAGAAGGGAAGGCAATGTGACCAGAGAGGCAAAGGTTGGAGTTGACGTATCCACAAACTAAAGAATGCTGGCAGTCATGAGGATCCGGAAGATGCAGGGAATAGATTCTTCCCTAGAGCATCTAAAGGGAGGATGCCTGTGCTGACACCTTGAGTTCGGCCCAGTAAAACTGAGTTTAGACTCCTGGCCTCTAGCATTATGAAAGAATAGACTTTTGTTTTTTAAGCCACCGAGATTGGGGTAATTTGTTATAGCTGTCATAGGAAACAAATACACCCACCACACATATAGCATTAGCAGGTAGTTTTGGAAAGTGCTGCTTTGATTTGTTGAGGGGGCCTGATAGAATCAATGGGGGACAAGTATCCTGTTTGAACTTGACTCTGGTCCTGAAAACAGGAAACATTCTGCTTGATACTAGAAAAGCACATTGTTTTTTCTCTTCCCTAAAGAATTCAAATTGGATTTGAACATTTTGGGGGCGGGAGAGCTAACACATGGAAGCAACCACGTGGATAGCATGACGGAGATAATAGTCTTATGTTTAATGATCTCCCCTGGAAAATTGAGGAATAACTCTTAGGTTTTTAACTTGGGCAAGTAGAAGCCATGGAGGAGACTACTAGAAGAACCAATTGGGCTAGTGTGGGCAGAGGTATAAATTGAGAATTTCATTCTCGATGTGTTAAATTTAGGCTCTCTGTTAGGTACCTAAGTACATAAGTCAAGTAGTCAAATGAACATTGGGATTTGAAGCCCAGGAGAGAGGTTAAGGCAGAAGACAAACATTTGAAAGAGTTAAAGAGAAAGTAAATGTTAGAAATCTAACTTAATATTTTGTTCTGACTAATATACTGATGCATATTTTATTGATCATGTATTTTAAAATAGTATTTCTATTCCTTGCCATTTTTGCAGCTCTGTTAGTTAAGATTATATAAAATATCATTGAATCCCTCATTGCATTTATTATTTAGAAAGCATAATGCTCAATGAAATCATTTCTCTGTACACAAGTAAAATGTGATACAATCTATATCTATACTAGGTAGCTTTCTCTCATTAAGCATGAGGCATATCTGAACACTGTTTTTAGCAACTTTTTTTTTTTTATCAGAAGTGAGTAGAGACCAACCCCTTGCTAAAGTAATCATAGAAATCAGAAAAAATATCATTATACACATCATAGGACTGCATGTAATTATATACTTTTTTAACTTTTTTTAATGTTTGTTGTGAGAGAGAGTGAGCACGAGCGAGGGAGTGACAGAGAGAGAGGGAAATAAAGAATCCCAAGCAGGCCATGTGTTATTGGTGCAGATCCTAGTACAAGGCTTGATCTCATGAACTGTGAGGTCATGACCTGAGCCAAAATCAAGAGTTGGACACTCCACCAAATAAGCCACCCAGGCACCCCCTTAGAAACTTAAATATTTTTCAGACCTAACTCTTGTAAGGATAACTTCCCTATTATGTACTACTAGGGACTTTATGGAATTTTTTAAATATAAATTGAATGTCTTTTTAAATTATGTATAAGTACCGTAAAGAAACTTATGACAACCCCACTAAAATACTTAAGTCTGTAGGTGATATGAAGTGTGCTATAGTTGTAGTTCACAAATATAGTCATATTATATTTTGGATTAACCTCTTGAGCCTCCACCTTTGCTTTTATCAGGAAATCAAAATCTTTTGAAGTGTCCAAAAATCATTAGGATTTACTATTATACTCTACCTGCACAATCCCAAAGAGGAGCTGACACATTGCTCTCATGGAAGAGACTTGGGGTCTGATTAGTCCACTATCATGTAAGTGTTGCTTCTTACCACCAAATGATCCCACGGATGAAGATTGACCTTACACAGCCTGTTTGACTATACTTATCCAGTACTTAAAGAAGGATGCCCCATGCTTGGGGTTCTGAAGCTTCAGCCTTAGCACTCAGGTTAATGTCACTTTTCAGGGATTAGCTCATGCTGAGATTCCTTGTCTGGTATTTATCTTTTGTATCAGAATGCCTTTTTTCCTAAACCTTTCAAACAAAATGTTCTTACTACTCATTTTTTATCAAACAGTGGGGTTATTTAATCACCCTCTTAGGAGAGGCTATTCTTAATGACTCCAGGGTTCCTAAAACTACCTTTCTTTTTCTTTTAATTAAAAAAATTTTTTTTAATGTTTATTCTTGAGAGAGAGAGAGAGAGACAGAGTGTAGCTAGGAGAGGGGAAGAGAGAGAGGGAGACACAGAATCTGAAGCAGGCTCCAGGCTTTAAGCTGTCAGCGCAGAGCCTGACACAGTGCTCAAACTCATGAACTACAAGATCATGACCTGAGCTAAAGTCTGATGCTTAACCAACTGAGCCACCCAGGTGCCCCACACAACTATCTTTCTAAAGATGGCTATTGTCAGAGTCAAAAGTGTTTGTCCTAAGGAAGATTTTTCAAGTGATTTTGTAGGCATTTGGCTCCTTGTCCACTATAAGAAAAAAATCATAGTTTACTCCCTTTTTGCACATTCCATTTCATAAAGAATGAAGAATTCCAAATAAATTATCACTTAAATAAAAACGCAAAACACAAATCATTCCTTGAAGGGATTTGCATGATTTTCTAAATATGGCAAAAATTTCAGTGTGCCTGGGTATCATCTGGAAGAGAATGATCTTTAATTAGGAAGTATAGTAACAAACTGTCACAGGTTTATACTGCATTACTCTATAAACATTTAAAACATGATAGCAAGTTGAAAGGACTTCTGTCTTGGCCATGCCAGAGTAACGTGTTCCAACTTGCCCTCTTACTGTAATCCAGCAGATAACTGGAAATTAGTACAGGACTGTGGTTCCTACAGAAGGGAAACAAATGAGGCGAGCCCTATGATAACCCTGGCTTGGACTCTTGAGGTACTTTCCATAGATCATATCGTAGGAAGAGAAAATCAAAGTAAAGCCTGACGTGCTTACTGAATCAAGGAGACAGAGATCAGAGGTTGGAGAGAAGACAATACCCAGAATTTGTGGAGCAGAGAACTGCATAGAGGGAAACTACGCATAAAAGGAGCTTCAGAAATGTACGCTGGGTCACTTATGTATGTTGCTAATTATGAAGCTGTGCATAATTTAAGCACAACTCCACATGGCCAGGCAAGTATTGGGAGATCTAAGCTGAACAATTCCAGGAGATATCACAGAACTGGGCCACATTCAAATTCTAATCAGCTGGAGCCTAGACTCTTTGCTGAATACCTGAGGTATTCATATGAATTGCACCTAAAGAGTTTGCATCTTAGCATCAAGGGTAAAAGAGCCCTAGAATAAAGGGTATTTTATTTTATTTTTTAACGTCTTATTTATTTTTGAGACAGAGAGAGACAGAGCATGAACGGGGGAGGGGCAGAAAGAGAGGGAGACACAGAATCGGAAACAGGCTCCAGGCTCTGAGCCATCAGCCCAGAGCCCGACGCGGGGCTCGAACTCATGGACTGAGAGATCATGACCTGAGCTGAAGTCGGACGCCTAACTGACTGAGCCACCCAGGCGCCGAATAAAGGGTATTTTAAACCTCCTCGTCATTGAAATGATCAAAAACAGCTCTAAAAAGGATCCACAAGTAAGTTCAATGCTTGAAAGGACAAAATTCAACACTCTTAAAGAAAGGTGATAAAATCCAGGCACTAAACAATGTAAAACGCAGTGTCTAGCATCCAACAAAAATTTGGAAGATATGATAATAAACAGAAAAACTGACCCACTGCCAGGAGAAAAATTAATGGAAACAGAATAGATACATAAAGATAGAATTTGCAGACAAAAACTTTAAAATAGTTATAAACATGCTCATTGATTAAATAAAAACAATAAAAAAGAGACAATGTAATAAATACATAGGTGTATATATCCAGAAAGTTTTCCCTTCTGTGTAAGCTACAGAAAACTTCAAGAAAGTGTCACTTCCACCCTATAGGAGGTTGAATAATATCTCCCTAAAGATGTCCAAGACTCAGTATTGATAAAATGCCAGCTGTCCCCAAATTTATCTATAGATTTAATGGGATCTCAATAAAAATTTCAGCAGACATTTAAAAGAAATTCACACCCTAATTATAATTTCTGCATGGAAATTTGGGAACAGCCAAAACATCCAAAAACAGCTTTTTGGAAAGCCAAAGTTTTTACGTAACAATGTAGCATTTCTTAATTTCAATACTTGCTTACCATCAACCTATAGTAATCAACATTGTGTGGTGTTGTGTGGGGATGAATATATAGATCAGAAGACTAGAAATAGACACATATACATCTGTTCATTAGACTTTCCACGAAGATACCTAGGCAATTCAATGAGGGAAAGTATACTCCTATAAACAAATGGTACTAGGAAAACCAGATGCTTATTTGGAAATAGAACTGACTTTCACCTCACACAAAAGTTTTTAAGTCTAAATTTATCATAGATCTAAGCATAACCAAATCTATAACACTACTGAAAACAAAACCTTCACAACTTGATACTATACAAAAACTTCTTAGCATACAACCGCATGAACTAGGGAAAAAAAAAAAACCCAAAAAACTGATAATTGGACACCACTAAAATTAAAGCTTCATTCTCTTTATAATAATAAAATGGAAAAACAAGCCACAGACTGGGAGGAAATAGCCACAGTAAATATGCTATATGTACATGGTATATATTTAAAATGAGTAGCAGGTAGTTTTCACAAAAGAGGATATTTGGGTGGCCAATAAATATATGAAACTGTTTAATATTACTTACCATCATTGATATGCAAATTAACACTACCACCTACACACCAGAATGGCTAAATTTTTTTTTTTTCAACGTTTATTTATTTTGGGGACAGAGAGAGACAGAGCATGAATGGGGGAGGGGCAGAGAGAGAGGGAGACACAGAATCGGAAACAGGCTCCAGGCTCTGAGCCATCAGCCCAGAGCCTGACGCGGGGCTCAAACTCACGGACCGCGAGATCATGACCTGGCTGAAGTCGGACGCTTAACCGACTGCGCCACCCAGGCGCCCCCAGAATGGCTAAAATTTTAAAAGAGTGACAGTACCAAGTGTTGTGGAAAAAACAGCAATTGGAGCTCTCATACATGTTGGTGAGAAGGTAAAAATGCTACAACCACTTTGTATAAAGAGTTTATTCATTTCTTATAAAGTTATGGACAATACTTACGATGCAATCTATCAATTCTATTCCCAGATAATTACCCAAGAGAACTAAAATGTAGTCATCACAAAGATTCATGCACAAATATTCATTGCAGCTTTACTTGTAATAGCACAAAGTTAGAAACAACCCAACCATCTATCAGCATGCCAATGGACAAATTGTGGTCTATATTTGTGACATTTATATGACAAATACAGGAATACTGTACAGTAATGGGCAGAGATACATATGCAGTGACATGGGTGTATCTCAAAAACATTCTGTGTGAAAGAAGCCAGACACAAAAAAGTAAATATTATCCCAGTGATGGGATAATGGAGAACAGGTAAATATAATTTATAGTGAGATAAAGCAGACCAGTGGTTACCTGGTACCATGAGTATGGTGATTAATGCAAAGGGACACGAGGGAGTTTTTAGGATGAGAGAAATGTTCTATTTCTTGATTGTGATGTGGTTACACAGATGTATACATTTAGCAACATTCATTAAAATGTACGTTTAAAATAGGTCCATTTTATTATATGTGAATTATATTTTAATGAAGTTGACTTCAAAAAAGGCAGTAGGTCTAGAGAAGGGATGCTAAATTAATAAAAAGGATTTGGAGAAATGATAAATCTTAGACTCTAGCTTGGAAAGATCAAGTCTGAGGGAAAATAAGACTAAAGCTTTAAAATTTTGAAGTAGGCTGAACAGAACTTTTCAAAAAAATTCAGTATTTTAAGAGGAAGTGTCATTTATAAGCCAAATGTTTGTGGTCTCCCAAAATTCCTATGTGGAAGCCCCAACCTCCAGTGTGGCTGTATTATGAGATGGGGACTCTAAGGAAGTAATTATAGTTTTTAAGGAGGTCATAAGGGTGTGTCCCTGATCTGATAGGTTTAGTGTCCTTATTAGAGGGACACACTAGAGCTCACGTACACCATGGAAAGCCAAGTGAAGACAAAGTGCGAAGGTGGCTGTCTGTAATCCAGGAAAGAGGCTTTCACTAGAAATTAAATTTACCAGCACCTTCATTATGAATGTGTAGTCTCCAGAGTGTGAGAAAATGAACTTCTATTATTTAAGCCATTAAATCAAAGTATTTTGTTAGACAATTAAGACATATTTTTTCTTTTTTTTGTATTTGTTTTAAGTAGGCTCCATGCCCAACATGGAGCTTGAACTCATGACCCTGGGATCAAGAGTCAAACACTTTACTGACTGAGCCAGCTAGGCGCCCCCAGACTAACACTATTTTTTAAACTTAAAATGGCAAGTTTAAGAATATAAAGGTTTGTAACACTTTACAGAAGAGGTAGTGATCTTATAAAGCTCAATAGTACAAGAAGAGAGAGTTGAGCCTGAAAAAAAGTAGGTTCAGTAGTAGATCATGGAAAATAATGGTAGGCAGGACATCAGTGTATTTCAAGGTTTACTGTTGTTTTTATAATGTTGGGTCAAGAATGGAAATCTCCATCCACAAAGAACTTGGTTCTAAGGTACTATTCTTTTCTCTGTCTTGCAGAGAGAAAGTCTTCAGTGTATATCCCTTGGCTTATCTTTTATTTCTCAATTACCCTTTCAATATTCTATATATGTTAATATCACTTGTCAGTGGGTACATGGCTTCCATTATAACACATATCAAGGTGCATGAGGAAACATAAGAGCATATTATCACATCTTATTATCTTATTATCACTGTTTTCATAGCACCTGTCACAGAGCCTGACAAGTCATAGGGACTATATACCTTGTACCTGAATATAATTCCCAGGTGGTATTCTCCAACCCTAATGTGCTCAGCACATTTTCCATCCCTTTCGTTTCACATAGCGCTGCAGCTTAACAATGGAGAAATGGCAAGAGCTCCAGAGAAGGAGCCAGTAACCTTGGGTTCTGGTTTTGTGGATGACTTTTTGACCTTGTAAAATTTATGCAACCTCCTTGGCTTTAGCTTTTCACGTATAGAATGGGGCTAAGACACAACTTCATTACTTTACAACTACATTACTGGTATCAGAGGATATTATGAGAATGAAATAAGACAAGGTATGTGAAAGTGACTTCTAAACTTGTCAGTTCAATTTAAATGTCAATTATCACTGTGTTTACCTTGCTATTATCAGATACTGTAGATTGAGCCTAATATCCAGTATTTACAATGTTTCTGTCATGGCTTGGTTATACTCCCACTGCCCATGATGACTTTTGGAAAAGAGGGGGAATTGAAATCTTTTTTATATCTATTTTTTTAAATAGTGTATCAATGAATTAGTGGATTCCTGTTTTTAAGACACACCAAGAAAAAATTAGTGTTGTGATTATTCTTAATCTTGATTGCTCCTGGAAAACTAATTGATACTTTATTTTCAGACTACCTAGCTACAAAGAATTGTATTTATATCTTAGAAGACTTTAATGTGAGTCAGTTGTATTAATGGACATATTAAAATAATATAAGTAAAATGTATTAATATAAATTATCTCATCATTTACCTGAATTTCAAAAACAAAATTATATAAAAATATAAAAATGTGACACAAATACAATGAGTACACTTTATGTGCTGTCATACTAAAAACTCAGGCTTTATGGTGTACATCCTTTTCCTGAAAGATGCAACAAGCATAAGGCAGCACTAAAAAAATATATTACGTATCTGTTTACCAGGAAATACCCATTTATTTGAAGGTAAAGTTACAAGGAAATCACATAGGAACAGGATTTGTTGGCACAGCATCTGCAGACACCAAATGAAACCAACCTTTTGAAAATATGTCATTTGCCATTTTTTTGTATTGTAGCTTTCAACCTTCTTGCAGTTCATACACAGTTATTTCTGCTCTGTAGCATGTGCATTATACTCTGTGAGGTTTATGACATTTTCATAACATGAAGTAGTCTCTGACAAATTTATTTCCAGTCTCTCCACTGAAGTCTGTGCTGCCTGTTGTTCTTGTATACGTAAGGCATCATGGCATCAAGTGGTCATTTGTAGTACACTGTCCACAAAGACCAAACGCCATGGAATTTCATTGGATTATGGGCAGATCATGATTTTCAAGTGTTTAACTTAAAAAAAAATCTTTTTGAACAATCCCATTGTTTGTGTGACCATAAAGATTTTCTGACATCCTTAGAAAACACTTATTTAAAAACATTTTTTAAACATTTATTCCTTTTTTGAAAGAGAGTGTGAGTGGGGTAAGGACAGAGAGAAAGAGGGAAACACAGAATCCAAAGCAGGCTCCAGGCTCTGAGCTGTCAGCACAGAGCCTGATGTGGGGCTTGAACCCATAAACCATGTGATCATGACCTGAGCTGAAGTTGGACGCTTACCCGACTGAGCCACCCAAGTGCCCCAAACATTTTCTAGTTAAATAAACTGAATGAATAAATAGAATCAAAGCTAGTCATGAAACACTGTTTCAAGTCCCCTCTGTCAAATATTCTGTCAGAATTTCTGTTTATCACACAATAGGTTTGTATGGACTTACTTTCTGTTACTTAGGATTCTCCTGCATGGTCAGATAAGGAAGGTTCAGTGTTACAGTGATCCTGCAGAAATCACAAATTGAATCCTAGTCCTTTAATAATTGAGAATTAAGTGTATATGCCATTCTTTTGAAGATCAAATATAATAGCTCTAAATTTCAAATTGGTTTTTCCCCTCTGTTCTTTTGTGGTAGTTTGTTAGGGCTTAAAAATATGTACAGTGGGGGTGCACAATGAAGTCCATAACATCTTTGTTATTAAAATTCAGTCATGTGTCATTAATTTAAAATTATACATCTGAGGGTGCTTAGGTGGCTCAGTTGGTTGAGTGGCCAACTTCTGCTCAGGTCAACATGGGGCTCAAACTCAGGAACTGTGATATCATGACCTAAGCTGAAATCAGACGCTTAACTGACTGAGCCACCCAGGTGCCCCAGAAAACACTTAGATGTTCAGAAATAGATAAAATTTACAGCATGGGCACAAGTGAAAAAGTAATCAAGTCTGCTGATGGGGGCAGAGGGAACTAAAGAGAAAGTGACCCTGGAACTGGGTATGAAGGAATGTGTATGAATTTCCAGGAAAGATGACAATGTCTACTCTTAAGAGAAAATAGAGGAGTATATTGAAACGATGAGAGAGAAAGTTAGGTAAGCAAAGGCTAGAGGGCCAAATCAAGACCTTGGACTTAAATCTTAAATGCTAAAGAATTTTTTTAATTAACAGTTTTGTTGACATGTAATTCACATACCATAAAATCTACCTTTTCGTATACAAATCAGCACCATTTAGTGTTTTCACAGAGTTGTACAATGATCACTATAATCTAATTTCTGAATACTTCCATTACCCCAAAAGATACTCTATACCCATTAGTAGTCATGTATCATTCATTTTTCTCCCTAGCCCCTACCAGCCACTAATCTACCTCTGTCTCTATAGATATTCCTATCCTGTAAATCTTATGTAAATGGAACCACATATTATGTGGTCTTTTGAGACTGGCTTCTTTTACTGAGCATAATGTTTACAAGGTTCATCTTTGTTGTAGCATGTAGCAGTGCACCCTTACTTTTTATGGTTGAATAATATTCCATTCTATAAATATACTACATTTGGCTTATCCATTTATCAGTTGATGGCCATTTGGATTTCCCCTTTTTACCTGCTTTGAATATTTGGGTACAGATATTGTGAATGTTATCACTTCTTTGAGATATATACCTAAGAGTAGAATTGCTGGGTCATATAGTAACTTTCTGTTTAATTTTTTTTGAGGAACTGCTACAATGATTTCCAAAGCATCTGCACCATTTTACATCCTAACAGCAATATTTGAGGGTTTCAATTTCTTCCCTTGGCAACGCTTGTTTTGTTTTTTTAATTTTAGCCATCCTAGTGAGTGTTAAGCACTATCACTGTGGTTTTGATTTGCATTTTCCTAATGACTACAGATCTTGAGCTTCATGTACTTATTGGCCATTTCTCTGTGTTTATTTACATCCTTTCCCCGTTTGTTATCAGTCTGCTTTGGCTACTTTAACAAGATATCACAAACTTGACAATTTAAATAGCAGAAATTTATTTTCTCACATTTCTGGAGGCTGAAAGCCCAAAAAGATATTAGAGGTTTGGTTTTTCTTGAGGCCTCTCCCCTTAGCTTGTAGATAACCATCTTATCACTGTGTCTACAAATGACCTTTATTTTGTGCACGCACCTCAAAACTCTTCTTATAAGGATACCAGACATAATGAATTAAGCTCCCACCCTTAATACTCACTTAACTTTAATTACTTCTATAAAGCCCCCCTCTCCAAACACAGATTGAGAGTTAGATCTTCAACATATAAATTCTGGGGTGGGGGATGGACACAGTTCAGTCCATTATACCATTTTAAAATTGAGACATAAGTCTTTTAGTTGTTGAGTTGTAGGAGTTCCTTATGTATTTTGAATTTAAATCTCTTATCAGACATTGGGATTTATGAATATTTTCTCCCCTTTAATGGGTTATTTTTTTTTTACTTTCTTGATGGTATCCTTTGTAACAAAAAGACTTACAATTTCAGTGAAGTCTAATTAATCTATTTCTGTCTTCTGTCATTTGTACTTTATTTTTTAATTTTTTAAAATTTTTATTTATTTTGAGACACAGAGACATTATGTGAGTGGGGGAAAGGCAGAGAGAGAGAGGGAGACACAGAATGCAAAGCAGGTTCCAGGTTCTGAGCTGTCAGCACAGAGCCCAATGCGGGGCTCGAACTCATGAGCAATGAGATCATGACCTGAGCCAAAGTTGGACACTTACCTGACTGAGCCACCCAGGCACCCATGTCATTTGTACTTTAGATGCCATATCTAAAAAATTATTGCCTAATCCAGGGTCATAAAGATTTGCTTCTATGTTTTCTTCCAGGAATTTTATAGTTTTAGATTTTATATTATTTTCTATATATTTGAGTTAATTTTTATATATGGAATAAGGTAGGGTTCCAACACTGTTCTTTTTCATGTAGATATTCAGTTCTCCCAGTACCAGTTGTTGAAAAATCTTCTTTCCCTATTGAATTATCTTGGCACCCTTGTTGAAGATAAGTTGACTATAATGTAAGGATTTATTTTTGGAATCTGAGTTCTAATTCATTATATATCTCAGCTTACACCAATACCACTTTGTCCTGATTATAATAGCTTTATAGAAAGTTTTGAAATTGGAACATTTAAGTCCTGTACCTTTTTTCCTTGCATTTCCATATAAACATTATGACCATGTTTTCAATTTCTGCATCAAAGACAGCTGAATTTTTGTATTTTGTTGAATTTGTAGATCAGCTTGTGATGTATTGCTTTCATAACAATATTACATCTTCCAACCCATAAACTTGGGATACCTGTACATTTATTTAATTCTTTTTAAATTTCTTTCAACAGTGTTCTATAGCTTCCAGTATTCAAATATTGCACTTCTTATGTCAAATTTTTTCCTAGGTATTTTATTCTTTTTGGTACTATCATTAAAAAATGGCTTTCTTAATTTTACTTTGAGATTGCTGATTGCTAGTATCTAGAAACACAATTCACTTTTATATATTGATATTTTACTAGTTAAAAGATCATTTTAACATTGCTGAAATAATTTATTAGTTCTCATAGTTTTTTTTGTGGATTTTCTGTATGTTAGATCATGTCACCTACATATGGAGAGAGTTTTACTACTTTTCCCATCTAGATGCCTCCTATTTCCTTTTCTTGCCTAGTTTTTCTGGTTAGACTCTCTACTACAATGTTGACTAGAAATAGCAAAAGTATATAACTTTGGTTCCTCGTATTAGGCTGAAAACATTCATTCAGTCTTTCACCATTAAGTATAATATTAATTGCGGATTTTTAATAGAAGTCTTTTATCAGATTGAGGAAGTTCCCTTGTATTCCTACTATGTTTTTTTAATCATGAAAGGTTGTTGGATTTGCCAAATGGTTTTGTTGTGTGTCTACTGAGGTGATCATGTGGTTTTTGTTCTTTGTTCTATTAATGTGTGGTATATTGATTTATTTTCGTATGTTGTAGCAACCTTGCATTTCTGTCATGATATACCTTGTTCATGGTATACAATCCTATTTATGTTATTGGATTCTGTTTGCTAGTGTTTTAAGGACTTCTGCATCTATATTTATTTGGAATATTGATTTGTATTTTTCTTTTCTAGTGACACCTCTGGTTTTAGTGTTATGGTAATACTTGCCTCATAGAAGATGTTGAAGGATTTTAAGCAAGACATGGTGCTAAAGCTTAACCTGGTCCTGAATAAAAAATTTTTTTCAGAGAGGTCACTACAGAGCATGGTGTGAATGGATTAGAAGATGCGAGGACAGGAAGGATGAGACTTGGAGTCTGGGAGACCAGAGAGGAGATAATGGAATGATGCAAATTGGACACATTGTGGTGCTGAATAGAAGTTATGGTCATAAGGATTGAGAGAAAGTGCTAAATACAAAACATATTGAGGAGCTATGTGAGCAATCACATTTCTGTATTCTCTAACAAGTCTTTTCTTGGTGTTCAGAGGATAGGTATTCAGGCCCTTGGGGTTCTTTTAGTTCTGCTGACACTGCTCTTCTCTCTTTCTTCATGTCACTGGGAAAACTATTCTCTGCCTTTATAACAGCTGAGATCAGATGAATTTTAAGAAAAGAACTTTGCTAAAGGACCTAGGGAAAAAATAAAAGGGAAACAAGATCAAGTATTCAAACATATTAAATGTGCCTCAAAACACCATCATACAAACATTGTATAGATTTCTGACCATCTAGTAGCTAATTCTTAGCAAGTAAGCAAGCCCAGTTCTAATCTGCACCCTGTATGATGACCTAGCCTAAAGAATCCTCTTTTTCTTCCTGCTCATAACCCCTCTACAGGAGCCCATGTTGAAATAGAACAGATTATCTATAAAAATGAATGAGTGTTACAGGTGCTTGAGTCATCCTTGTTAAAACAATCACACTTTCTGTAAGAGCCCATCATCAGAGAAATAAATTGTTTAGGGGGAGAGATTCACATTTTTGCCTCCCTCAAATGATGAGGTCACTGAGGAAGTTTTTTCTTTCCTCTGTGGCAGAGTTCACCCTAGAAATTCAGCATCTTGGTAGAGATATCAGCTCTCCTTTGTGTCTCCCAAAGGGCATAGAAGAGCATTTACTCATCCATTCACTAAACTAACTTTTTCTGACAGCTCACTATGCATCTATCAGTAACTTGCCAGGCCCTGGGTTCACAGTAATAAAAAGGCTCATCCGTTATCCCCAAAAGGCAGGAGTTGAGGCAAGCAGGGCAAACACCTCAAGATCCATTGTGGAACAGTGGGTGAGAACACTGATGAAAATTAGCAGAGCACAAAGAGGCAACATCTCAGTTGAAGATGTTGTAAGGGAAGGGTATCTGGGAAGGCTTGTTGGAAGTACTAGTAATTTGTGCTTGAACAATAAGTGCTGGTTACCCAGAGGAAGAAAGTGGGGGATATTGGGGAAATAATGGGGGACAATGGGAGAAAATTGGGGATATGTCTGTCAAGGAGAAGCATCAAAATTAAGAAATGAAAAACTACCTGGATTTTTGCATGTATTTGCTTTCAGGATATGTTAAAATTCTTCCAGAAGTTCCCAAAATAGTAAACCAACTAGTCCTCTGATAGACTACTGGAATGAGGCTCACAGATTGCTTGGAGAATAAATTGGCACAAGTTGATTTCTCTCTCTAAACCTTCATTATTTTAACCTTTAAAAGAAAGGAGCTGGACTGTACGAACTTTACTGTCTTTACATTGTATACTCTCCCTGAGAGAAATATATATGTGTGTGTATATATATATATATATATATATACACACTATATTTATATACATACAATATATATATTATATTATATTTATATATACAATATATATATTATATTTATATATTATATATATGTGTGTGTGTGTATATATATATATATATATATATATATATATATATATATAATATATATTTTTCCCCCTATGGAAAGGTAGCTAAGATATCCAGAAAGGAAGTTGCAGAGTGTAACTGGAATTCTGGGATGGCTGGAGAGTCTTTTGGTGCAGGGGAACTGAGTGGACTGGAATAGTAGGTAGATTGGAAAGCAGCACTGTGGCTTCAGCACCACTTCATTGGGAGTGGGTCAGAGGAGGGAGAAAAAGTGAAGATGTGTGTAGTGCACTGGGGTTGCAGGAGATTCAGAAATGAATTTGAAAATCTCAGTTATGAAAGATGCTTATTCTGGAATTTCGAAACTGTGGTTCTTAGTTAGCAGTGGTGTGCTGTGCGTATCTACTCAAAGCACTCATGTCCTTATGTCCCGGACATTTTTCTCTTATTCATTCATTTGTTCATTTGTTTTTTCATTTGTTTATTCATAAGGAATTCTTCATCTTGTCTCTCCTAATAGTTTTTTCAGAAAGAAAATGCAGAAAGCGCTAACTGCAGAGATGTCATTATTGAGAAGATCCCTTTATGAAAGTGTACTAAATACCAGAAACACAAACCACTGTCCTTTGGACTGAATGCTGCATGTTTGGTCCATAAAACATATAAAGATCATGAACCATAATTCAAAACCAAGAATTCAAGTCTGAATGGTTACCTTATCAAATCAGATTTGACAGCATAAGATCACTAATCTTAATGGCAACAATTAGGTGGACTTGAGTACTATATACCCCCCTTCGTAGAGGTGTATGTACTTGGGTCTCAAATGCTTTGTGTTTCAGTTTTTCTGTGTTTATTTTTTATTTTATTTTATTAAAAAATTTTTTTAATGTTTTATTTATTTTTGAGAGAGATAGCATGTGAGCCAGGGAGGGGCAGAGAGAGAGGGAGACACAGAATCTGAAGCAGGCTCCAGGCTCTGACCTGTCAGCACAGAGTCCGATGCAGGGCTCAAACTCACCAATAGTGAGATCATGACCTGAGCTGAAGTTGGATGCCAACTGAGCCACCCAGAACCCCGTTTTTCTGCCTTTAAATTGGCAGATGATAAGGAGACCTAACTCATAGGATGGTCCTAAGGGTTAAATAAATTAATACATTAATACCCTTCCTCCCGTGCCTAGTACAAAGTAAGTGCTATGTCAGTGTTTGCTATGATTATTATTATTATTCCTTCCCAATTAAGCTTAATCTTTACTGCTTGCTATTGTCTTACATCCATCTGGAGTTACTCGTTTTTGTTTCCTGCATGGCTCCTAGAAACATTTGTGTTTTGATCCCTGCTGTAGGCTCTTAACATTTGTGGATTTGACATTTGTGATTTTACCCACTCTGTGATGTTAAAGCCACCCAAATATCCATGACTCATTCAGATTGTGATTTTATTGAAGCAAAAATTAGAATCACTCATCTTGAAAGCCTGGTCAGCAGAAGCAAACCACTCAGCCAGTGAGTGGGCCCAGCTCAGCCTCCACGTCTCATGTGGTGCTGTTGTTCTGTTCTATACAGTAACTGTCTCAGGGTCTGCCTAGAAGGGAACATCTATCATAGTATTCATTTGGCTATCAACGCATGCCCTCTATGCACCTCAGGATCTGTGGGCTTTTTGCTGTGACACAATGTTATCCTTGCTTCCGTAGTAAACACTCTTAACAAAATATTCTGTAGCTCAAAGGATTGGAACACTTGAAAAACACAATTCTGAATACAACTGTGAATAATTTCTATAAGAAGGAAAAGAGAGGTTCTACAGATTTTGTGCAGCCTCAGCGTTTTTAATGGACATACACCCAGCATAGCAAGAAGAGCATAAAAAATGAATACAAAAAAGAAGATCTGGCACCTGGAAAAATAGTTGAAGAAAGCAAAAGTCCAGTGGGAGCTCACTTTTGGGGGAAGAAAAAAACAACCAAAACTGAGAAAATAGGGGTGGGGTTGAAGGAAGAAAAGTAAGTACAGGCAAGGCCTGCTGCTGCAGGATAAATGTGATAATAAGAGATAGTAAGGAGAAGGCAGAACTTTTTGGCTCAGGTCCTGTGTAACCCGAGGTGTCTAAAAATGGAATAGGTAGCCTGACCAAGTTCTTATTTTTAGACATTGAAAAGTGTTTAAGCAATGGCTGGGAAATCAAAGGTCCACCTGGCCCTTGTTCCTAACTACCTCTTTGCTCAGGGGGGTTAGAGGCATGAGTTCTATACCCCAAGGCCCTGGTATCCTTAGGATGGATGCCATTCTCTTGGATCTGTTGTTTCCTATCTTGTTTCTGCTGCTTTCCCCAGCTCCTTTGGATTGAGGTTTTATTTGGTTGGTTCTTAGACTTAATGTCACCATGGGATGTGATATTTCAAAAGTCTCTTAGGCATATTTTTACCCACCTGGAGTCCAGCCCAGTCTCCTGCCCCTTTCCTGCATCTTGAAACTGCTTGTCTGGGAGGAGAATTTGGGAATATGTTATCATAAATCTAGTTACCAAATGAAGGAATTCACTTTTTTATTCATTTGTATGGCCTATTTTTCTTTTTTATTTGATGATACTGTAAGTAAGTAGGGTATTCATCTAAATTAACTTTGCAGATAGGTTCATGTCATTGGAAGACTATGATTTTCCGGTGTTTGGAGAAAACAGACATATTTTCCTAATAAGTTCTATGGAGAGGAGAAGATGACTATAGAAATTGCAGACAGAAGGAAAATTATTTTTCTGTTGTCCCTGTCTCCTACTGGAGTTAAGTTTTCTTCCTGTTAGTAAGAAGCTATGCTGCTCTATCTCCACTCCCCTGTGGCAGGTCTTCAAAGGCCAAAAGGACTCTTGCATCTGGCAACAGCATTATGCTGTAGGTGCATTGAAGAGTCCTGATGGTGCTGCTGTTACATTCTTCTTTGGCTTTACAGGCTGAACTGGAGTGCATAGTGGAAATTGGCTCTTAGCTAAATATAGCTGAAGATACTGCTTGACCAGTTCTTGGCTATCCTAATAGCAGTTGCTTGATCACAGGAGTATAATTAATGTGCTTCTCCACCCAGATGACAGAGTTACCTTTAAAGAATTGGCTAAATATTTCCGTAAATATTGCAAGTTCCAATCCCTCCATCAAAAAGTCATGAAATTCATTAAAATTATTGGAGTGGTCATAATAGGTTACTTGTTATATGTGTGCTTTCAAGATCAGAGAAATATTGCTGAGATCTCACAATGGGGAGTAGGGGAGGCAGAATAGATGGAGGGGGAGAAAAAGCAGAGAAAAGTTCATGTCCTGAAAAAAGTGGAAATATTTCTAGGGCATGGTGCTCCATTGAACATGCTGAACAGACAGTCTTATGAAACTCAGAGGCCAACAGTGGAGTTGTGCCCCACCAAACTGACATTGTGGAAAATCTCTATCTCTTTGTTTTTGAACCTCTGCTGCCATGTACTTCTTGTACTTCTACTTCTCTTTCTCTTTCTTCTTCCGTATCCTATAACTTAACATCTGTACATCTGTGCTTCAGTTCATCTCTCTTCTACTCATTTCCATATTAGGCCTTCTGCCTCTGTCTTCTCTGTGTGTGTATGGCCACCCCCACCTGTCCTCAGGCGTTGACAGGATGGTGTTGACATCCTTTCCCACACACCTCTGCCCACACACTTCCTGCATTTCATGGCTTCCACTGTGCCTTTGTTGGTGTCCTCCTTTGCCAGCACTGACTCAGTGGGGCTTCCTCTGCAATTCAGTGTTGGTGTCTGTTTGTATCAGTGTCATCCTAGTCTGATATGCAAAAAAAGCACCACTTAGAGTTGTCCCTACAGAGCAGAAAGCATGGAAAATGGTCTAAGGAAAGAGAAGCAATGCCATCTGACTCTAAATGCAGTAATCAGACTCTTCACCCTCACTGTTCTTAAGAAGTACTTGACACATGCAGTCTTTTTAATGAACTCTGGGTTTTCCCCCACATTAAATGTTTCAGTTCAGGAATTTTTAATTTGGGGTTTTTTTCGGGGGAGAAGTTGGTATTATTTGTAAAAATATCCAAATTTTTGATATTTAATTTTAATTGTTTATTCATTTGCTTTTTATTTATTTTTTTAAATGCTTGCTTATTCATTTTTGAGAGAAACAGAGAGTAAGCATGCACACTCAGGAAGAGCAGAGACAGAGGGAAACCAGGAATCCCAAGCAGGCTCCACACTGTCAGCACAGAGCACAACACAAGGGCTCAAACTCACAAACTGTGAGATCATGACCTGACATGAAACCAAGAGTCAGATACATAACCAACTGAGCCACCCAGGTGCCCCTATTCATTTACTTTTTTAAAAAAGACTTTGAAAAGCTGTTTTAGGTTCAAAGAAAAATTGAGAGGAAGATCCAGATATTTCTCATATATTCCTCACCCCCCACAAATGCATAGCTTCCTCTATGATCAGTATCCCCCACCAAATGTCTAACTTCTTAAACTTCTTTTGTATGATTTTTTCCTATTTGTTTTGGCAGTTATCTTCTAACCTAAAACCTTCTCTGGGATGGGAGGGGTTAGTCCCCTTTGTCTGTTCCACCATAACAATTTGTTCATATTTCCATTTGTGTCACTTCTCATTTTGTATTATAGTTATAGGTTTACATGCACCACTTTTTCCTGAAGACAAATTTTTATTTTGGTCAGCTTTGAAAAGATTGTACCGTAACTAAAGAACTGACCCCTCTAAATGTATAGCACAATATAGTCATGCCTATCATCAGAAAGCCTCTAATTTGACAGAAATAGAAAATGCCTAGGTCACACAATGCAGAGTTGGGTGAGTGTTGCATAATCTGAGGCAGAGGTTCAGAAATAGAGGGATTACATAAGCAAGAATTTCAGTACCCAAACACTTACAGTAAGTCCGTATAATGCTGCTTGTTAAGGAGCATAACTTTCCCTACCTGGAGCTGTGGTTGTTTCTGAGCACCTTCATGTTTCTTGGTGCCATTCCCACAGGAAGCAGATAAAATCTCGAGAGACTCTTTTCCAGATACTCTGATCTGACTTTTCCTTTCCTCGTGCTGACTGCAACAACACTGCTCTGGACACCCCACCCCCAAGAAACAGGAAGGGTTCCCAGGGAACTTTGTTCACTGTGATGTACACAACCTTTTGTCTCTGTTGCTCATTCCATTTTGATGTTTGAGAAAGTTTGGGCATAGAACTGGTCATTATCCATGAGTTTTATTTCTTCAGTTCCTCAAACCTAATCCTTATCTTTTTAGACCTGGATTTAAGACAGAATTTAATGAATATATTTGTCTATTCATTATAATTTGATGTTTTAATTCCCATTATATTCACAGGTCCTGCCCACACCAAGTAAAGAAGATTATATAGGGAGTGTACACCAGTGGGTGGAAATTCTTCCTCATCAAAGTTTTTAGTTTTTACTCTGAGACTAAAGTTGACAATGATACTATGTGTTGCCTATCAACCAATAAAGACTTACCTGATCTGTATTCAAGGTTATACTGGTGAGCAAAATATGATTCCTTCCTTTAAGGAATTATCTGTAACCATGTTAGGACAAGAGAACAGTAGATGGGGGGGAGGAGATTAAGGTAATCTATGTGATCTGTACAATGTATACAAATACTGTAAAAGATAATGTGTGAGAAGAGTCAGTGTAGGCTAGACCAGTGTAGAACATTTCCTGGCAAAAGTTGTTGTAAATGATGAACAGAAGCAAATATTAACCTGTGTACTGGTCTTATACTTCCATTGGTTTCCTAATTGTAGGTCGTGAGGACAAATAGCATGAAACAGAAAGAATGACAGCGCAACATAATTCATATGCTTGAGGGAACTATATAACTAGATGGTCAAGATGAAGAGCACAGGCTTAGAGGAAGAGATTGGCCAGCAGCACATGGGCTGCTGTCCAATGTTCTGAACCATAGTTGGTTTTTGTTTTGTTTTGTTTGTTTTTTCTCCTAACCCTGGCTGATTGGTCTAACTCTCAGGAATGCTGAACCAAGTGTGGACGAGGTATTGATGGGAGAGATGGAAGAAGGGGAAAGAGAGGGAGCATAAAATAAGAGATTTTTTTCAGTGGTATTGCTATTGAGAACTATGACAGTTTTCAAACAATTTCAGATATAGGAAAAGAAACCACAAGTATACTCAGACAAAATAATGGATAACTGTATTCGTTTTCTATTGCTGTGCAACAAATTCCCACAAAGTTAGTGGCTTATAAGCAACACACAGTTATTATCTCACAGTTTTTGTGGGTCAGAATTCTGGGCCTTGGTTAGCTAGGTCTTTTCTCAGCGTCTCATGAGGCAGAAATCAAGGTGTTGACTGGGTTATATTCTTTTCTGGAGCTTGGAGTCTTCATGCTTATGTATCTTTTGGAAGAATATAAACTTGTGCTTTTTTTTTTGCGGTTTGTAGGACTGAGACCCCTGCATTCCTGCAGGCTCTTAGCCAAAGGCCACTCTCAGATTCTAGAAGCCACTCACACTTCCCTGTCAAATAGCTTCCTCCACAGGTCCTGCAAATCTCTATAACTTTGAAAAGGACCTAGTGTCCTTTAAAAGCTTATCTTATTGGGTCAGGCACATTCAAGTAATTTTTTGATTAAAGTCCACTGATTAGTAACCTAATCATAGGGATGATATCCCATCCTATTCACAGGTTCTACCTTCACTCAAGGGGAGACAATTATACAGGGAGTGCATACAAGGGTGGAGGAATCTTCAGTGGTCATTTTAGAATTCTGCCAACTACAATAAGCAAAGGAAGAATGAACTTGCACAACAATTTCTATATGAGGATTCTTTAATTTTTTTAACATTTATTTATTTTTGAGAGAGAGAGAAAGAGTGCAAGCAGGAGAGAGGCAGACACAGAATCTGAAGCAGGCTCCAGGCTCCGAGCTGTCAGCACAGAGCCCGACGTGGGGCTCGAACCCACACGCCGTGACATCATGACCTGAGCCAAAGTCGGACGCTTAACCAACTGAGCTACCCAGGCGCCCCTATATTAGGATTCTTTAGATTGCAAGTAACTATGTTGAATTTAAATGATTTAAATGTAAATGATTTAAATGATTTAAAGTAAAAAGGAATTCATTGGCCATATATTAGACTATTTTGCAGATTTCAAGCAAAAATTGAATAACTAGCTATTGGGAGGAGTGGGTTCTAGGGAAGCTCTAGAGACCTTAGTTAATGGACCACTTCTTCAAAGCACCAATACCTGCCCAAGGTAATTCTGCCTCTTCAGCTGAAAAGTATGAATGCTTGCTAGGTAATTTAGGGATAGATGTTTGCTAGATTAATCAAATACAACTGGAGATCGGATCTCAGAGTATAGATATAGTTTATAGAAACAACTTCTGTATATTGGATATGGTTATCAAAGAAATAGTAATCAATGTCAACTGTGAAGCTACCCCAAAGGGAGTGTTTGCCAGAAGTGAGGCAAAATGATGCAGTGTTGACATATTTACAATTAATGTGTAGATAACACAAAAAAATGTCAGCCGGGTAGAAGTGGTGTGATCAAAGTATTGTTGGTTAAGTTATATTAAAATACTCAAAAATTTTCAGTGTTATAAATTTTTCTGTTTTGATTGAACTGTTGCATTTTTGGGAGGACCTAGGTTGCTCAGTCAGTTAAGTATCTGACTCTTGATATTCACTCAGGTCATGAACTCACAGTTTGTGAGTTCAAACCCCTTGTCAGGCTCTGTGCTGGCAGCGTGGAGCCTGCTTGGGATTCTCTGTCTGCCTCTCTCTCTGCCCCTCCCCTGCTTGCTCATGCTCTCTCTCTGTCTCTGTCTCTGTCTCTCTCTCTCACAAAAGTAAATAAATAAAACTTTAGGAAAAAAAACCTGTTGCCTTCTTAAATGATGCAATTTAAAGAATATTTAGCCACAGTCTATATAGTTTTATTCATTTTCAATAGTTTAAACATGTTTCTAATAATTAGAAATTTGAAAGTGAGTGAGAAATACTTCTCTAATAATTTGGAAATTTGAAAGTGAGTGAGAAATACTTCTTTTTCCTCAGGATACTTTCACACTATGTCACACTTGTAAGATAGGCTGAAAGGGTTAGACTGGTGGAAGTAATATGAGAGAAGTTTTGGCATTGTGTGCTAATTACAGTTGTCTCTGGAAGCACCTCCTCTGCCACCATACTTCAGCTTTTGATATGCAGTTTTTGATGTTCAGAAGCACTACTGGAAAATGACATACATTGTACTTTTGCTGAGATAGGAGTTGGAGATGCGTACTGGGAGATTGAGGTGGAATTGTGAGGTGCTTTGTTAGTGAGTGAGCATAGCTGACTATATAGATCCTGAAAGTCTTATTTATTTTGTTTCTACTGCTATTGTATATATTTTTTAAGATGGGGGAATTATTTGCAATGGTGGTACTCATCTTAGTTTCATTAAAGTTATAGGGTGTGTTTGTTTTTTAATATAATGATTTTATGTGCAGTTTAATGTTTATATAATATTCAACAGATAAGAAAGCATTTTTCTATATAGGATCTCTCTTGATTCTCACCATAACCCTTTGAGGCAGCCAGGTAAACCCTATTCAGAGGGAAGAACTCAGAAGGGGTTCAAACAGAATATACCAAATTCTGGAGCAGAATCCTGGTCTTTTGACTTCTATCCCAATACCTTTTTCCTCAATAAAAAGATGCCTTTGTTTCTGTCTGAAGTTGTGACTGCCAGCAAAAATAAAACCCCAGCATTAGCATACCTGTGAGCTCTCGATAAATATTCACTGTGATGTTTTGACCATTTTTTCTCAATTGAGAGTCCACAGATCTTAGTTAAATGTAGAATCATCCTAGTAATGTTCTTCCTCCATGGGCTTTATTTCTAGAAGCTCTTTGAAGCACAAACAAAATAGACTCATCCATTATAATTATTTTTTAATTTCTTTCCAATATGGGCATCAGGGAGAAAAGACACTGAGCAGTAGAAAAGAAGTGATACAAAGCTAGTGACAGGTTGAGCCTTGGGGAATCCCTGGGAGTCCAACAATGCAAGACACCAGTCTTAATTAACAGAGAAGTGAATTGTACACAGCTATACACAGTTTAGTTGTGTCTTCTATTTCTTTGTTAAAATAAAAAATACTAGACATGTGTATGTGTGTGGGGGAGTAATAGTGGTGACAAGTTTGTCTGGAAGGGGCAATGATAGATGATGATGATGATATCTATCAATGATAGATGATATATATATATTAACCTCAACTGCCTTCTGGGCTCATAGTTAGTCTTTTGATTCACAGCTGTGTTCTGCTAGTTGGTTGATGTGCCAGGTGTCTTTTTTTATAATTGAAAAACAATGAAATATCAATGCAGCATCTCCTGTTTGTACTATTTAAAGATGCAGTGATGACTATTTAAATATAATGTTGCTCAAGGGCTCTGAGTGGTCCTGAAAGTCTATTGTGTTCAGGATGTGTATAAATCCTGAAGGTGATATTGCACAGAGAAAAGATTTTTGCCTGGGCAATAAACATATGCTTTAGTGTCCTTTGCATCATCAGATCCTTTGTATTACTGTCCTTTCCCTCATATCCTCTCTTTACCACATTTGGTGTATATTTCGAAAAAAGGACTCTCCTTTTGAGGTGATTTTTGTGATTTAGAGAAACTGTATCTTTGATACTTTTTTTAATCTCTCTTTTTAATATTTATTCTTTTAATTTTTGAGTCTTCTTTTTTCTACCAAAATAGCCATTTTCCCCAGATCTATTGAAGAGAAAGATTATCTTGCAAACTAAATCACAATAAAGGGGTAGTAATTTCAGATAAATTTGCATTTAAAAGGGAAGGTTTAAACAACCAAGTTTTCTTGATCACTAGGTTATCCTTTCACAGATGATGAAATGGTCGCAGGAGAGGTCAGGAACTTACACAATTGATAGAGGATGCAGATGAGATTTGTCTTCCTCCAAAATCTGATCTAATTTCATTGCCTAGAAACGCTTGCCATAAAGGGAAGAATTTCTTATAGAGGGAATTATGGAATTTTAATACATAGGGTTGTGAAATCTTGTGAAGAACTCTCAAACCTCTTTGTGTTTACTTATCCTGCTCAAGGAAAACTCTACTGCCCAGAAAAAAAAATCTTTGGTTAAAAAAGCAAATCTTGCTTCCCTCTCTTCATTAGGGTGGGCTCATTGAGGGGGAAAAAAACATAGCCTTGAATAGCATCTGTTCTGTGCTGTCCTAGGGTCCCCAGTTTTCTCCTTGCACACATGTCCTCTGGTCCTAAATTTACTGCATCCTGGAGAGAGTGGCCGTACCTAGCACGGGGGAGTATAAAATAATCTACCACTTACCTTTCTTAGGGAAGCAGAATCACTCTTTACCTGCCCATGAAGAGGATTAAGGCTCACTAGGGAGGAATGGTGGGGGATGAAGCTATGTGCACAGTGCTTCAGAGTGTGGCATCTCCTATCAGCCAGACCCAGGTTTGAGCCCTGACTTTGCCATTTATTAGCTATGGGACTTCAGGCAAATTAATTACTGTTTTCACTTATAAGATGAGATAATATCAGAGCCTACCTCATAGGCTTGTTGGGTAGATTAAATGAGATAATGAATATAGTGTGCCTAACACAGCAGAAGTGTTTAATAAATGTTAGCAAATCTAACAATGCTGATTTAAATAAGTTCTGTGTTAGTTCCATGTAATTGTTGCTTTCAGCCATATCACTAATGGTGTGGCCTGCTTCTAAATGGCATGCTCTTATGGGAGAGAAAGAAATGAAAAAGGGATGTGTGTGGAAAGGAGAGGGGTATATCTGGCTAGATAGCACATAGATGCTAATATAACTGGTGACCTCAGAAAAGCCTGGATATCCTTCTCTTGAACAAAAACCTATTAAAGAAATTCTGCTCAGCTGTGCTCTGGGAAGGTGAACACGCTATTTCCTGCAGCCCTGGCTGCTCGCTGCATGTTGTAGGGTTAGCTCAGCCCCACTTTGCCTGTCTCTGCAGGGCTGTCATTGTGTGATTCATAACTCAATATTAACCGCAGACGAGGGAGGAATGGATAGGGGAATTTTCTTTCATGTGACACAAAGTAACTGGGATCAGGGCTTTTCTATAGAAGCATTAATTACCCTTGTCAGTCTAACCAAGAACAAATTTTACTTCAAACAAGGATCATGGTATTTCAGTGATATCCAGTGAATGTATGATGAAGGTTTTGCCATTTATCCATGAGTATAATAATATAATAAATGCAGAGTCTCTTGTGATTTATGTTTTCCCCCTTTCTGTTTAAACCAGTATGGTATCTATTAATAATAAATACACAATTCTGGAATGTGAGACAGGAGGAAGGTTATTATTGACAAGACTAGATTATCAGTGTGTAAGTTTTTTTGAGATTTCTCAGATCATTGCTTCTCTTACTCTTTTTTCTTCTCATTTCCCTTCATTGATTGTGGGAACTAATTGAAGATAAGAACTGGAAAGAGCCTGAGAGATTATCTAACCTATCCTAAGAACAAATTGTGAAAGACTAAACTTTGGTGGGTGCCTTTATTAGTTCTTGTCTTTGATAAGGATATTTTACAACTTTGCCAAGATAAAAGTTAACTTCTAAAAAGACTGATAGAATGCAAATAATTCCTGACCATAGAAATGTATCTGATAAAGTGCAATTGATTACTACTCTATGGCTATAGATAAGTTGTACTAGTTTTGCATTTATAAATTTATTTATATATAAATTGCATTTATAAATTCAGCATCTGACTGGTTATGTGGCACTTTGAGGTCTCTTTTGAATTAGTTGTAATATCTTACTGGTTCCCTCATTAAAATCTGGGACACATGTTTATTTTGTAACTGTATGAGTAACATGATTTTACCTTTTAAAAAATAATGCTTTAATACTATAGATGACAAAACAAACAAAACATGAATTATACAAATATTTTTTCATATCTGGCCTCAAATCCATGTCTTCTGACCCCAACTCTAGGAACTATAATTTATTCCCTGGATTCTTCCCCAGTCTACTTGCCTCCATTCTATACTTACTCAAATTTTCTTGGTCCTTCAATATCCGACCATGTCTCCATTGTACAATTACTTGATGGCTTCCAGATCCACTTGCAACATAGCATGTTTCCCCCAATCACATGTGTAGCGATCACTTGGTTTAAGGTGGTGAGGGTGACTATGGTGTATGCTCTGAGGAGTTCTTGAGATCCTGCTGCCTCATCTTCCCACGCTCCTTCCCCAGACTACTCAAAATACATTTCTTCATCTGACTCTCACTGACACTTTGGTGAGTACCAATGAGCATAATTTATTTGGCCAGAAGGTACTTACCCTAAATAAAATATAAATACTCTTGGAAAGAGGAAGTATAGTACTGTATACAGATTAGTTCATTGAATTATTTCCTATTTAAACTCTAGATGAAGAAAGGTTGATACAAGAGAAGACTGGCTGAACGGATGTAGGCATTTGATGTTTGGAGAGAGGCTTGTTTTGTTACACTCATGATCTTTTGATATCTATTCTATAGTTGTGGTATTGGAGAGAACTGGATTCTACTCTCATGTCTCTTGATCCCTTAATCATGGTGCCTCTGATGTGTATTTCTTCTTTCACACAGCTATACTTAATGGTGAGAGGTTTCCTAAGACTGAAGGTTATGGTTGTTGGACTCCCTCAGATTTGTATCTGGGAATTTCAATTCAATTTGCAAAGTCATGGTTGCTTTTTTAAATTTTTTTTGTTTTTGTTTTTTTACCAGTTCTCAGGGGTTATAATTTTTAGACCTTTCTCTCTTCTAACCCATTCAGCATTAACACTTTCTTATATTCATCTGTTTAACTTTGGTAACTAACCCTCTCCTATAAGCTTTCTTAATGGATCTAGCAATGGTGTATTATCACTTCCCTAGATTCCAGGTTTATGTCTAGTCATTGAAACAGGTATCTGTCAGGTTATTTAAAATCAGTTATAATCAACTCTAGTCATACATAGACAAATATTGGTGAAGCTTCACATATGGTATTCTACCACACATTTTGGAGGGCCTTCATTTGTACACACTCTGACTTTCTGAATATGCTTATACTCTAGTGAATACTTACCTTTCTGTTTTCCAGAGGAATCCTTAAATTTTTTAACTAACTTTCTTCCTTCCCTTTTCTTTATGTTCTTTTTTCTTCTCTCCCTCCTTCCTTCCTTCCCTCATTGACTAACTATTTGCTAAGTTCCTAATGTGCAGCATTTTGCTGGAGACCATGGAATATGCTGTAATACCTAAATTAAACATTTTTCAGTACAAGATTTAGAGATTACATATACTTAATATGTACAAAAAGCCCAATTTTGCCTGGAGATGGTTTTTGTTTTGTTTTTGTTTGTTTTGTAGGGAAATGTGGAGAACATTGTTTGATATGCCTATCATTTAGACAATTTAAACTTTTAATTATTTACTTTTTAAAATATTTATTCTTTTTGAGAGGGAAAGAGAGAGATAAAGAGGGAGGGAGAGAGAGAGTGCATGAGCAGGAGGGGCAGAGAGAGAGAGGCAGACAGAAAATCCAAGCAGGCTCTGTGCTGCAGGGCTCAAACTCATGAACTGTGAGATCATGACCTGAGAAGAAATCAAGAGTCAGATGCTTAACCAGTTGAGCCATCCAGGTGCCCCTATCATTTAGAAAATTTAGATAGAAAGGCTATCTTTAGGTTGGATCATGACAAAATGTAACCTTTGAACATGGTTAATGATCACTAGTTTTGGTATGTTTTTTTAAAAATACTAATGGCTATGATAATGATAATTATATACATTTGGAGGAAGAACCTCTGATATTGATATTTATATGTTATGCTCTCCAGAGCAGAACTCAAATTGAGCTATATCAGCTACACTGAACTCTTCCTTTGTAATTGTGGAGAAATTCACAAGCACTACAAGTAAACCTTTGGTAAGTCTTTTCTGTATTTATGTGTGTGTGTGTGTGTGTGTGTGTGTGTGTGTGTGTGTGTGAAACTACCCCTTATTAAACTGTTTCATGTGGTAAGTTATAAGAATGGGTCTTGCTGGATGTGGAGAAATTGGAACCCTAATACATTGCTGGTCAGAATGTAAAATAGTACATTTGGAAAACCAGTTTGGCAGTTCCTCAAAATGCTAAACATAGATTTACCATATGACTCAACAATTTCACTCCTAGCTCTATACCTAAGAGAAATGAAAACATATGTTCACACAAAACTTGAACACAAATGTCCATAGCAGCATTACTTATAGTAGCCGAAAAGTAGAAACAACCCAAATATCCATCAATTGACAAATGGATAAATAAAATGGAGTATGTCCATACAATGGACTATTTATTGTCTGACAATAAAAAGGAATCAATTATTGATACGTGCTACGACATGAATGAACCTTGATAATATTATGCTCAGTGAAAGAAGCAATATACAAGTGACGGCATATTGTAGGATTCCATTTATATGCGAAGTCCAGAATAGGTAAACCCATAGAAAGAGGAAATAGATTAGTGGTTGCTTGTGGCTATGGGTGGGAGGAAATGAAATGACTGCTAATGGATAAATTTATTTTTGGGGTAATGTTCTGGAATTAGATTGTGATGATGGTTGCACAATTCTGTGAATATACTAGAAACCACAGAATTGCGTACTTTAAATGGTAGATTTTCTGGTAGGTGAATTATATCTCAACAATGCTGTTTAAAAAAAAAAGCTTTCAGATTTACAGGAAAGATGGTGGACTAGGAGAACCCTAAGCTCACTTTTTCCCATGAATACAACTAGATAACATTCACATCAGTGTAAATAACCCAGAAAATGACTCAAAGACTGGCAAAACAGAGTTTCCACCACTAAATGTAGAGAGGAGGCCACAGTGAAGAGGGTAGGAAGGGAAGAGATGTGGTCTGGAGCTAAATGGACTCATGGGACTGTCCACTGGAGGGAGGGATGCTGTGGATGTGAAGAGAAGAAACAGACCCCAGGCACTTCAGGCAGAGGAAGGACAAAACCCTCATCCTCTAATATTTGGCTTTGAAAACCAGAGGGACCAAATTTTATGATTTCTTCAGTGGGGCTTAACACCTGGAACTGCAAAAATCACTGGTCTCCGCTCTGGGAGAACTGGGAGGTCAGAGTCTCTGCCTTTAGTGGGACAGCACAACAAATAGCTCCACTGAGATACAGCATAGAAGCAGCAGTTTGAAAACTGCCTGGGGTATACAGAAAGGAGATTTGTTTACTAATCTCAGGAGCGTGTACTGGAGGAACAAGGATCATTAGGACACTTCTCCAAGAACAAAAGAGCTGACAGGTGCCATTTCACTCCCCACCCTTCCCACTCCCTCCAGCCTACATACACAGATACCTGCAGGAACCAGCACAGCACCAACACTCTCCGCCAAACTTTCTAACACTGTGCACTCCAACCTCTTGTCCTCCTAAAGACCTGACCCCTCCAGTATATGCACTTGGCGAGAGCCCATCTAAAGCAGTGCCACAAATCTGGCAGTGTGCAAGCAGCCCCAACAGGGGCTAGCAGGACTCCAACGTGACTCCTGCCCAGGTGAGAGGGGAAAACAACCACACATATGAGTCCAATTGAACACCAACAGTGGGCTGGTTCTGAAACCAGCAAGTTTCTCAGGGTACAGTACAGGGAAAGTACCCTGCAGTTTGATGCTACTGCATCTATGGCAAATTCCTGGTCTGATTCAACTCAAACCAAAGGTTGCCCTAGACATGCCCAGTAACAATACAGGGACCACATCCTACCCACAACAGGCAAAAGAGCCATTGAAGACAACTACACAGAAGACAAAAGTGGCTCAACCACAATAGTAGGGCAAACATAATACACATAGGAGACTTCAGATCCCTGAAGTGCTGGGATCTGGTGAACATGACATTGTTCTATAGAGCTCTATAGGATGTCTTCTTCATAAGACCATTACTTTCAAGAGCAGGAAACATAGCTGACATAGAAAGAGATGCAAAAAGTTAGATAAAATGAGAAGACTATGTCCCAAAGGCACAGAGAATTCGATAAGTGAGGACACTATGTCCCAAATGAAAGAACAGAACAAAATCATAGCAAGATAGCAAAATGAAAAAAATCATATGCCTGATAGAGAATTTAAAGTAATGATCATAGGGGCACCTGTGTGGTTCAGTCAGTTAAGTGTCTGACTTTGGCTCAAGTCACAATCTCCTGGGTCATGAGTTCAAGCACTGTGCAGAGCCTACCTGGGATTCACTCTCTCTCCCTCTGCCCCTCCCCAACTTGTGCTCTATCTCAAAATAAATTAAACTTAAAAAAATAAAAAATAATCATAAATATACTCACAGGACTTGAGAAATGAGTGGAGGACCTCAGTGAGACCCTAAACAAAGAGAAAGAAAACATAAAGAACCGATCAGAATGATGAACTCAATAATTAACAATACACTAGATGGACTAAAGAGTAGACTAGAGGAAGCAGAAGAACAGATCAGTGACCTGGAGGACAGAGTAATGTAAAGCAATCAAACTGAACAGGAGAAAATAATAACAAAAAATGAAGGGAAGATGGCAGCATAGGAGGGCACTGGGCTCACCTCGTCCTGCTGATCACTTAGATTCCACCCACACCTGCCTAAATAACCCAGAAAACCTCCAGAAGACTAGCAGAATGGACTCTCCAGAGCCAAGCGTAGATAAGAGGCCCATGGAAGAGGGTAGGAAGGGAAGAGAGGCAGTGCATGCTACACAGACTGGTGGGAGGGAGCCGGGGCAGTGGAGGGGCAGCCCGCCTGGCAAGGCAGAGCCCCAGAGTCTGGCTTGCAAAAGCGGAGGGGCCAGACTGTGTGAGTTCTAACAGCCAGCGGGACTTAATATCTGGAATGTTAAAAGTCAACAGCTCTGCTCGGAGAGTGGGAGGGCGAGAGGACACTGGGAGGGAGAGGTGTCAAGCCCTGGAAGACGGAGCTCAGATTGGCAGGGAAGCAAGGTGCTGGCCAGCGCCATCTCCCTCTCCCATCCGCCAGCTGTAATCCCAAAGGGAACTAGTTCCCATCACCAAATTTGTTTGCACCACACAAACAGCCAACGCTGTGCTTCTGTGAATCCATCCCTCCAATGGGTCTGCCTCCCTCCCGGTGCTGCAGGGCCCCTCCTGCAGGGGACCACCAGCTGCAAAGTGAGCTAAGCCTGTCTCTCCCGCCCCTGTGCATCTTTGTGGATCCACCCTGGCTAATATGCCAGATCCTGTCAAAGCAGCACCACAAGCCTGGCAGAGTGCAAGTAGCCCAGACAGGGGCCACAGCACTCCCAGGTGAGTCCTGCCCCTAGGAGAGGAGACGATAAGGTACACACCAGTCTGACTGTGGCCCCAGCGGTGGGCTGGGGGCAGACATCGGGTCTGACTGCAGCCCCGCCCACCAACAAAAGTTACTCCAGACAGCACAGGGGAAGTGCCCTGCAGTTCCACGCCACTCCAGGGACTATTCAAAATGACAAAACAGAAGAATTCTCCTCAAAAGAAACTCCAGGAAGTAGCAACAGCTAACGAATTGATCAAAAACGATTTAAGCAATATAACGGAACATGAATTTAAAATAATAGTCATAAAATTAATCGCTGGGCTTGAAAAAAGTATAGAGGACAGCAGAGAATCTATTGCTACAGAGATCAAGGGACTAAGAAATAGTCATGAGGAGCTAAAAAATGCTATAAATGGGTGCAAAATAAAATGAAGGCGACCACCGCTCGGATTGAAGAGGCGGAGGAGAGAATAGGTGAATTAGAAGATAAAATTATGGAAAAAGAGGAAGCTGAGAAAAAGAGAGATAAAAAAAATCCAGGAGTATGAGGGGAGAATTAGAGAACTAAGTGATGCAATCAAACGCAACAATATCCGTATAATAGGAATTCCAGAAGAGGAAGTGAGAGAGAAAGGGGCTGAAGGTGTACTTGAACAAACCAGAGCTGAGAACTTCCCTGATCTGGGGAAGGAAAAGGCATTGAAATCCAAGAGGCACAGAGAACTCCCTTCAGACATAACTTGAATCGATCTTCTGCACGACATATCATAATGAAACTGGCAAAATATAAGGATAAAAAGAAATTCTGAAAGCAGCTAGGGATAAACACACTCTAACATATAAAGGGAGACCAATAAGACTAGTGACAGACCTATCTACTGAAACTTGGCAGGCCAGAAAGGAATGGCAGGAAATCTTCAATGTGATGAACAGAAAAAATATGCAGCTGAGAATCCTTTATCCATCAAGTCTGTCATTCAGAATAGAAGGAGAGATAAAGGTCTTTCCCAAACAAACAAAAACTGAAGGAATTCATCACCACTAACCCAGCCCTACAAGAGATCGAGACAAAGTACCAGAGACATCGCTACAAGCATGAAACCTACAGACATCACAATGACTCTAAACCCATATCTTTCTATAATAACATTGAATGTAAATGGACTATATGCTCCAACCAGAAGACATAGGGTATCAGAATGGATAAAAAAAACAAGACCCATCTATTTGCTGTCTACAAGAGACTCATTTTAGACCTGAGGACACCTTCAGATTGAAAGTGAGGGGATGGAGAACTATCTATCATGCTACTAGAAGTCAAAAGAAAGTTGGAGTAGCCATACTTATACCAGACAAACTAGACTTTAAAGGCTGTAACAAGAGATGAAGAAGGGCATTATATAATAATTACAGAGTCTATCCATCAGGAAGAGCTAACAATTATAAATGTCTGTGCGCCAAATACGGGAGCCCCCAAATATATAAAACAATCACAAACACAAGCAACCTTATTGATAAGAATGTGGTAATTGCAGGGGACTTTAATACTCTATTTACAGTAATGCATAGATCATCTAGACACAGGATCAATAAAGAAACAAGGGCCCTGAATGATATATTGGATCAGATGGACTTGACAGATATATTTAGAACTCTGCATCCCAAAACAACAGAATATACTTTCTTCTCAAGTGCACATGGAATATTCTCCAAGATAGATCACATACTGGGTCACAAAACAGCCCTTCATAAGTATAAAAGAATTGAGATCATATCATGCATACTTTCAGACCACAATGCTATGAAGCTTGAAATCAACCACAGGAAAAAGTCTGGAAAACCTCCAAAAGCATGGAGGTTAAAGAACACCCTACTAAAGAATGAATAGGTCAGCCAGGCAATTAGAGAAGAAATTAAAAATATATATGGAAACAAATGAAGATGAAAATACAACAATCCAAACGCTTTGGGATGCAGCAAAGGCAGTCCTGAGAGGAAACTACCTTGCAATCCAGGCCTATCTCAAGAAACAAGAAAAATCCCAAATACAAAATCTAATAGCACACCTAAAGGAAATAGAAGCAGAACAGCAAAGACACCCCAAACCCAGCAGAAGAAGAGAAATAATAAAGATCAGAGCAGAAATAAACAATATAGAATCTAAAAAAAACTGTAGACCAGATCAATGAAACCAAGAGTTGGTTTTTTGAAAAAAATAAACAAAATCGATAAACCTCTAGCCAGGCTTCTCAAAAAGAAAAGGGAGATGACCCAAATAGATAAAATCATGAATGAAAATGGAATTATTACAACCAATCCTTCAGAAATACAAGCAATTGTCAGGGAATACTATGAAAGATGATATGCCAACAAACTGGACAACCTGGAAGAAATGGACAAATTCCTAAGCACCCACACACTTCCAAAACTCAACCAGGAAGAAATAGAAAACTTGAACAGACCCATAACCAGCAAAGAAATTGAATCAGTTATCAAAAATCTCCCAACAAATAAGAGTCCAGGACCAGATGGCCTCCCAGGGGAATTCTACCAGACATTTAAAGCAGAGATAATACCTATCCTTCTTAAGCTCTTCCAAAAAATAGAAAGGGAAGGAAAACTTCCAGACTCATTCTATGAAGCCAGCATTACTTTGATTCCTAAACCAGAGACCCAGTAAAAAAAGAGAACTACAGACCAATATCCCTGATGAATATGGTTGCAAAAATTCTCAATAAGATACTAGCAAATCAAATTCAACAGCATATAAAAAGAATTATTCACCATGATCAAGTGGGATTCATTCCTGGGCTGCAGGGCTGGTTCAACATTCTGAAATCAAACAATGCGATACATCAAATTAATAAAAGAAAAGATAAGAACCATATGATCCTGGCAATTGATGCAGGAAAAAGCATTTGAAAAAATTCAACATCCTTTCTTAATAAAAACCCTTGAGAATGTCAGGATAGAAGGAACATACTTACACATCATAAAAGCCATTTATGAAAAGCCCACAGCTAATATCATCCTCAATGGGGAAAAACTGAGAGCTTTCTCCCTGAAATCAGGAACACAACAGAGATGTCCACTCTCACCACTGTTGCTTAACATAGTGTTGGAAGTGCTATTATCAGCAATCAGACAACAAAAGGAAATCAAAGGCATCAAAATTGGCAAAGATGAAGTCAAGCTTTCACTTTTTGCAGATGACATGATATTATATATGGAAAATCCGATAGACTCCCCCAAAAGTCTGCTAGAACTGATACATGAATTCAGCAAAGTCGCAGGATACAAAATCAATGTACAGAAATCAGTTGCATTGTTATACACTAACAATGACGCAACAGAAAAACAAATAACCAAACTGATCCCATTCACAATTGCACCAAGAATCCTAAAATACCTAGGAATAAACCTAACCAAAGATGTAAAAGATCTGTATGCTGAAAACTATGGAAAGCTTATGAAGGAAATTGAAGAAAATATAAAGAAATGGAAAAACATTCCATGCTCATGGATTGGAAGAATAAATATTGTTAAAATGTCAATACTACCCAAAGCTATCTACACATTCAATGCAATCCCAATCAAAATTGCACCAGCATTCTTCTCGAAGCTAGAACAAGCAATCCTAAAATTCATATGGAACCACAAAAGGCCCCGAATAGCCAAAGTAATTTTGAAGAAGAAGACCAAAGCAGGAGGCATCACAATCCCAGACTTTAGTCTCTGCTACAAAGCTGTAATCATGAAGACAGCATGGTATTGGCACAAAAACAGACACATAGACCAATGGAATATAATAGAAACCCCAGAATTAGACCCACAAAAGTATGGCCAAGTAATCTTTGACAAAGCAGGAAAGAATATCCAATGGAAAACAGTTTCTTTAACAAATGGTGGTGGGAGAACTGGACAGCAACATGCAGAAGAATGTAACTAGACCACTTTCTTACACCATTCACAAAAATGAACTCAAAATGGATAAAGGACCTGAATTTGAGACAGGAAACCATCAAAACTCTAGAGGAGAAAGCAGGAAGAAACCTCTCTGACCTCAGCCACAGCATTTCTTTTTTTTTTTTTACTTTATTTTTTTAAATTTTCATTGAAATTAGTTAGCATATAGTGAAGCAATGATTTCAGTAGTAGATTCCTTAATGCCTCTTACCCATTTAGCCCATCCCTCCTCCCACCACCCCTCCAGCGACCCTCAGTTTGTTCTCCATTTTTATGAGTTTCTTCTGTTTTGTCCCCCTCCCTGTTTTTATGTTATTTTTACTTTCCTTCCCTTATGTTCATCTGTTTTGTCTTTTAAAGTCCTCATAGGGGCGCCTGGGTGGCGCAGTCGGTTAAGCGTCCAACTTCAGCCAGGTCACGATCTCACGGTCCGTGAGTTCGAGCCCCGAGTCGGGCTCTGGGCTGATGGCTCAGAGCCTGGAGCCTGTTTCCGATTCTGTGTCTCCCTCTCTCTCTGCCCCTCCCCCGTTCATGCTCTGTCTCTCTCTGTCCCAAAAAAATAAATAAACGTTAAAAAAAAATTAAAAAAAATAAAATAAAAAAATAAAGTCCTCATATGAGTGAAGTCACATGATTTTTTTCTTTCTCTCACTGACTAATTTCACTTAGTATAATACTCTCCAGTTCCATCCACATAGTTGCAAATGGCAAGATTTCATTCTTTTTGATTGCCGAGTAATACTCCATTGCATATATATATACCACATCTTCTTTATCCGTTCATCCATCGATGGACATTTGGGCTCTTTCCATACTTTGGCTATTGTTGGTAGTGTTGCTATAAACATGGGGGTGCATGTGTCCCTTCGAAACAGCACACCTGTATCCTGTGGATAAATGCCTAGTAGTGCAATTGCTGGGTCGTAGGGTAGTTCTATTTTTAGTTTTTGAGGAACCTCCATACTGTTTTCCAGAGTGGTTGCACCAGCTTGCATTGCCACCAACAATGCAAAAGAGGTCCTCTTTCTCTGCATCCTCACCAACATCTGTTGTTGCCTGTTTTGTTAATGTTAGCCATTCTGACAGGTGTAAGGTGGTATCTCATGGTGGTTTTGATTTGTATTTCCCTGATGATGAGTGATGTTGAGCATTTTTTCCTGTGTTGGTTGGCCATCTGGATGTCTTCTTTGGAGAAGTGTGTATTCATGTCTTTTATCCATTTCTTCACTGGATTATTTGGTTTTTGGATGTTGAGTTTGATAAGTTCTTTGTAGAGTTTGGATACTAACCCTTTATCTGATACATCATTTGCAAATATCTTCTCCCATTCTGTCAGTTGCCTTTTAGTTTTTCAGCTGCAGCAATTTCTCACTTGACACATCCCAAAGGCAAGGGAATTAAAAGCAAAAATGAACTATTGGGACCTCATGAAGATAAAAAGCTTCTGCACTGCAAAGGAAACAATCAACAAAACTAAAAGGCAACCAATGGAATGGGAAAAGATATTTAAAAATGACATATCGGACAATGGGCTAGTATCCAAAATCTATAAAAAACTCACCAAATTCCACACCTGAAAAACAAATAATCCAGTGAAGAAATGGGCAGAAAACATGAATAGACACCTCTCTAAAGAAGACATCCGGATGGCCAACAGGCACATGAAAAGATGCTCAGTGTTGCTCCTCATCAGGGTAATACAAATCAAAACTACACTCAAATACCACCTCACGCCAGTCAGAGTGGCTAAAATGAACAAATCAGGAGATGATAGATGCTGGCGAGGATGTGGAGAAATGGAAATCCTCTTACACTGTTAGTGGGAATGCAAACTAGTGCAGCCACTCAGGAAAACAGTGTGGAGGTTCCTCAAAAAATTTAAAAGAGATCTACCCTATTGCTACCCAGCAATAGCACTGCTAGGAATTTACCCAAGGGATACAGGAGTGCTGATGCATAGGGGCACTTGTACCCCAGTGTTTATAGCAGCACTCTCAACAATAGCCAAATTATGGAAAGAGCCTAAATGTCCATCAACTGATGAATGGATAAAGAAATTGTGGTTTATATACACAATGGAATACTACTTGGCAATGAGAAAGAATGAAATATGGCCTTTTGTAGCAACGTGGATGGAACTGGAGAGTGTTATGCTAAGTGAAATAAGTCATACAGAGAATGACAGATACCATATGTTTTCAATCTTAGGTGGATCCTGAGAAACTTAACAGAAACCCATGGGGGACGGGAAGGAAAAAAAAAAAAACTTAGAGAGGGAGGGAGCCAAACCATAGGGGGTGGGAGGGAAGGGAAAGTGGGTGATGGGCATTGAGGGCACCTGTTTGGGATGAGCACTGGGTGTTGTATGGAAACCAATTTGACAATAAAATTCATATTAAAAAAATGAAAATGAAAAGAAACTTAAGGAACTTAGTGACACCATCAAGCATACTAACATTCACATTATAGTGATCCCAGAAGGAGAAGAGAGAAAAGGGGGCAGAAAACTGTTTTGAAGAAATAATAGCTGTAAACTTTCTGTATCTGAGGAAAGAAACAGAAATCTAGATCCAGGAGGCAGAGAGAGCTCCCAACAATATTAACCCAATGAGGTCCACACTAAGACACATAGCAATTAAAATGGAAAAAACTAGTGATGAGATGATAATTTCAAAAAGAGCAAGAGAAAACAGTTACATACAAGGGAAATCCCTTAAGTCTATCAGCTGATTTTTCAGCAGAACCTTTGCAAGCCAGAAAGTGGCATGATATATTCAAAGTGCTGAAAGGAAGAAAACCAGCAGCCAAGAATACTCTATCCAGAAAAGCTATCATTCAGAACACAAGAAGAAAGAATTTCTCAGACAAATAAAAGTTAAAGGAATTCATGACCACTAAACCAGCCCTACAAGAAATGTTAAGGAGACTCTTTAAGTGGAAAGGATAGACCATAAGGAGGAGTAAGAAAAGTAGGAAGCACAAAAGCAGCAAAATTAAGTATATCTATAAAAACTAGTGAAGGGATTCACAAATAAAAGGATATAAACTATGACACCATATACCTAAAACATGGAGGGGAGAAGAGTAAGGAATAGTTTCAAACTTAAGGAACCATCAACTTTAAGTATAGACTGCTATGTGCATAAGATGTTATATGTAGATGTAATGGTAACCACAAATCAAAAATGAGTAATAGATACATGAAAAATGAAGAGAAAGGAATCCAAGTATATCCTTAAGGAAATCAGCAAACTGTGAGAGAAGAGAGCAAGAGAAGAAAGTAACAGAGAACTCCAAAAGTGACCATAAAATAACAAAATGGTAGTACGTACATACCTATCAATAATTACTTTGATTATAAATTGACTAAATGCTTTAATCAAAAGACATAGGGTGACAGAATGAATAAAAAAGCAGGAGCTATCTATATGCTGCCTACTAGAGACTCATTTCAGACCTAAAGACATGTGCAGATTAAAAGTGAAAGGATAGAACAGCATTTATCACGCAAATAGAAGTGAAAGGAAAGCTGGGTAGCAATATTTATATTAGACAAAATAGACTTTAAAATAAGACTGTAACAAGAGACAAATAAGTACACTGTATAGTCATAAAGGGAACAAACCAACAAGGAGATATAACAATTGTAAATGTTTATGCACCCAACATGAACACCCAAATGCATAAAGCAGCTAATAACAAGCATAAAGAAAGTAATCAATAGTAATACAGTAATAATAGGGGACTTTAACACCCGACTTATAACAATGCAAACAGAAAATCAACAAGGAAACAATAGCTTTGAATGACACATTTGGGCCAGATGGACCAAACAGATATATTCAGAACATTCCATCCTAAAACAACAGAATGCACATTCTCTTTAAGTGTGCATGGACCACTGTCCAGAGTAGATCACATATTAGGCCACAAAAAAAAACTCAACAAATTTAAAAAGAATTAGAGTCATACCATGCATCTTTTCTGACCACAATGCAATGAAATTAAAAATCAACCACAAGAAAAAATATCTAGAAAGAACATGCATACATGGAGGTTAAATAACATGCTACTAAACAATGAATGGGTCAACCAAGAAATCAGAGTAAATAAAAAAATACATGTAGACAAATGAAAATGAAAACACAATGGTCCAAAATTTTGAGGATGCAGCAAAATCTGTCTTAAGAGGGAAGTGTATAGCAATACAGGCCTACTTCATGAAGCAAGAAAAATCTCAAACAACCTAATGTTACACATAAAGGAGCTAGAAAAAGAAGAACAAACAAATCCCCAGTGGCAGGGGAGGAGGAAATAAAAAAAGATTAGACTAACAGAAACAAATGAAATAGAAACTGAAAAAACAATAGAACATATTGATGAAACCAGGAGCTGTTTCTTTGAAACAATCAACAAAATTGATAAACCTTTAGCTAGACTCATCAAAAAAAAAAAAAAGTCAAAATCAGAAATAAAGAGAAATAACAAACACCACAGAGATACAAAAGATTATAAGAGAATATTATGAAAAATTATATGCCACCAAATTGGACAATGTAGAAAAATGGATAAATTCCTAGAAACATAAACCTCCCAAAACTGAACTGGAAGAAATAAAAAATTTGAACAGCCTGATTACCAGCAATGAAATAGAATCAATAATCAAAAATCTCCCTACAATCAAAAGTTCAGGACCACACAGCTTCACAGATGAATTCTACCAAACATTTAAACAAGAATTAATATCAATTCTTCTGACACCATTCCAAAAAATAGAAGAGGAAGTAAAGCTTCCAAATTCATTCTATGAGGCCAGCATTACCCTAACACCAAAACCAGATAAAGACACTACAGAAAAAGAGAACTACAAGCCACTCTCTCTGATGAACATAGATGTAAAAATCTTCAACAAATAACAAACCAAAACCAACAATATATTACAAAAATCATTCACCACAATGCAGAAAAAGCTCAATGAAGTAGAACATCCATTCATGATAAAAAACCCTTAACAAAGTAGACTTAGAGGGAATATACCTCAATAAAGGCCATACATGAAAAACCCACAGCTAATACAAGCAATGGTGAAAAACTTGAGAGCTTTTCACTTAAGATCAAAAACAATACAAGAATGTCCACTCTCTCCACTTTTATTCAATATCGTACTCAAAATCATAGCCACAGCAATCAGACAAGAAAAGGAAATAAAAGGCAAGGAAGAAATAGAACTTCCATATTGGCAAGAAGAAGTAAAACTTTCACTATTTGAAGATGACATGATACTCTATATAGGAAACCAGTAAGATGACCAAAAAACTACTAGAGATAATAAATGAATTCAGTAAGGTCACAGGATACAAAATCAATATGCAGAAATTCATTGCATCTTGATACACTAATAATAAACCAACAGAAAGAGAAATTAAAACAATCCCATTTACAAAGATAATAAAATACCTAAGAATAAACTTAGCCAAGGAAATGGAAGAGCTATACTCTGAGAGCTATAAAACTTTGATGGGAGTGCCTGGGTAGCTCAGTTGGTTGTGCATCTGGCTCTTGATTTGAGCCCAGATCATGATCCCAGGATCATGGGATTGAGCCCAGTGTCAGGCTTGCTGAGCATGGAGCCTGCTTAAGATTCTCTCTCTGTCTCCCTCTGCCTCTCTCCTTAGTGTGGGCTCTCTCTTTCTTTCTCTCTCTCTCTAAAATATAACAAACAAACAAACAAACAAACACTAATGAAAGAAATTGAAGATAACAAACAAATGGAAAGATATTCCATGCTCATGGTTTGGAAGAACAAATATTGTTAAAATATCCATTCTGCCCAAAGCAATTTACAGATTTAATGCCATTTCTATCAAAATACCAAGAGCATTTTTCACATAGCTATAATAAACAATCCTAAAATTTGTATGGAAGCAAAAAAGACCCCAAATAGCCAGCGCAACCTTGAAAAAGAAGAACAAAATTAGAGATATGACAGTCCCAGATTTCAAGATATACTGCAAAGCTATAATAATCAAAACAGTATGGCCACTGGCACAAAAATAGACACATAAATCAATAAAACAGAATAAAGAGCCCAGGAATAAACCCATGATCATATGATCAATTAATTTTTGACCAAGGAGGCAAGAATAGGCAATGGGAAAAGATAGTCTCTTCAACAAATGGTGTTGGGAAAATGGGACAGCAACATGCAGAAGAATGAAACTGGATGACTTTCTTACCTCATACACAAAAATAAACTCAGAGTGGATTAAGGACCTAAATGTGAGGTTTGAAACCATAAAAATCCTAAAAGAGAGCACACGCAGTAATTTCTCTGACATCAGCTGTAGCAGCATTTTTCTAGATTTATCTCCTTAGGCAAGGGAAACAAAAGCAAAAATGAACTATTGGTACTTCATCAAGATAAAAATAGCTTTACAGCAAAGGAAACAATCAACAAAACTAAAAGACAACCTACTGAAGATATTTGCAAATAACATCTGATGAAGGGTTAGTATCCAAAATATGTAAAGCGCTTACACAACTCAACACCAATCCCCTCTAAATAATCCAACTTAAAAAGGGCAGAATATGAACAGACATTTTTCTAAGGAAGACATATAGATGGCCAACAGACACATGAAATGATGCTCAACATCACTCATCATCACAGAATTGCAATCAAAGCCATAATGAGATATCACATCACACCTTTCAGAATGGCTAAAATAAAAAAAAACACAAGAAACAAGTAATGTTGGTGAGCATTATTTACAATTTACAATGGAAGCAACTCAAGTGTTTATCAGTAGATGAATGGATAAAGACGTGGTGTATTTATACAATGGAGTATTATATCAATTACAGCTATTAAAAAATGTATGAAATTTTGCCATTTGCAACAACATGGATTGATCTAGAGGGTATCATTCTAAGTTAAATAAACCAGCCACAGAAAGACAAATGCCATTCCACTCATTTTTGGAATTTAAGAAACAAAAGACAGAAAAAGACGCAAACCAAAAAATAGACTCTTAACTCTAAGGAACAAACTGATGGTTCCCAGAGGGGAAGTGGTTTGGGGGATGGGTGAAATAGGTGAAGAGAATTAGTACACTAAGATGAGCACTGAGTAATGTATTGAATTGTTGGATCACTGTATTGTACACCTGAAACTACTATAACACTGTATGTTAACTACACTGGAATTAAAATTTTACAAAATGGTTAAGGTGATAAAAAAAAAAAGCTTTCAGGAAAATATGCTTAAATGTAAAAAATAAATCTATAATATATGGATTTCTTTATGTACTAGGACTGAGAATAGTACCATATATATAGTATATAGTATATAAAGTATAGTAAATAAATAGTGTATAGTGTGTGTGTGTGTGTGTGTGTGTGTGTGTGTGTGTGTGTATTAGGAAAACAAATATTGGTCTGACTGGCTGGAAATTTGAATTTGAGGTCCTAAGGAATTCTAGGTGTTTTTTTTTAAAGAATTTGAAAAATTCAGTAAGGATTGTGGAGTTAACATCATCAGTTTACTTTTCCTGCTGGGGTGCTTGGGTGGCTCAGTTGGGTAAGTGTCTGACTCTTGATTTTGGCTCAGGTCATGATATCATGGTTCGTGACTTCCAAGCTCTGTATCTGGCTCTGTGCTGATAGTGCAGAGCCTGCTTGGGATTCAATCTCTCTCCTCTCTCTGCTCCTCCCACACTCTCTCTCAAAATAAATAAATAAGCTTAAAAAAGGAAGTAAGAAAGGAGTTTACCTTTACTGCTATCAGTTACTAGCTGTGACTCCTGGCTTTTGTTTTCATTTTTCTAGAAATAACTGTAATGATATCTCACAGTTGGGCGTGTGGGGTAGGGGGGAAAGAGAGAATGAGCCTGATATGTAGCAGGTATATTATTATTTTATTACTAGGGTTGTCATTTATGTAGGAGAGCACAGCTTTATTGCCAGGTGTAACATTTAGGATTTGTGTTTAGGGTAAAAAATATATTTAAAAAGCCATGGAGACACTTGGCTTGTAGCTCTGGTGTGTCTAAAAAAAATTCCCTTCTTCGTCTAGGCAAATCATGTCTTTAGTGAAGTGAATTTTTTAATTTTTGCATTTGCAAAGTATGCATTTTTTGCACTACAATACTTTGCTTTGAAAAGACTTTTTAGGAACACTAAAAAAAACATCGAGAGCTACTGAGATGAAATACAGAATTGAATGTTAACTAACTTGAATTTAAAATCTTGGAAGAAAAATACAAAACAGAGTTATATGATTAAAAAGCAACTGAATTTAGTTATTTTTTGAAAGAAAGAATTATCAGTTTAAAATTAAAGAACAAAGTTCTAATTAAATAATAATAATCAATAGTAATAATAGCAAAAGTATCCCTCTGAGATGGAGAGAATTTAGGGACTAGGTGAGGGAACAAGGTGCAAAATAAAAGCAAGAAAGAGAATTGCAAAGGGATAGAGAGAAAGAGAACAATACTAATGCTTCCAAAGATTCTGATTGCTGAAAACCTAGAACATTTAATAATGTTACTAATCAGTTCAAAGCTTAAAAAGCACAAGTCTTTGAAGCATACATGGTTTCGAAGTCTGTACTGTTTTTCAAACATGAATAAAGAGCTTTAGTCAAGAATGTAGTAGTTGTTGCCACTCATCTCTGGACAGAACTATAGACACAAGTAGAATTATGTTTTCTACATCAGAAGCCTGAATAATTTTCTATTTTAAAATCCAAGGTTATACATATTTTCATATGCATATGATGGAGAGATTTGATGTCTAGGTTGATTAGTTGAGGTCACTAATAAGGCAGGGTTTTGACACCAACCTAGGGTATTAATTTCATGTAGACTTTTCTTTTCAATAGTCATAGAGATGTTCTTAAGCTTAGCTAGAAGCATCACAAACAGGTGTTTACAGACTCAGACTGGATGAGAAAGTATGAAAGAATCATTCATTCAGCAAATACTTACTGAACACCTACTATATTTTTAGTACTATATTCACACATGCTGCAAAACACTGTCCTTGACCTGAAGAAACCCTATCAGAACAGATAGAATTAAGTAAGGCTATTCTGGGCTAATACCAGAGGTAGGTTCTGTGGGAACACTGTGAAAGGACCCTACTTTATTTTTTTAATTGTTTATGTGCCAGGAAGGTGGGTTACTTGGTGGTGGAGGAGAAGTTGTATGAATACTTCTCTTTTATCCCCCACAGAAGTCTAGCATAATCCTAAATTCATAATAGATGGTCAGCATATCAACTGAATAATTTTTGTAAGTATCAATCACTTATTTAGATTTTGGTGGTTTTTTCTTAAATTAGCTATCTTTTTTTAAAAAAAGATTAAAAAAAAAAAATCAAAAGAGAACATGGTCAGGGTGATTCCTGGAAGCTGAGGGTGCTTGTGTGAGCAGAAATTAAGCCAAACATAATAATCTTAAATTTTAATGTATATTAAATTTAATCCTTATTTTAATATCAACCTCATGACCTTATAGAATCCATCTACAAAGGTTCATTTTCTTTCTGCTAATTTTATGATGAACCATAGATAATAGGGAATCAAGTCTGAACACTACCTACCAGGTTGGAAGCAGTCCAGACTTCATAATACTGGGACCCTGATAAGAAAAAAACAAACAAACAAAAAAAAACACAAAACAAAACAACAACAACAAAAAACAAAGACACAATGTAGATTAAGGTAGATTAAGGCAGTTGTAGTGAACTGTAGGGTGGGTATCAACTCTCCCGAACACATTTAGGGATTGAACAATTCCAAACTACCATTTCATTCTCACAGTTGCCACTAGATGGATTGTCCAGTTCCTCCCACTCTGTATTAAACAACATATCTAATAAATATTCAACACTTAGCACATGCAAAATACACTTGTTGAGCCTCCCTAACAGCCGCTAATGAGGACATTAGCTTTCAATTAACTATATAAAGCTTTGGGTTTGGACAAGAACATTCATTCAGCACAGGCATCAATTTGTAGATCATTATAGGACATTAGTTGGTTGCTAGACAACCACATGTCCTAGCAGATTTTAGGCTGAGCTCCAGTGATAGGCAGGGATCTGATATTTCATCTCTTAAATTATATCTTATCTTTTTCACCTCAACTATTCCAGCAACTCTGCAAGTCTCTTAGTCAGTCCCCCAGTCATTTGGGGGAAGCAGTTACTAAATTCAAATGATGAGGTAAAATATGAAAGATTAGAATATCTACCTTGAATGTAGAAGTAGAAATGTTAGTGTAGCTTGAGGCTGGTGACAAGCTCAGCCAAACTGCCAAGAAGACTGTCACATGAGGCAGATGAATCTGCTTACCATCAAGTATGATTATACAGCTTAATGTTAGTGTCTTCTTTGGATTTACTAGAGTTTCTTGGTTAATATTTTTAAATAAACATCTTATATGAGAAATGTGATTTATATTTTCAGTAGCTGATACTTTGTTTCATTATATATGAGTGTTTTCTATAAATATGCCTGTGATATCACACGCGAACTAATATGACAAATAGATATAATATGAATATTTAATAAAGCAAATTGTTCCACTTCAATGACCTATTTAGTTAAGGGCATCTACAAGTAAAACTTAATAAATAGATCTCTCAGATTGATAAAATGGCCACAACAGAGAGTTAGCAAGTTGGAAAGAAGCAAATGACTTGTTCTGTATCACATATACATCTGAGTTGGGTTTGAAAATTTTGAGAGGCTTATATGTGGAGTTCCAGTAATTGTTATGGTCTCTGGAATTGTTATATAGCCTATTATATTCATTGCATGAAGCAGGTTATGAGCCTTGTCTTCCTTGTTGTTATGGCTTGAATCACATCCCCCCCCCAAAAGTTCATATATTGAAGTTTTGATCCTAAGTACCTCAAAACATGACCTCTTTGGGAAATAAGGTCGTGTAGATGTAATTAGTTAAGATGAGATCATATGGGAGAAGGGCAGATCACTAATACAGTATGACTGGTGTCCTTATAAAATGGGGAAATTTGGACACAGAGCTAACAGGGAGAACACCATGTGAAGATTAAAGCAGAAATCAGGGTGATACTTCTATAAGCTAAGGAACACCAGAGTTTCCTAGCAAATACCAGAAGAGATTTGGAGGCATAGAACATATTCTTTCTCACAGCTCTAGGAAGAAAGCAGACCTACCAACACCTTGGTCTTGGTTTAGCCTCCAGGACTGTGAGACAATCAATTTCTGTTGTTTAAATAACTCAGCTTATGGTACTTCCGTGTGGCACCCCAAGAGAACTAATACACCTCTAGTAGTAAAGTGAGCAGATGCCATTCAGTTCTGGGATAGCCAGTTCTGCCAAATCTTCTGCACAGAGATAAGGCCTCAAGCTACTGGCCATATAATATCTTCAAAATGTAGAGGAGATCTAATCAATAGGCTTAAATGCTGCTATGAATTCATTTGTGTCATCCATCAATAATACAGCCCTTGTGGCTGATCCATAGCAAATTCATTCCAGCAAGTGATTTTCAATGATATCAAAAGAAACCACCCCTTCTATTCATTTTCAGAAGCATGTGCCAGCACTCCCTAAAACCTGTACTGATCTCATTCCAATAGCTGCCTTTTCTTTGAGGGAGCAGAGAAGGACCTGATAAAAGCCCAATTAAAGAGGTTTGCCATTGACTGGGGCACTTTTCCAGATAGAACTAAAAGCACCTGATACATCTTCAGTCCATTAGGGTAAGCCACACCTGCCAGAGGCTCATCAGCAATTAAAAGTTACAAGACACTAAATGTCCCCAGTGGGTCCTGTATAGGTGAGAGACAAACACATACTGACCTGGAGAAATGCAGTGCATTATGATGCTCTTTGCATTTGATACCAGGCTCTGGTTGAGCTCCATGGTTATTTATTGCCAGTATTCTTTCTATGTGGTACTGGTCCCCATTCATCATATATAGTAAATGCTTAATAACATGCGTTAATGGAGTCAGTGGATGGATAAATAAATAGAACCAAGTCCCTAGAAGTGGGTTCTGGCTTCACTCCTAAGCTTACCTTTATCTGTTTTGAAGAGCCCATGATTGGGCATTAGCACTATGTCACTGATCCCACTGTCTTAGTCACAAAATAAAGTTCCTATATATTCTGGTAAACATACTATTTCTCCTCGCCACAGGCTTGACTTAATGCTATACTTCTTATCTCTTGCTTGGCATCAAGTTGTACCTCATTCCTCAAAATGTGTCAAAATCCATCTTGCTCAGTGGTCCATTTCAGATATCAGGGACTAGTATGTTTTACTCAATTGTAAACTTAAGTTTTACACATTGGTCAAAATTTGGTGGACACATAAGCCATAGCACAGGATCACTAATTTGTTGGGATTCAGATTCATTTATCTCCCCTAAAGCTGCCTTAGAATGCTTTTAGTTATGTTATCAATTAACCACTCTAATCCTTGCCATATGTGTATTCAGATATAAGCATAAACACTCACATTCAGGATCATTCTCTACACTAAAGCAGCAGTTATGGAGACTGGAGTTCAGACTGGATTTACAACTGTGATCCTCAAAGGGCAGTAGTGAACTAGCAGATGTATAATTCCAGCAACTTTTTCTGGTATTCTAAGTAGGATATAATTAGTTAAATTGTATTTAGCTATTTCCTCTCCTGATCTAAAGACCTAGAATTCTTATAATTCCCTCCTTAGTCATGGTTAGTGATAGTGCCCTTTATTTGAAGGACAAAGAGTGACATAGATATATGAGAAAACAGAGGTCAGGTTGTGTCAGCCTTTGAACACAACAGAGATGACCCATCATCAGTGTAGGGGTTTACCTTGTCTGTCCAGTGGTCAGGATGGGTTTCTACTCATCTAGTTTATACATTCTCATTTGGTATCTTTTAAAATCATACTTTGTATCTGTAAGGCTTTAGCCTGAAGTTGGAGAATGGAAGGGGGGTGGGCTATGGCCTGGACTAAAGCCAACGCAAAATGATGACCCACCTCATGGCTTTGGCCTTATCAGCATGCTGCTCTCATCTGAGACAAGCATGAAAAGTAGAAAAACCATGGGTCTTAGAGTCATGCACACCTGGACTGGAATCCCATTTCTGCTACTCACAAGGTATGCTTCACTAAAAAAGCCTATTCAAACTTTGAGTGATTCGTGTTTTTTTTTTTTTAATTTATGTTGAGTCAAGTAACAGTACCTCCCTCCCACATTTGTGTGGGTGTATGTATGTAGATCAGGAGACAGCATATATTAAATAGGGTAATATATTGGAAAATGCCGGCCATGGTGCCTGGCACCAAGCAGGGGTTCAATTGTTAAGCCATTTTTCTTCTTTCTTTGCAACTGAACCAGGGTGCTGGAAATATTCTGACTCATACAGTCATGCTTGCAAAACACTGTCCCTTTAAATCAGAAACACGCAAACAAATAAAAATCTAATTTGGACAAATCTGTATATTCTTTTTAAATCAGTAAAAATAAACTTCACCTTTAAAGGACCCCTAACTGCTCAACAACGACCCCATTGTTTTTAGCCACTGCATAATTGTTACAGTGTGATATGGAAGCAAGGTGGGTATTTTGCCAAAATACAAATGTTATAAATGCTTTGAGTATGTGAATAATACATATCCAGTTACTACCTGTTGGTTACAAAAATGTCATTTTTTTTTTTAATTTTTTTTTTCAACGTTTATTTATTTTTGGGACAGAGAGAGAGAGAGCATGAACGGGGGAGGGGCAGAGAGAGAGGGAGACACAGAATCGGAAACAGGCTCCAGGCTCCGAGCCATCAGCCCAGAGCCCGACGCGGGGCTCGAACTCACGGACCGCTAGATCGTGACCTGGCTGAAGTTGGACGCTTAACCGACTGCGCCACCCAGGCGCCCCAAAAATGTCATTTTTAAAACCAGGATTTGGAGAATAATCAGAAGACATAGATATACATTAATAGTGAATAAACCTCTTCCCAATTTGATGTATATGATGTATGTCCCCTTGTATTTGAATTATGCATTTCCTTTTTTAACAAAATAGAGATAATTTCTTAGGTTATAAAACATTGACACAGGTGTTTGTTGAGAGGAAGGATTTGCTTATGTCTCCTTTATCTATATTTAGGTAGAAAGTTCTCAAGCATCTTGTGCTTTTTTGTGATTTTTCCTCTTACCTAACATAGTTCTGGCCACATAGGAAGTAAATTCCACTGATGAGAATTGAATGAGTCAGAACACAGAATTATGACCAAGAATAAAAGAGCAGAATGAGTCAGAGAGGAGGCAGGTTTTGAATGGAGAAGTAGGAAGAGAAAGGAAAAAGTAATGTGTGGAGAGATAAGAACTGCTCTAGATGAAACAATCACTTGGAGATGCAGGTGTCCTAAAATCCAACAATCCATACCTGAAACATTAGCCAGAAAACATCCTATTTTAAGCTGTCCTGTGAAAGTAGAGGGAGGGACCTAATTCTATTTGGATACTCAAATTAGCCTCCTTGTCTCCTTCTGGTCATTGCTCAGCTTATCAATAAAGTCTTCTCTGACAACTCTGCTTAAAATCCACCACCACTACCACCCCAATCCTTCCTTGCATTCCCTATACTTTTTATTATTTTAATTTTTCCTCCATAGAACTTATCCTCATCCAACATACTCCATGTTATATATTCCTCCTTTATAATGTTTGCTCTGTAATTACAGGATTTTTTTCACTATTATTCGTCTTGCACACAAATCATCACATGGTACCTACTAGATGCTCAACATGTGTTGAGTAGTGAAAGATGAACTAATGAATGGATAGATGAATTCGATGTCCACTATATCCTTGGTACTATGCTAAGTAGGTATTGGCAATAGACAATTAGGGAGGCTCCCTGATTTCAAAGTACTTAGAAAGGCAGACAAGTAAAATGATAGCCTTCAAAAATTATGATTAGTATCCTGGGCATTATGGTAGAGGGAAGTGAGTGTTTTTGTGGGAACATTGATGTGAGATCCCTAACCTTGTAGGATATGGGAGGCTCAGGGAAGTCTTCCTCAAATTAGTGAAGTCTGAATTGAAGGCCTGGAGAATGGGTAGAAGTTAGATGCTAAAGAAGGAAAAGCCCCTAACTCACCCAATAAATGTTTTGGGTATGAGCAGCCAATTAACCTAAAGTGTAAGTCCAACTGTTTTATGCAAATCTCTGACCCCACAAGCTTTAATGTGCAAGGAGAGACTGGCCATCAGAACTGTGGTAGAATAAAAACTTCTGAAGCTGAAAATTAAAAATGAAGCCCTAAAATACAAATCAAAACCACACTGAGATATCACCTCATGCCAGTCAGAGTGGCTAAAATGAACAAATCAGGAGACGATAGATGCTGGCGAGGATGTGGAGAAATGGGAACCCTCTTGCCCTGTTAGTGGGAATGCAAACTGGTGCAACCACTCTGGAAAACAGTGTGGAGGTTCCTCAAAAAATTTAAAATAGATCTACCCTATTGCTACCCAGCAATAGCACTGCTAGGAATTTGGAGGAATCTGCTAGGAATTTGCAATAGCACTGCTGGCACCAAGGGATACAGGAGTGCTGATGCATAGGGGCACTTGTACCCCAATGTTTATAGCAGCACTTTCAACAATAGCCAAATTATGGAAAGAGCCTAAATGTCCATTAACTGATGAATGGATAAAGAAATTGTTGTTTATATACACAATGGAATACTACTTGGCAATGAGAAGGCCTTTTGTAGGAATGTAAATGGAGCTGGAGAGTATTATGCTAAGTGAACTAAGTCATACAGAGAAAGACAGATACCATGTGTTTTCACTCTTATGTGGATCCTGAGAAACTTAACAGAAGACCATGCGGAAGGGGAAGGAAAAAAAACTTAGAGAGGGAGGGAGCCAAACCACAAACTGAGGGTTGAGGGGGGGGGGGGGGGGGGGGGAAAGTGGGTGATGGGCATTGAGGGCATCTGTTGGAATGAGCCCTGGGTGTTGTATAGAAACCAATTTGACAATAAATTTCATACTAAAAAATTTTAAAAAATGAAGCCCTAGACTAGGCACTCAAAAATCTAGTCGATGCCCAATGGCAATGGGAAGAAATCAAAGGTAATAGGAACTCCGTCTCCTTTCTTGAAGAATACATTAAGAATTTTTAAACTTAAATGAAGAGATAGTGTAAAAAAGGAAACCTTACAATTTTTGATGTCCAAGACTGTAAAGATACCAGCTATGTAAAAAAAAAAAAAAAAAAAAAAAATCTTCTACTTGCAACCTGTGGTATGCTGGAGTTGGCTGTTGTGACTCTTAAGAGCTAATTTTTAATTTTCAGAAATCTTGTGAGCTGGGTGTTAAACATCAATTATTAACATAAGTTATATAAATTTTCAATTAAATACATTATTTTAAAACAAAAATAAGTACTCCAAGCTTATCAGTTCCTAGTTGCTATACTGTACTTCATTATTAGCTCTGCTCTTGAGGATATTTATATCTATTATATCTGTGTGGAAGTACTTTGGACTGGAGTGCTCCTGCACATCTCTTCCCCAGACCCTGAATTCAGTGATGGCATGTAGGTAGAATTCAGCCATTTGGGGAGTATTTACAACATGGAAACTGGCAATTGCTAGAAAGCAGATGTCCCCTAGCCCAGAAAGCTAGCTATTAAATATTTTGTTTTACACTACTGCTTTGAACCCAGAGACCTAATAGTTTAAAGGTCTGAGAGCTTAGTTTGTCAAACTCAGCCCACAGAATAGATCTGTGTCATAACTGTGGTTGCTCAATACCTCTTAAGTGTTTTTCTTACATTTTGGTCATTTCCTGTATTTAAAGTCCTAAATGCCTTTCTTCCTCTCTTTTGACACCTGGTATAAACTATGACCTAAGAAGGGAGTGCTACTTAGAATTTCTGTTGCTGGCAGACTTGGTGGAGGAGTGGTGGAGGGCCATGGAGTCAGGGGCATAGTGGAGCTGTGGTGGCCTTCTGGGTTTCCTGGGGTGTGAGAATTGTGCTGTCTGCCTTGCCCTGCAATGGACAGATCACACCTTCAGGGAACTGACGGAGTAATCTGGCTCTAATTCAGGGCTAATCAACCTCATAGCTGAGCCTTAGCCTAATTTTTCTGGCTGTAAGCTTCTGGAGAGCCTGTGATCTTCCTCTTGCATCAATTTATCTTCTGCTTGAAATAACTTGATGGGCTCTGAGGTTTGAAACAAAGAACCTGGATTAATGCAGCAGCTTGCTTCTATTTTAACACACCATAAATGAAACTATAATTGTTTAAACTTTGACATTATAGAACAAAAATACAATTACATTGCACATATTAAAATCTTTACTACCAATTTATATTTTTATAAAAAAGTTGGAAAATATAGGGGTGTTTATTACCCCTGACTCATCACTGCTAACACTTAATGTTTCTTCCTTTCTGTTTTTGTATGCAGTATATATTTTAATAAGAGCAAGTTCACACTGTTTATATTGCATTGCATTGTTTTACATTGGTGGCATTCATTATATATAATATATATGTTTATTTTTTTATTTTGAAAGAGAGAGACAGCGTGCGCACACATGCATAGAAGGGGCAGAGAAAGAGAATTCCAAGCAGGCTCCACACTATCAGCACACAGCCCGATGCAGGACTTGAACCCACAAACCATGAAACCATGAGCTGAAGTCAAACGCTCAACTGATTGAGCCACCCAGGTGCGCCCATTATATATGTATATTTAATAAACATTACCTGCATTTGTCTTTCTAAATCAAAATTGTATTCATTTCTGAATTTAGATGTAGTTTATATGAGGGCTTTCTTTTGAATCTATTTCTTCTGAAGCTTTGTTAAGTTTTTGATTTTTGGAGAGACAGTGTGAACATGGTTGTCTGGAACAAACATGGCCTTTGGAATTCATTTATTCATTAATTCATTTATTTAATAAATGATTAAGTATCTGTCAGGTGCAAGGCACTGTGGTTAATTGGTGGAGTGAGTACATAAACAAAAATCCTTGTCCTCTAGGGGTCTATATCTTGATGGTGGAGATGGGCAGCATAGCTAATGAGTAAGTAAATTATAGAGCACGGAGAAAAATAAAGTTGGGCAAAGAAGATGGGAAGCACTGGGGGTGGGGAATGTGCTTTCATTTTTAAATAGGGTGGTGGGGTAGAACTCCCGGATAATGCAACAACTGAACCAAGACTCCAAGACGAAGGAGCTTGCCGGAGAAGGCCTTCCAGGCACAGAGCTGAGCTAGTGGAAAGGCCTGAGGCAGGATCTTGTCTGTAGTATTTGAGGAACACCGAGGAGACTAGTGTGGCTGAAGGTGAATGAGCAGTGGGGGAGACTAGTAGTATATGGTGAAAAAGGAAGTGTTGTGGAGAGAGGGGGAGTTGGATCATTTAGGCTTGTCGGCCATTGCAAGGAGTATGGCTTTTACACTGAGTGAAATGGGAGGCATTGGATTACTCTGAGCACAGGAGAAACATGATTTTATTTGTGTTAAAGGTATTCCTGTGACTTCTTACATTCAAAATGTTGTCTGTGAACCAGGAATATTAGCATTTCCTGGAGCGTGTTGGAAATGGTCACTCGCAGGCCCCACCCCAGATCTGCTAAATCAATCTGTCTTTAACAAGATCCCCAGGTGATTTGTATGCACAATACAGTTTGAGAAACAGGAATAGAGACTGAGGAGGAGGTTAAGAGAAACCACCAGGGAAGAGTTAATAGGCCTCAGCTATACTCCTGGTAGGAGATAATAGCATGGGTCAAGGTTGTATCCATCAGTAGAGAGAAGGAACTGGATGCAGGGTATAAGAGAAAGGAAAAAACTAAGAATGACTTTACAGTTTTTGGCCCAGGCAAATGGAAGAATGGGTTTCCTGATTAACTAATTAGGGAAAGAAACAGGCAGAACAGATTTGGTCAAATTATATTTGAGATGTGTGATGGTTAATTTTATGTGTCAACTTGAGGAGAGTATTTTGAGATGAGATTGACATTTAAATCAATGAACTTTGGGGTGAAGCAGATTGCCCTCCATAATGTGAGTGGGCTTCATCCAATCAGTTGAAGGCCTGAACAGAGAGAAAAGCCCAGCTTCCCCAGCAAGAGGGAATTCTCCAGCAGACTGCCTTTAGACTTCATCTTCATCTGTACCATTAGCTTTCTTGGGTCTCTGCCTACCGGCCCACACTGCAGATTTGGATTTCCAGTCCCCATAATCATGTGAGCCAATTACTTACAATAAATTATTGGTTCTGTTTCTCTGGAGAAGTCTAATACAAGATGTTAAATAGTTATTTATGTAAGTCTACAGTTAGGGAGAGACCCAATCTCTGGACATAAAAAATTGAGACTCACCGGCATATAATCTAAATTTAAAATCATTGGATTAAGTAAAACCACTAAAGAAGTGAGGTAGACAGAAAAGCGAGGAAGATAAAAGGACTAAGCCCTGGGATCCTCCAACGTTGAGGTCAGAGTCAAAAGAAGAAACCAGCAAAGGCTTAAAAGGAGCATCCAGGGAAGAGGAGAAAAACCAAATGAATGTGACACCTTGAAGTCAACAGAAGTGTTTCAATAAGGAAATTATGATTACTGTATCTAACGCTAGTCTAAATTAGGTACACTGAGGACTGAGAATTAGATATATCAATATGGAGGTCTTGGGTGACTATGATTAGGTCACTGTGAGTGGAGAGATGGGACCATGGAAAATCTGATTGGGGTGAGTTTAGAGGATAATGCTTAGAAAATTAAATATGTGTGAATCTTTTGTTGTTTCTATTATTTTTTAAATAAATGACTTTAATAGCAGTTTTAGGTTTACAAAATTTGAGCAGAAAGTATGGATAGTCCTGTACAGTTATTACTTCCCACACAGTTTCTCCTATTATTAACGCCTTGAATTAATGTGGTACATGTATTAAAACTGATTATAATATCTATACATTATTATCAACTGAAGTCCATAGCTTACATTAGGGTCTTCCCTTTTTATGTATGTTCTATGGGTTTTGATAAATCTGTAATGTCACGTATCCACCATTACAGTTAAAGTTTTGATTCACAGATCAACCGTTTACTAGCTGTGTGACCTTAAGCAAATTACTTCAAGCTGAATTTTTATCAAATAAGATATGTGAAAATGCCTAGCTTAATTACCTGCATCTATTAAATATTAATTCTCTTTTACTGTCTTTTGGATGAAAACCAGGAGCTATAGTCAATAGTTTTAGTAAAATGCAACATTGAAATTTTTTGATAACTTGGATGTTTCCAGTTTAATAGGAAGTTTTTCAGGACATAAGTCTACCCCAAAGGTTCATAGTGATAAAGAGGCCAAGTCATCAGTTGATCTCTATGTGGGTCAGCTAGTTCTCCAATAAGAAAAATGGTTATGTTGCCACAGATAACACATCTCACCAGCCCTGGTCATCCATCTCTCAGGCTGAAAGAAAACTCAGCCTAAGTGTGCAGATATCCCAGGCAATCTCATCATTTCTCAAAAAACAAGAAATGTTATCAGGCTTTCAATGGTAGAGCATATCTTTAGGTGAAAGCCATTTCCATACATAATTTTTGGTAGAAATTTAAATGTTGCATGAGAAGTTATTTAGATAGCCTTAAAGACTCTTTTGACCTGACCCCTTCACAAAATTTAAGAGCTGGTAAAATAAGTGTGAGATTACAGGCCCAGAGAACTGTATTCTTAAGGGAGAAAAAAAAAAAAAAAACTGTTGAAAGGAATTCTGTTTGAAAACTTGAAGGAGTTTTGATGGACTTTATAAAGCAGGTGAATATTTCTCCAGGCTCTACTAGAAGGAAATTTTTGTTTAGTATGGTTCTGGAAGCTGTAATGATCTTTTATTTCATGGAATCAAAATCTTTTTGATAAGATAGCATTTGGGGAAAATATCTAGTTTGTGGAATGAGGCAGTTAATGACTAGACTAAACTGGTTTGGTTCAATAAGAATATAGAATATAGAAATGTTTTTCCCCTGCTTTTCTGAAAAATTTCATAATTATAACCTGTCCTCTTAAATTTCCAGTGGAAGTTCAATAGTACTTGTTAGGTCTCAGATCAACAGTAAATTCTGGCATGAGGTGAAGTTAACTAAAATGAGTGAAGATGCTAGTACAGGTGTTTAGAAGAACTCAAAATGGGTCACAATCCATCTACCAGGTATAATAAATCAAGTCAGCAGCAGTTTTGGTAGCAGCCCAGGATTGGAAAAGGGAGGATTAGAATGGGCACAGGTTGGTGGTGCCTGGGTGGCTTAGTTGGTTAAGCATTTGACTTTGGCTCAGGTCATGATCTCACAGTTTGTGCGTCTGTGCACAGTTTGTGCACAGGATTCTAGTCCTGCGTCTGTCTGTGGAGCCTGCTTGGGATTCTGTCTCCCTCTTTCTCTGCCCATTCCCTCCTTTGCTCTCTCAAAGAAATGAACATGTGAAGGAAAAAAAAAAAAAAAGAAAATAAAAGAATGGGCACAGGTTTCACAACAATACAGAGCTTCAGATAAAGACCAGGCAATATTTAGGGTCAAATTAACCAGATGAAGGCACTGGGAATCGAATGAGAACTCAAAGGTGAGACAAGATCTTCTGGCTGAGCCAGTTTGTTTCATTTCGATTGGTTATCCAGGTTTCCATGCTGGAACCATCTACCAGGTAACTCTTTGTGGCCCTCACATGATTAAATTTCCATTTGCTCAATAATTCATGTAACATCTTCATGAGTTTTTATCATTAGGTTTTGTTTGTTTTGTTTTTTACATTCATTTATTAATTTTAAGAAAGAAAGAGTGGGACCGGGGCAGAGAGAGAGGGAGACAGAATCCCAAGCAGGCTCCATGCTGTCAGTGCAGAGCCCAACACAGGGCTGGAACACATGAACTGTGAGATCATGACCTGAGCTGAAGTTGGACACTTAACTGACTGAGCCATCCAGGTGCCCCCACTAGTTTTGTTTTTTGTTTTGTTTTGTTTTGTTACTCTTTACTTAGTTATTTTGAGAGAGAGAATGAAAGCACACACAAGTAGGGGAGGGGCAGTGAGAGAGGCAGACAGAAAATCCCAAGCAGGCTCCATGCTGTCAGCACAGAACCCCACATGGGGCTCAATCTCAGGAACCCTGAGATTATACATAACCTGAGCCAAATCAAGAGTCCACTGCTTAACTGACTGAGCCACTCAGGCGCCCCTTATCCCTAGTTTAAATGGAAACATTTTACTAGAAAAATAAAGTGACTAATAATATAAATATAATGGAAACAAAGCAATGCTAATAAAATTGTAACTATTCTATTGATACCCACTTCTTTTTTTTTTTTTTTTAACGTTTATTTATTTTTGAGACAGAGAGAGAGACAAGCATGAACGGGGGAGGAGCAGAGAGAGAGGGAGACACAGAATCGGAAGCAGGCTCCAGGCTCTGAGCCATCAGCCCAGAGCCCGATGCAGGGCTCGAACTCACGGACCGCGAGATCGCGAAATCGTGACCTGAGCTGAAGTCGGACGCTTAACCGACTGAGCCACCCAGGCACCCCATACCCACTTCTTAATGAAATGTGAGGTTACCTTAGTGTTGGATCCCTGATTAGTACCAAATCAAGTCTCCCTCCCCAATCAGAAGAGCTGACAGAAAACAGAAAAAGACAGAATAAGTTTATTCACTATGTGATTCAATGTTATGTTTTCGTCCAGGTGATATAAAGTGTAATGTGAAAGCTTATATGCCACTCCAATTATTAAATTATCTGGCATCTATTAAATGTTAATTCTCTTCCAGTCAAAATCATTTTAAATGTCATATTTGGGGAAATACTACTCTGGAATTAAATTTCCAAAATCTGAGGGGCGCCTGGGTGGCTCAGTCAGTTGAGTGTCTAACTTCAGCTGGGCTCATGATCTCACATTTCTTGAGTCTGAGCCCCGCATTGGGCTCACTGCTGTCAGTTCAGGGCCTGCTTTAGATCCTCTATCTCCCCCCCCACCCCCACCACCTCTCCCCTGCTTGCACTCTCTCTCTCTCAAAAATAAATAAACATTAAAAAAAAATCCAAAATCTGAGGGAAATTTTGCAAACCTCTGCAGACTTCTGCAGCTCTCTAAAAGCATTGTTGCTCGTCCATACTTAACTAAAAAATAAGGTAAATATGTGAATTTTTCTTAATGTTAAGTTCATTCAACTTATGGTTATTATGGGATTATAGCTTATTTTTTTAATGTCAAAATGTTTTTCTCATTAAATCATAATGGAGGATGAATTTTTTTCCAACTTTATATTTAAAACACATAAAAGCTTGTCCTCCCCTATTTTGTAAATTTTTTTAATGATTGGTCAACATTACAGTTTTGGAACCCAAATATCTAAACTTTTTTTTTTTAATGTTTATTTATTTTTGAGAGAGAGAGAGAGAGCAGGGGATGAGCAGAAAGAGAGGGAGACACAGAATCCAAAGCAATTCCAGGCTCCAAGCTGTCAGCACAGAGCCCCACATGGGGCTCAAACTCATGGACTGCGAGATCATGACCTGAGCCAAAGTTGGATGCTTAACCAACTGAACCACCCAGGCAACCCCTGATATCTTAACTTTTGACCTTGAAAAAAATGTAGATTCTGGGGCACCTGGCTGGCTTAGGTGGAGCATACGATTCTTGATCTCAGGATCCTGAGTTCCAGCCCCACATTGGGTGTACAGAATAAATAAAAATAGAACTTTAAAAAAAAAGAAAAAGAAAAAGAAATACTGCAGTTTCTCTACTTATGCTTTTATCCCTTTTGCTTTGCCATTCTAGATTGTGATTTCTATCTTCTGGTTTAATATGGCTGCTATAGCTCAGCCATAATATTAAAGTTTCAGGTCAAAGAATGAAAATATAAAAACTGGTGCCCCTGCCTGCTGATTCATGTCATTTTAGGCAGCCATTCTAGTTGTCTAACCCCTTTGCTTGGATCTCATTGGTCAGAACCTAATCACATGGCTACAACTAAGTATATAGTATTCTGGGAAATGTCTCTTGATTTGGTTTCCACAAATAGAATTAGATTTATATTCCTAAGTACAAAGAGGGAAATGGATAGTAAGTGGCAACTGGTGTCCTTGCCACACCATATTTCAATTGTCGCTCAAATCCTATGGTTCTTTTCCTGAACTACACAATCTCTTATAGATTCCATCTCACCTACAATAACCTTATTGATCTTGATCACGTTCCACTTTGCTTGCTTTCTTGTCTTTTCTATCCAACTATACAATAACTCCTTTAGTTATTTTTATACTACTTTAGATCTATATATAGTGCCTACCACAACATTTTGCATATAGTTGATGCTTAATAAACTTTTGTCAATTATTAGTGTATCAAGAATTAGTAAAGATGTATAATGGAGAACTAGTAGGATATCAAAGTAAACTTCAACTCTTCCTGCACCACCATACCAGTTTTTTTTTTTTTCCAAAGTTTTTCTAGGGTTGATCCAATTTGTACTTCTCAAATCATCTGATAGTCCATCTTTTCTATTTATACCATTGGTAGCTTTTGGTAGTACTACTTTCCCTCATGTGAACTTCCTTTCCAATTTCATTTTGTGTGCTTCATGACAAAGAGAAAACTTCTCCGGAGTATAGATGGTTCTCTGTGTATCAGGAGTTGGTAGCTATCCAGCTTCCCTGGGCAGAAATCCACGCTACAAAGTGTGACTGTCCAAATTGGCAAGAATTCTCTGGATTCAGCAGAAAGGACACTACCTAGATGGACAACAGAATCTGAGGTTCAAATTGCCTTTTTTGGCTTGAGCAACTCCCTAAAACTTTGTTGACAGTCTGGATTAGCTCTGTGTGCCTCTCTAACGCTAGACACTTAAAAGCCTGGGTCTCCATTCTAAGAAGAATTAGCCTGGATCCTTCTCCCAGGGCTATATTTTGAAAAGACTTAATTCCAAGATTAAGAAGAGGGCTTTTGTTTCTCAGTTACCTACAAGTATATCATTATAGCGTAAGAGAAAAATATGGTTGAGATTATTTTTAATAGCTATATCATTGATTTCTGACACCAACATATTTTCTTCAGAAATTTTAACAGTCTATTAGAAGTTCTGGAAAAGGTGTTACTGAGTTATCCTAGATGCTTTATTCCATTACTTTATTTCTGGACCTTCACAGATAAGACAAACTTCACAGATAAGACAAACTTTTTAGCTATTAATTCCAAGTACCAAAGGTTAACCAGGTTAAAGCATTTAGAGGTAAAGATGCACTCAAAGACAAGAATTTACAATAAATTTTATATACTGATTTGTACACACACACACACACACACACACACACACACACACACACAGTCTCACTATTTAGTCTTAACATTAATCTTTAGTATATGTAAATCTATGATGATAATACAGGAAAGTGGCAGCTTGGAAATGTAGCCATTGTGATGTGAGCAGAGAAATCACCTGAGAGATTTTGTAAACTGTGCTGCCTAACTGTCTGAACTAAGATTGGGGCATTTGAAATGCAAGGAGATAATTTCACCAATCTGGACTATAGAGCAAGGGCATGCAAAGTAATTTTCAAGTAAAAATCTTAACATCTTTAGGCTTTGGTTTCTTCACCTTTAAAATGAGAGAATTGGTATAAAGAACTTATCAAACTCAACACCCAAAAAACAAATAATCCAGTGAAGAAATGGGCAAAAGACATGAATAGATACTTCTCTAAAGAAGACATCCAGATGGCAAACCAACACATGAAAAAATGCTCAACATCACTCAGCATCAGGGAAATACAAATCAAAACCACAATAAGATACCACCTCACACCTGTCAGAATGGCTTACATTAACAACTCAGGCACAACAGGTGTTGGTGAGGATGTAGAGAAAGAGGCTCTCTTTTGCACTGCTGGTGGGAATGCAAACTGGTGCAGCTACTCTGGAGAACGGTATGGAGGTTCCTCAAAAAATTAAAAATAGAACTACCCTATGACCCAGCAATTGCACTATTCGGTGTTTAACCAAGGGATACAGGTGTGCTGTTTCAAAGGGGCACATGCACCCCAATGTTTATAGCAGCACTATCAACAATAGCCAAAGTATGGAAAGAGCCCAAATGTCCATCAATGGATGAATGGATAAAGAAGATGTGGTGTATATATATATACAATGGAGTCTTACTCAGCAATCAAAAAGAATGCAATCTTGCCATTGGCAACCACATGGATAGAACTGGAGGGTATTATGCTCCAGTGAAATTAGTGAAATTAGAGAAAGACAAATATCATATGACTTCACTCATATAAGGACTTCAAGACACAGAACAGATGAACATAAGGGAAGGGAAACAAAAATAATAAAAAAACAGGGAGAGGAACAAAACATAAAAGACTCTTAAATATAGAGAATAAACAGAGGGTTGCTGGAGGGGTATTGGGAGGGGAGATGGTCTAAATGGGTAAGGGGTTTAAGGAATCTACTCCTGAAATCATTGTTGCACCATATGCCAACTAACTTGTATGTAAATTAAACAATAAATAAATTAAAATAAACAAAATAAAATAATTAAATAAATTAAAGTAAATAAATATATACATACATAAAATGAGAGAATTGGACTAGGATATCTCAGAGGCTTGTTTCCGCTCCATGTTATATGGTTCTGCAGAATCAGCTGATGAGAATGAAGATGGCAAATCTACTTCATGCCAAGTTTGATGAAATTTCTGACACATTTACTAAGACTTTCCTATCTGAACCAACACAATCACATTGAACACTGATTATATTATGCTTCCTACCCCTCCCCATTTCTTCATAAATATGGGTTGTTGCAAACAATTTTCCTAAGGTTTAGACTGTGGTTTGGTTGAATTCTTACTGACTCATTTAGATGCTGTATCATTATCTAATTTTGTTCATTGCTCACTTAATCAGGTGCTTCTATCGAATGGCAGTCTCTAGAATGCAAAAAGCAAATTGTTAGTCAGGGCAAGAAGTGGAAAACAGGTGCACTGTGCTCAGCACTGCTAACTTAATATAGCAAAAAACTATAATCAGGTTTCTGGGGGGCACCCAGCCCTACCTATCATAACCTGGGTAAAGTTATTGCTTCTCCCTCATAACTTAATCACTTGCCTTCATTCTCAATATATATGAAACAATAACAACATCAATACCATCTCCCTTCAGGCTATTACAACACCCATAGCTTGCATTTTCTGATTGCTTCAGACTTCTGTAAAAATAGGGCACAAATTACTTTCTTAATGCCTCTCCTTCTCTCTTCCACCTCTTTCACAAGAAAGTTGTGACTTTCTTTTTAATTAAAATAGATAAGTGATCTTAAATGGCTTCACTTCCTTCATCTATTTTTTGCTTGTTTTTTTCCCACTGATCTCAAAGTATCCCTGAAAGTAGTATATTTCCTTTTAAACAGTGAATATATGTTCACGATGTCATCTCATAGACATCTTTATAACTATCCAAAAATTCAATGAAAAATATTTATTAAGTACCTACCATTTGCTAAATATCAGGGAAGCTAAAATAAGGCATGTTCTCATAAAGAGCTCAATGTCTAGGGGGATTGGTAGACACGTAAACTGACAAATACAAATGGTGTGTGCTATCTTAGAGGTAAGTACAAATGTAAGGAGCAAGTAGGAGAGAAACACCTAAGTCAGGTAGGCCAGTAGTACAGGGTCAAAGCAAGTTTCTCAGAGGAGAAAGCACCAGCAGTATGTTTTGAAGGACAAGTGTGAGTTAAGCATTGAAGTGGAGGAAATGAGCATTTGGGACAGAGAGAGAAGCTAGAACCCATGCCAGGAGGTGAGCATGGAGCAGTGGAGGAATTGCAAATGGCTGAATATCACTGGAAAATAAAATGGGAATGGGATTAAGGGACAATGACAGGAAATGACAATGACAAGGTAGACTGGGGTCATGACACGGAGACCCCAATAAGCTATACTACGGAGCTTGGGTTTTTTTCTAAGCACCTTAGACAGTGGAAAATCAAAGAATTTGAAACAAAATAATCACATAACCAAATTCATATTTTAGTAGTATCATACTGCATGCAAGGTAAAGTCCAGAACGAAGAGAAGAGCTAGGCACATAGTAGGCCCCTAGAAGTTTTTCACAAGTGAAGAATAGTATCCGGATGAGAATGGATCAAATACAGACAAGTCTGGGCAGGGGGTCCCAGTGAGAGAAAATTGCAATAATGATTTAAAGTAATAATGCTGAGGATGGGGAGAAGAGAATGTATTTGAAAACAATCAAGAAAGTATAATTGGAAAGAACTTGGTTTTTCTTTTATATAGGTGGGCAAAAGGCAAATAAGGAATGCAAAATGACTACCAAGTTTATGAATTAAAGAACTGGATAGAGGACCCTGTGACATTCACTTAGGTAGAAAACACAGAAGGAAGAACAAATGATGGAGGAGAGGGTGAACATGAATCATCCAAATTTGAACAAATTGAATTTGAGATATAGAAAGACAAGTTGAAATATTCTGTTGGATGTTTTAATCAGGAACTCAGGAGATAAATATAAATGGAAGGATATAGATTTGAGAGTTATCTGTGAATAAGTGGTAATTAAAGTACAGTCATGGAGCCTAAGTAGAATAACATGAGGGCTGTAAATAAAGTTGGGCCAAAGATGGAGACATGTGAATGCCAACCACATTGATAGACTTTGCTACTTCCCCATTAGTTGTGAATTAGTTGTGCTTTAGTTGTGCTCTCCCATCCACTGAGCTATCTAAAACATACTGATGAAAATTTGGGCTTCTACATTTTCTTTAAGATCTAAAATCTTAGCTCTTTTAGGACTTCATACTGGTACTCATTCCACTACTCTGGAACCATCTTTGTTTCTATCATCTTGAATTTCTTCAAGGCCCTGTATCACATTTCACCTGTGGCACCAAAATTTGAGTAGGTCTTGCAAATACTGGAATAATGACATTTAAAAGTAGACAATATTAAAAGTAAAAAGGAGAATCCAATCCAATCCAGTCCAATCCAATCCAATCCAATGTACTATGCTTCAGTCTTCTAAAGCCTAGTATTTTTCTTTACAGCATTCCATTGCTGAATCATATTTAGCCTGTGCTGAAGATAGCATTTTGATCTAATCAGTCAGGCTTGGGAAATAAAACCTTGTTTTCCATGGCACCTAAGCCAACCTATTTGATACCAGATTTGTGCTAATAATATGAAAAATAAGGAAATTAGATCAAGATCTTAAAATTTAAAGAATAAAATTATTTGACTTTTTTTTAGATAAAAGCTCATAATTGGGAAATTAAAAAAAATGAGTGTAAAGGGGGATAGGGAAGCTTGAAGATGTTGAGAAGCTGTAGACATGGAATGAGGTAGCATCATTCAATCCACTAGCTGAAGATTGTCAAGAGAGCTATTTTAAACAGCCGTAGTCCATTCTCTCCTATCCCCAGTTCTTCCTCAAGGTCCCTGTTCAAAGCTTCAATTCCCATTCTCTTCCTTCACCATTCTCCTTTCCCTTTCTTTCTCCCCTCCATCTCTCACCTCTCCACCTTTATCCTTCCTCTTCCGTTCCTTCTTTCTCTTCTCCCTCATTACTGAGGTCTGCAACAGGGAATTCAGAAAACTTGCCAGTCTACACACAAGTATAAGGTATAAATAAAGGCAAGAGTAAATATGGAATAGAATGACTGGGAAGCATGCCAAATAAATTCCACTATTCAATACAGTTTAATTCACTTCAGTAATAATTTATAAAGCACCTCCTACATGCAAAGCATCATAGTAAGCACTGAGGACAAAAAGATGGAATTTAATATGTCATTGTATTGAAGGATATTCTAGTGTATTTACTTCAGAAATTCATTGACTACTTTCTTTTTGCTGAAGACAATGGTTACCTTTTTCATTTTTCATCTACTGTTACTAAAGAGTTTATGTAGCAGCATTTGAAGACTAAATCAGCATTTGATGATTGTTGGCTGTTTTGTTGCCTGGGACAGTAAGTGTTTATCAGAGGAGTTCTTTATGTGCCTTGATATTTAAGACTCTAGCATTATACCATAATTCAATTTCATCCACATGGAATCAAAAACAAAACAGGTTGCATATAGATAGTAAATAATTCCTCCTCTATCAAATTATTACAATATTCTATAAAGCAAGTAGACAAGATTAGATGATTTTTGATTCCTTCCCAAACAACATAGCATTTATTTATTTATTTTCTTAGTTTTTTTTGTTTTTTGTTTTTTGTTTTTTTTAATATCATTCTGGCAGAGCAGGTTCTAGTCAAGGTTTCTTGACTTTTATTTAGTCTTTTTTTAAAAATTTTTTTTCTTTTTTCACTTTTTTCAATGGGTACCTAAAAACATCATTATCGAAGCTGGGTCCAAGACAATAGTGAGCAGAATTATGGGCAAATAACAGAGTATTACAAACACCATAGTGTGCTGGCTATTAAGTTGTTATTTTTCAGATTCAAATGTACTGTTCTATACTCTGCTCTTTGGTGATGTGGCTGGGACCCCACATACCATGTTGCTGCTTTGCAGGCTGGCTCCCATGAGGCTCCCCCAATAGAGAACACTAGAGGGAGACCAGAAAGCAGGAGGAGGGAAAGGAAAGGGTTGGACTTCTTCCTGTCAGCTTCCTGTTCTTCTCACTGTCACATCAGCATGGTTCTTTGCCCAAGCAATAATGCCTTGCTCCAGTAGCAGTTTGTTCCATACTCCCGTATCCAACCTTCTTCTTCACACAATGTCTGTACCAGCTGAACACCTGAGTCATCAGCCCCAGCTGAGCAGTGTCTTTCCCACAGAATGCTGGTCTCAGCTATGTGGGCCATCCTCCAAACTTCTTTGTTCCTTTTTTCAAAAATGTTTATTTATTTTGAGAGATAAAAGAGAGTGTGTGCGTGAGTACACACAAGTGGGAGGGGGCAGAGAGAGAGGGAGAGAATCCCAAGCAGGCTCTACACTGTCAGTACAGAGCCCAATGTAGGGCACAATCTCACAAACTGTGAGATCACAATCTGAGCCAAAATCAAGAGCTGGATGCTTAACCAAGTGAGCCACCCAGTCAACCCCAAACTTCTTTGTTCTAATAACATGTTTCCCTTTGTTACCCCAGCCCTAAGGGTGGTAGCTGCCTTCTGCAGTCACTACTTCTATGTTATCTCAGTGTTCTCTTTTGCCTTTTTCTAGTCTTCCAAAGCCTGTTTAGGCAAATCCCTATATTAAATTCTGTCTGTTAAAATCATGGGCATGGTTTCTATTTTACTAACCAGACCCATGGTATGAGACATAAATGAATTTACTATAAAACATATATATGTCTAATTCTATAATAGAAAATAAATGTCTTAACATCTGTAAACATTTTTTTATGTTCAGTCATTAGGAGCTCTTATCAGCTCCTTGAAAGTAGTGATGATCTTATTAATTTGTGTATTTCCTGAGCTAGTGCAGTGCCTGAGCCATAATAGATAGGTTGTCAAATGGCTGAATTAATGAATGAGAATCTCTGGTTAAAATGCTGCCAGTACAGGGGCGCCTGGGTGGCGCAGTCGGTTAAGCGTCCGACTTCAGCCAGGTCACGATCTCGCAGTCTGTGAGTTCGAGCCCCGCGTCGGGCTCTGGGCTGATGGCTCAGAGCCTGGAGCCTGTTTCCGATTCTGTGTCTCCCTCTCTCTGCCCCTCGTCCGTTCATGCTCTGTCTCTCTCTGTCCCAAAAATAAATAAATGTTGAAAAAAAAATTAAAAAAAAAATGCTGCCAGTACAAAAGAAGGACTGACACCTGAAGCCATGACTAACTCAGCAGGAATTTAGCCTTAACCTGTTGAAAGCAGAGGATCATCTCTGAGGGAAAGGACCTGTGGCATTGTCTGACATAACTCTTTGAATTTTATATTAACTTGGAAAACAGGTTTATTTATGACCTAAAAAAGCTAAACTTGGAGATAAATGTGTGGCCCCAGGGAGCTGGAATGTGCCAAGATCATAAAAGTCATAACCATTCACTATGCCTGTACATATGCCTACAGGGGGCTAACCATTTTTCATATATTATTTGCATATATTCCACCACTAAATATTATTGGTTAGTAATATACTATTCATTTTATTTATTTTTTTTTCTTTATTTAAGTAATCTCTACACCCAAAGTGGGGCTTGAACTCACAACTCCAAGATCACATGTTTGGAGTCATGTCGAACAAGAGTCACATGTTCATCTGATGAAGCCAGCCAGGTGCCCCTTAAATTGCTTATTTTATAAATTAAGAAATAGACTCTTGTGGTCTAGGTAAATTGCCCAGGATTACATGGCTTATTAATAGTTAAGCTATGGATTAAACCAGGTTTTTTACTCTAAAGACCATTTTCTTTTGCCTTGTCTTTTCCGTACCTAAGATTTGGGCTTGTTAAATTGAGATAGAGACAGACATGCCATTTAGTATCTTCATATCAAAGGCAATGTGCTCTAATAAGCTCTTGAACTTACTGTTGGCCAGGATGAAAGATAACAGTTTTAAAACAACTTGAAGTTTGCAGTTTTTTTCTGTGGGAATAAAAGCCAGTGGAAGAAAATAATACTTTTTTTACACTCTCCTAATGATTGTTAGGCTTAGCTGAATCTACTCCTGAGCCAGTGATAGGCTTTGCACAGATTGTTCCCTTGAATCTGAATCTAATTTCCTATTGACATTTGAGATTTAGCTTTGATTGTTTTGGTGTCAAAGATCACTGGGGCTATTTCTTTTAGGGTTTTACCTTCTCTGTTTCTCTAATGACGATGAAGTCTTTGCGGCATGAGAGCATTGCTTCTATTGGCCATTAGTCTTTTTGTTCAGTCACCGATCTTGGTTTTTTATTTTTCTAGTTTTGTCCAAAGGCCAGTTCCCTTTGTGAGATGAATCAGGCACAACTGCTGATTTTGTCTGGACTAAATCCCCGATCTGGCCAACACTAGGGGTATTGCCCAGTATGTATTTCTGCTGAATTCATTTCTTATCCCTTCTCACCCTTTAACAGAGCAGAACAACAGTCTCTTTTTACCAGAACATGTATAAATTGATTCCCAAATAATAGAAGGGCCATTAACCTACCAGATTGTTACTACCAACAGCTGTTTTCACATTTGCACTGTTTCACATCAAGGGCCCTTCATGTCTTACACAGAATATTTTGAACAAGAAAATTAAACAATTTTTGAAATAAGATTTCCACAGACAGGAGAGAAGTAATGCAGGTAGGGAAATACATGTTGAGCATGGACCAAGAACTGGTTTGAGTGAATTGACATTAAAAGGATTCTAGGAAGCCAAAGGAAACTGCAACCCCTCACTCAGGAATTCCTTGGGGGTAGGTATTGGGAAGGGAAATGTGGTTGGAACTCAAGTCAAATTTTATTCACCTCTCAATTTTTCTTAGGACTAGTCCTGTCAGTAATCAGTTTTTCCTAGAACAGCACTAAGCATATAAAGGTTTATTGGTGGGTGCTTGGGTGGCTCAGTCAGTTAAGTGTCCAACTCTTGATTTCAGCTCAGGTCATGATCTCATAGTTTTTGGGATTGAGCCCCACATTGGACTCTGCACCGACAGCATGGAGCCTGCTGACATGGAGCCTGACAGCATGGGATTCTCTTTCTCTCTCTCTCCCTGACTTTCCCCTGCTCTTTCTGTCTCTCAAAATAAATTAATAAACATTAAAAAAATAAAGGTTTACTTGTTTTAAAAATACAGATAAAAAGCCACATGGGACCCACACATGTAGTCTTTCTTAGAGTTTGGGTAGGAAAAGGAGTACTATTGGTTTGTAGAGAAATTGCAAAGTGAGAAAAAAGGTTAAAGATAGGAATTGCTACAAAGATTAAAAGAACCCTACTTGAAGAAGATCCCATGATCCAGTAGCCAGTTACTTTGATTTGGTGCCTATTCCCTTCTTAATTGCTATAGCTATTTTTTAACCAGATCACTCTCCTAGAGATGTGGGAGTATAACACCATTTTTATAGTTTAGCTCAAAGCTAACTGAATTTGCCTTAGAGACATATTTATGAATGCCTACCCAGAAACTAAAGAATACATTTAAGAAATTGTGTTGAAGGGATATGGGGAATGAGGCAGGAAAGTCACATGTAGAGCATGTATTATGTATCAGACATTGCACTAGTTGAAAATAAAAGCTTCAGGTTTGAGGTAAGTATAGATTCACATGCAGCTCTAAGAAAAAATGCAGAGAGAACCCATGTATCTTTTACCCAGTTTCTTCCACACTGCACCCCACCCCAGCCCACATTGGTAACATCTTGTAAAGCTACAATATAATAGGGAAAGCATGTTTACTCTAGGAATCCAACTCTACCATTTGAAATAGTAAAATTTGGAGAGAACTTGAAATAATACTGACTTTAATCTGGAAAAATAAATCAAAGGTAAAATTGAATTGGTTTCAGATTCACATTTTCACTAGTCACCCAAAAGCAAAAGTTATCTGTGGAAAAGAATGTAAATCAATAATGTTGGTAATAAATATGAGTGACTAGCCAGAGAGATCCTAAAGAAAGAATTTAAGAAGAGTTTAAAAACTATGTCACCAGCTAGACCCCAAGACCTGACCTTTACTGCCCACCTGCTCCTACTCACTGATCTTTGTCCCATATTCTTCCTTAAGCTCTTCTTTCCAGTTTATCTCTTAACTCCAGTGAATGGAAAGTGAAACTGTCCTCGAGCAATAGCGACTGCTCTGACAAGACCTCCAGCCTGCCCAGACCACTCAGACCAGTTTGAACGTAACCTGTGACTCTTGCCTATGCAGATGGACCAGGGAGTGACCTCTAGAATGAGGACAACTACCTATACCTCATTATAATACTAAACTGTCCACCCAAGGAGGAGCATAAGCCTCATTTACATAATATAGAATGTGTGTATGCATGTTTCCTTAAGGTTCACTTGTGACCTTATGCCTGCCTCTACATGTGATGACAAGGTGTCCCTATCTAAATATTCATCCTAACCCCAAATGAAAAGAATCCATTCACTCTTGCTGGGAAGTCATGGCTTTGAAAGCCATATCCCATGATCTCCTTATTTGCTGCAATAGTTTTCTTTGCATGACAATTCCACCTGGTACAGTTTCTGACTCACCAAGGAGCAAACTCACATTGCTTTAGGTACAGTTAGAGGGTTTAGTTCCTATTAGCTATTAAAAGATTATAAATCAATAATAATAAACAGTTTTGGGGATGTCTGCATGGCTCAGTCAGTTAAGTGTCCAACTCTTGATTTTAGCTCAGGTCATGATCTTATGGTTGGTGGGATTGAGCCCTGCATCAGGCTCCATGCTGACAGTACCAAGCCTGCTTGGGATTCCCTCTTCTTCTCTCTCTGCTCCCCCACCCCAGCTCGTGCATGTGCATGCTTCCTCTCTCTCAAAATAAATAAATAAACTTAAGAAAAAAACCACAACAGTTTTGGTGTCAATGAAGAATACAAAAATAGGTCAGTAGATTAGAATATAAAGTCCAGAAATAAAGCCAAATAAATATATGTGGTTTTAGTTTATTATAAAAGAGGAACCTAGAATTAGTGTAAAAGAGATGGAATATTCAGAAATGATGAGGATAATTTCATGAAGAAAAAAAAGCTGAAATCCTACCTCATTACTTATGTCAAAATAAATTGTAGACAAAACCCAAATTTTAAAGGGAAAAAAAACCTAAAAATATTAGATAAGGACCTATTCTGAAAATATTATTACAGCTGAGAAGAACTTTATAATCATGACACAAAACCCAGAAGCTATATTGGAAAAAAAGATGTTAGACTACATGCAAATTAAAACTATTGAATAGGGGGAAAATGTCATCAAAAATTAAAAAATCAAACAACAAACAGGGACAAATATTTGCAACATTTGTGGAAACGAGTTCACTTCTTTTACAAAACACTCCAACAAATCAGTAAGAAAAAGATCAACAACTTAGTAGAAAAAGGGCAAAGAACACAAAGAGAATGGTGAGTTGATGATATAAAATAATTCTGACCTACTACTCATAATTAGGAAATTGCAAATTAAAATGTTAGTGAAGTGCCATTTTTCTTTTATCTGATTGACAGGGATTGAAAATTAGAAATTGAACAGTAATAGAGGGTAGAGAAAACCAGGCACTCACTCATGCCTGAAGATACATGTTTAAAGATGCTAATTGCTGCATTGTTTTTAATAACAAAACAAAGCAGAGCAAAAACAGAAGTATTTTAAATGTGCCTTATTAGAGAAGTCTCACTTGGGTAGAAGTGGCTTGGCTTTTTTCCCCCATAGTCTGGCTCAGTCAGTGGCAGGACCACTACTGGCTCATTAGCTGAGGTAGACCTTAAAAGCTGGAGGTGATCAGCTTATCAAGTCTCTTGCAACTGGGCTAGGAGTTCTTTCTTGAAGGGGGATCTGAGTGCTTCTAAGCTATGGAGGAAGAGTAAGCTAAGGAGATTCTATTTGCATATAAAGGCCATTCATATACATGCATTTATATAGTAGTCCACCCTTATTTTGGGGGGATACAGCCCCCATCCCAGCAGATGATTAAAACCTGCAGATAATGCTGAATCCTATATATTCTGTTTTTTCCTATACATACACACCTATGATACAGTTTAATTTATGAGTAGGCACAAACACAGATTAACAACAATAAATAATAATAGAATAATGATAATGATATACTGTAATAAAAGTTATGTGAATCTCTCCCTCTTTCTCAAAATATTTCACTGTACTATAGTCATTCTTGTTGTGATGTGAAAGGATAAAATGCCTACATGATGGATGAGGCTTTGTGATATAGTGTTAGGCTACTACTATTTATTCACCTTCTGATGATGCGTCAGGAGGAGGATCATCTGCTTCTGGACCAGGTTGGACCTTGGGTAACTGAAACCTTGGAAAGCAAAACCATGGTGGGGGGAGGGGGGGTTGGAAGGACACTCCTGTATATACATAGATAGAAAATATTTATAAAAATATGCAAGAAAATAGTTTCTAGTATTGCATTGAGTAATAGGGTTTAGAGAGAATATTCCTTATTTACATTCTTCTATGCTGTAGAAATGTTTTAGCAAGTGCACATATTGCTTTTATAACTATTATTGAAAGTTCTTGATGAATTTAGAAATAATGTCAAGTTTTTCTGAGCCCCTCCTTAGAGGCCATGTCCAACATGCTCAGAATTCCTTAGTCTTTCATTTGCTCATAGGCCTTCCCAGATACTTGTAAGGTACTTTCTCTTATCTAGCTCAATTATTTTCTGTCCAATTATCATGTTTTATTTTTCTTTAGGTTTCCTGGTTCCAATTCTAATGTAGAGGGGTAGGTTTCCCCCACTACCAACAAATAGTACTCTCAAGCTATCTTGATACTTCAAGCTCAGTATCTTAAAATTCAACAGAATTCTGACACTATCTACCTGGACATAGCATCAGATCCCACAGGTTAAGGGTTCAGTCCCACAAGACTGCCCCTACCTCCACATCAGATGCCACTTGCAAGCCCATGTTGTTACCCAGGCTCTGGCTAACTGGCTACAGATTGGAGGTTCCCATGACCACCTCCATGAGTTCCATTAATTTACTAGAGTGGCTCATAGAACTCAGAAACACATTTTATTTGCTAGCTCACTGGTTTATTATAAAAAGATATAACTCAGGAATAGCCAGATGGAAGAGGTGTAGGGCAAGGCAGGGGAAAGGGCATAGAGCTTCTGTTCTCTCTCAGAGTATACTACTTTCCCTAAATCTCCATGTGTTTACTAACCTGGAATCTCTTCACATCCCATCCTTTTGAGTTTTTATGGAGACCTCATTATATAAGCAGGATTGATTAAATCATTGACCATTAGTGATTGATTCAACCTTCAGCTCCTCTCCCTGCTGCCCAGAGGTCAGGGAGTAGGGACTAAAAGTTCCAACTTTCTAATCACATGGTTGGCTCCAATGGGAACCAGTTCCCATCCTTAGGTACTTTTCCTAAAGCCACCTCATTAACATAATGAAAGACACCTTTATCATTCAACACTTAAGAAATTGATCCAGGAACCTTGGAGGAAGACAAAATATATATATGAGAAACATATTTTGATCATGTGAATGACCGAATCCATATTTTTTCTTATAAGTCACAATATCATGATCTTATTCATAACAATTTACATTTGAAATTCCTATTTGTTTGCAGGTAATCAACTCCAAGAGGGCAGGAATTAATACCTATATTGTTTACCTCTGTAGCCTCAATTTTTCTAGTAAAGTGCCTGGTACATAGTAAGTGCTGAATAAATATTTTTTGCATGATTGAATGAATTACAAGCAATGTTTAAAAGAATTAGGTAGGTCTACATGTTGACTCATTTCACCTGGAATATAAATTGGGTTTCTCAGGGTGCCTGGGTGGCTCAGTCAGTTAAGCATTCAACTCTTGATCTCAGCTCAGGTCTTGATCTCAGGGTCATGAGTTTGTGAGTTATTCTTCCTTTAATATGGCATACAGTTAATACCTGCTATGGTGAAGAGCTTTGAGCTGTGAAGGATAACAAAACAACGTCTGTCTTGTCCTCATGAAACTTAAAATTGGTGGACAGAAACACAGGTCATTTCTAGTCAGCTAATCATCCACTGAGGGGTTCCTGAACCAGGAGAAACCACACAGGGGTGAGGTCAAGAGAAGCAGTTTTTGTCTCATTAGCGAGTGGGGTACAGAGGAGTTCCTGCTCCCCCACACTGGAAGACAAGTGTTCTGGAAACCACCATCATATCACATCTCCTGGGATTTACCCCCATGTGGAGACAGTTCTGATATGCTATCCCTCTTCTGCCAGTGTTTCTCACACATATGGTTTCTATGGTTCCTCTGAATCTCTGATGCCTGGGAGGGACCCCTGCCATCTATGCCAGTTGGCTTGTGGGCCCTGTTTTCTCACCTCTTTTCTGCCAACTCTTTCAGATTGCTGTGCCTGGTTCCCATTTTATCCAGCCTTATCTCAGAGTATTTCCTGAACACAATCATCCTCAGAATGGGAAAAAAAAATGTAATCAGGATACAACAGCTTTCCAATACTCATTGGATTCTCTGCCTGGAAATTTCCACTATTAGAGACTCATTTTTTAGAGTTAATACATTAGCCTCTTCTGGAATTCAAATGCCTTTGGGAATAAAGAGGGGAACATTAAAATATTAAAACACTAAAGAGGAAGAAAACAAAACTATTAAAACCTTAGAGTGAAAATGTGAATCCGAATTTGGCATTTGGATTATCGGCTAACAGAAGTGAAAGGGAAAATTATTATTTTAAAAATTTTTACCCATCGTTCTTGTTTTTATGGAATGAAGACACTGAACCCAAGGAAAGCATAGTGGCTTGGCTAAGAGTACAACACAGTTTCCTAAATCGTTGCCTCCTTGGAATTTGAGGGGTGGATCTGGTCAAGTGTTAACTAGAGATCTTCACACAGTCAGTCAACAGGCTGAGACACTGAGCACCTAGGTTAGTATCCTAAAAATTTATGTTTCTGAAGGCCCTTTTCAGTTGTGTGGCAGTGCAGGGCTTGGTTCTGGTTATAGCAACATAGATATAGCTCTTGCTTCGCTATGTGAATTGGGCAAGTAAGAACATCTTTAATTTGCAGTTTATTCACCTGGAAGAGACAGATGGTGGTAGTATCTGCCTCATGGAACTGTTATAAAGACGAAATGAGCTAAAGTAGATAAAACACATAGCGAAGCTCTTGGCTCATAGTAGGTACTTGATAAACACTGGCTATTAAGACTGAGTTATTAAAGACCTGATTTACTACTTGACGATGTTGCGAAGGGCTCTCCCCATGACAGGAAGTTGCTCCAGCCAGTCATCCTCTCATCTCTACTGTCTCTCTGCCTCTCAATTTTTCACAGCTTCAAAATGAAATAGATGATTCATTTCCCCTACCTTCCCCCAAAGAATTTCTCATATCTTTTATAAAACAGCTAATTTTAGATGGGACAGTGTGTCCTTATTGTATCTTCAAATCATACTATTTTTGGATAATATGAAAGCAGTAGGGAAGGTGGGAGAAGCAATGGAAGTGATAGGGTTTTGTGATACTTAAAGCTATTTACTCACTTGTTTCTCCCTGTTTCCATTGGCTGAAATGTAGCAGAGACGGGGACCTGGACATTTGGAAGGTCACTGTGTTCCCTGGAAATTCTACCCTGAGACTTTATAGGTGAGGGAAAGGAGTAATATGGCTCCAGTATGCTCCATCTAGCTGCCTAGTGTCTTAAAGATCCAAGAGGGATACAGTCTTTGTCTGCCTGGCTGACCCCCACAGAGGACATGAGGTCAGAGCTTACTCCAAAAGAAACCTAACTTCTCATTTAAATAATAAAGAAATTAATAAATAAATTTTAAAAAATCCATGCTCTTAGAGGAAAAACAGCCTTAAACACTCAAGTGAAAAGACTTTGTCATGAAATAAGTCATATTTGTGGCTTTCCCTGTCACTTATTCCACTCATAACAGCCTATGTTTTTCTGAAGATCCATGGAATTATCCAGGAGTTTTAAAATTCAGATTCCTGAGCTTTATCCTGTGGAGAGTTTGATTTAGTAGGGCCTTGGAATAAGAATTTTTAATGAGAACCCTTACCTAATACCTCAGGGGGTAATTTTATACACACTTAGAATTATCTTAAGTTATCATATATACATGAACATAAAATTGCTTCAGTTAGAAAGTTAACACAGACTCACTCTCTTTCATATTCATACTTCCTTTTTGCAGGAACCACTCATTTTACCTAGAGCTGAGATATGATTTAATTGCCCAAGATGTTGAAGAGAACAGAATCAGAGGATTTAGAAAAGCAGCATTAATTTTAAAATATATTGAGTGAAAAAAAGCAAGGCAGAAAATAGTATGCTACCACTTTTGTAAGAAAGAAACGGAAACAAGAATATACATACATATATACAAATATCTTGAAGAGGAAACAGAGAAGCTAGAGAAATTGGTTGGCTATTGGAGATGGGTGGAAATAAAGTGGAAGCAATAATAAAGGAAATGATACCTGTCTAAATTTACCTTTCAATCTAGTTTTGACTTTTAACCCACATTAATTCATCAACTATATAGTAAAATCCTAAAGCTTAACATAAATAGGAACACATGAATTAAACTATATACCAAATTGATACGAACATAAAAAAGTAAAGCCAAATTAATTCCGGTAAAATTTGAACACTATACTCTGACTACATACCACCTTCAATGTTTTGTTTTGTTTTTCTATAGACAAACTGTCATTGGTAGTTTGAAACTATTTTGTGTATATTGTAGAACTGAGTAAATGAACAAATGCTTTCATGTTTTGGGGGGAACAGAGTTCTCATGGTAGGAGAGTAGAGAAAAAAACGTGGAAAGGGGGAAGGACATCTCTGTGTTGGATTAGAATTGGAGATATCAGTATAGACTAATGACGTTAGCAGCATACATATTTTCTTTCTGGTTCAAAGAAAAGGCTTAGAAGTAATTATACCTCAGGAGCAGTGAATGTACCTATCATCCTGATATTGGCTTCCCTACCATTTCCCATGCAAAGAAATCAAGACTCCCTGGAAAACTGCGTTATACTGAGACAGTGGAGTGCAAGGTGAGCCTGTAGCACTGAGTTGCACTAAAAAGTGAGGAAGTACGCAATCAGTGCTTACTGATAGTAAGATGTCAAAGCATATGAAAGTCAGATTGATCAAATTTGAGACAACTAGAATATGAAAATAAATAATGGCAGGAATGGATTACAATAGATTTACTTACAAAACATCATGAGGCCATAATGGTATCTAAAAAGTGGGAATGGGTAGAGAGAAAAAGGAAGGTGTGTTTCTAGAGAAGAATAGCAACTCATAAATGTAGGAAGAATATAAAATGATGATTTTTCTATCACCATTGTAATAATTGATTCAAGCAAAACTCATCAAAGCATGCTAAAACTATTGTGTAAAATGTTGGCCTTCATGATCATCCAGTTTCAGAACTGTTTATTAATTATAGAGGGAACATGGTATATTTACATTGGAGAAATCCGACAGCATCACCTCAAACAAATGATCAAACTTATAATCACCAAGTTTGACAAACTGACAACCTATGTCTCTTGGAAGAACATTCCTGCCAAACATGTTTAACCTTATTCTAATTGTGAGGAAGCAATAAAAAAAAAAAAATTTAAATCAAGAAACAGTGTGCAAAACAAGTGGTCTGGACTCTTCAAAACCATCAGTGTCTTAAAAGTTTAAAAAGGGGCAGCAGGCATGGTTCTAGAATACAGATTACTAAGGAGATATGACTAAACAATGTATAATTCTGGATTTTTAAAGAAGTTATAGAAAACATTGGGACAGCACTGCCTGGGTGGCTTCGTGGGTTTAAGCGTCTGACTTTGGCTCAGGTCATGATCTCACTGTTTTCCGAGATTGAGCCCCGCATTGGGCTCTGTGCTGACAACTCAGAGCCTGGAGCCTGTTTCAGATTCTGTGTCTCTCTCTTTCTGTCTCCTCCCCTCCCCCACTCGTGCCCCATCTCTCAAAAATAAATAAACATTAAAGAAAATTTTTAAAAAGACATTGAGACAATGTGGGGATTTTGACATAGATTCTATATTATATATTCCATATCAAGAGTAAATTTTTTTGAAAATGGTAAATTCCATTATGGAGATGTAGAATGACCTTGCTCTCAGGAGAGACATACTATAGCATTTAGGGGTTAAACATTTTTGATGTCTGCCACTTAATAATTCACCAAAAAGAGTGAAGGAAAATGAAAGAGAAAGCAAGCACAGCAAAATATTAACAATTGGTGAATCTTATAGTAGTATCAGGTGCTCATTACTGGTACAATTTTTCTGTAGGTTTGAAGTTTTTCAAAATAAAAATATGGAAGGGAAGGAAGTGACAAAAATAAAAAAAGGAGGCAGTATTGGTTGCAACCAGAATTGGTTGCCAGAAAGGAGTGAAACGTACCTCCACTTATCACTAACTGGGCAGGGCATGCATCTGCTAATAGCCACATTCATTTATTAATTTCTTTCTGCATTCTGGCTTTCTCCATTCCTCTTACCCTCACCAGGATGTGCTTAAGTACAATAGTGAGACAAGGAGGAGAAGTATGGAGAATGTTCTCTGTATTACCATCTCAGAAGGATATTCCCACTTCAAGCACCTCTCCAGAGGGCTAATGGCCTTCAGAGCCTTATTACCATCCTGGGATAAGTTCAAAAAAAATTTTTTTTTACGATAGTAATTTGTTACACCAGTTTGCCACTTGCCTGCTGCTTCCTTGTTAATCCAATAATCTATATGAGAAAAGCAATTTGATGTACCTCCATTCCATCTGCCAGCCATCATCCAATCTATATCTTAACTATCAGTGATTTATTAATGGTGCCTGCAGTAAGCACATCTCCGCCCCATTGGCGCCCTCCTCCTCAGCCTTCTTGGATACATTCTCTGGGCGTATTAGAAGACAAACTCAGCATGGAGATTAAAAGCCACAAAGCCTCATTTCTAGGGGTTGCTTCTTTCAAACATTAGCATTTATGTACGTTCCTGCTGTATGCAGATTGATTTCAGAGCTAGTCTTAAAAAAATGTGAGAAACCAGGATGTTTCTTATGCTTTTTACTTAGTCCCCAACCTTGATTTATAGCTGGTTAAAGTTAGTTATTGGAAACAGCAAATAGTGATGGTATTACCCTGTGCCTCAGATGAAAGTTGCATTCCTCATCCCCAACCTTTGGGATGTCCATTCACTTGAACTAAGGGCATGTGTGAACTCTAGACCTGAACTGTTTCCTACAGAGACCAAAGGGGTAGGTCACTATTGGTGGGATATACTGAAGCTGCTCTGAAGAAGAGACTTTGTTCTTGAAGATGTGAGCTGGGTCTGTGTGCATCAGGGCATTATTTGTGATTGTTAAGATTTATTTTTCTCAAGTCACTCTGGCCTACCCAGAAGAAGGCTCTAGGATGACAATCCCAGAGGAGGGAAATGATGGAATTAGGTGAGCAGAGAATGATGGCAGTTAACAATGTCTGCCATCTCCTGTGGACTGAATATGCCATTTACTTAGACTCTGTGCTCCTCTGTGCCTATAGAAGCTTGACACACGTGGCCCAACCTATGGTAAGAGAAGAAACATGGGCACAGAATGAAAATCTCAGGAATCCATTGCTACCAATATCTACTTGCAGTGGGAGTCCATATGGCTATAGTGGTTGGTTCATTGGCTATTAAGTGAATTCTGATTCTGCAACTTCTTGCCTCTCTGCTAATGAACCTGTTCAAGTCTCTCTTCTATAAAATGGGACTCCTATCACTGCCTTATAAGGTGATGATCAAGAATAATTTGATTAATCAGTAAATTGCTTTTATTCTCCATTTCTCATGAAATGTGATCTGATTCTGTAATGACTCTCCCTTTTTTTATTGACATTTTTTTTCCTAGTAGGTGCTCCAGGAGCCCTCGTTGCATTTGCCTTGCTTTCCTAGATTTTGTTTGCTTTGGAGTGACTTTTACTTGGCTTGCTTTGCCTAATGTTCTTACTATTACCATTCTAGACACTAGCTTTGAACTCTCTTGGGCAAATGACCTATAGCTTGTGGTGTAAATCAACTGCCAATAAAGAGAAGGGCATTTTTTTCTGAGCTGATTTGTTTTGAGCAAAGGACAATGAAAAAAGACGACCTGACTACAGTCTACATTTAACATTCCTTTCAGAGTCAAGGGTAGCATCTTAAGTTGTCATCCTTTTGGGCTCACCCAGAAGCGTGCCTTATAAGGCAAAAGTTCTGAACAGCTGGTATGTTCCATTTCACAAGTGACTGAAACTCATGATTTTGCATAGTAGTTATTGGTTACAAATATTTTATCCCAGCAATTAAGTGCCAATTGTTAAAGGGTTGGAATGGTCTGATGTCTTTTCTCCACAAAGAACTCAGCATGGTGCATTGTACTTAGTAGGTACTTAATGAATGCCTGAGGAAAAAGTGACTATTGTTTCAACATCATGAGCAGAATGACAAGTGCATTTTACTGTGACTTCTTTTCCTGTGAGTCTTCTCTCCAAACTGTGTTACTAAACTTTTTCTTCTGTTTAAGAGTTGCCTTTCTTTCTGAACACCCCCCTCCATCTTTTCTTAATTAACAGCCTTTTTCAGTATACTTTTTTCTTTCTCTGTGACAGTTTCCCACTATTGTCTGTTTGCAGCTGTTACGCAGTTGAGAAACTGAGTAGACATGCTAATGAGTGCCTGGTGTGTGGGAAGAGCACCCCTAAATTCTCCTGGACTGGCCAGGCAGCCTGTTCCTACTTACTCTTGCTAAAATAAGCTTCTAGTTGGCAGCCAGGGGATGGGTTATTTGCAGTTTCTGTGGAGGAAGTTCTTGCTTGGACTAGCTATCTATGTTTCTATTTAAGCACAAATAAACATTTGGTGCTCCCTAACTCCTTAGGTGTATACCACACTTCAAACTGCCTGATCTAGCCAAGCTCACAAATTCATCCAAATGACTGAAAATCAGCTGTGGTTTGTGCTTTAATTAGTTAATTTAGAAAATGATCTTGCTTTTTTTTCCTTTTCTTTTCCCCATATCCAGTCTCTTCCCACATTGATCTTAGATGTATTCTCTAGGAAATTAAGAGACATTGTGTCACTGAATGAATTTTGATCCCTATAATTGTCTTTAGAGCTTTTGTGGCTGAAACTGAACATCTCCATCAGGGAATTTTGAGCACTTTCATTGTTTATTCTTCCCAGGGGCTTTGAGAAAATGATATTGATAACATGTTTTCCAAGAGAGGTTACACAGGTGTCTGAATTTCCTAGCATCTGGGATGATGATCTGTAGTACTAATCTGAGATTCTTATTCTGAGTCATGTATTTCAGCCAGCGGGCTGGAATCAAGCTAGTTAATCCCCCTTCAGTATGTTTTACAGCTGTTAGGATTCCATGACCTTTACACAAAGACACAGAGAATCTCACTGATCAGAGAGCAAGCTGGCAGGGGCGGGGGTAGGTTGGAGGCCTGGAGAGATAGCAGGCTTTGAACAAGGCACAGGGTGGTTGCCGGTCACCTTGTTAATGCAGGCATGTTCTCAGTGATAAAAATATTTTTAGCTTTCCAAACTATCCGAAGACTACTCTTTTCCCACGGAGCTTCTAAGCTGGCTTTTGGGGAAGAAAATAAAAGCCTGAAGTGGTCATGCCTAGAGAAGTGGCCCTTTTTAAAGACTTAAGACATCAGGTTAAGTTTTTTCTATCTGGGGGGCTCTTTGGAGCGTAACCACTTTGTCCATTAAAAACCAGGAAACCATGTACAAGAATCTGGAACTGCTTTGACAGATCTTCGACCCTACTGTCCACTCTGAGCATAGAAGGGAACTATGGAAAATGCCTCATCTGTATCATTGTCTTTCCCTGAGGAGGTAGAAATAAGGGATAGACAATATCAATTTATATATATGCTTGTGAAGGGGGCTGGTCTCATTCATCTTTGTATCCTACTTCTTTGCCAGCTTGTTCTTCTCATTTCTCCTCCTCCAGGACATACACAAATAAATCTAATAACATTTGACATTTTCCCAGAGTAATCCTCTCAGTATATCGTGTAATAATAATGGGATTCAATTTGAAATTAGTACCACTTTCATTTACATGTGCCAGGAACTGTGGACTTCTTCAAAGCTTCAGAATACAGCACAGCAATTCATTTCCTGAATTCTATCCCATGGTTCAGTTGTACCACTCTGCTACTCTCAAGTATTCAGGTTAAATTGCTGGTGGGTGTTTATCACTTTACTCATCATTTGTTTCTGCTTGGGGAGCTCTTTATTGAAAGAGTCAATATAAAAAGTAACTCACAGCTGGGGAAGTTGAAAATATGTGATGAGATAATTAGACTAATTGGCCAGGTCTGGTAATCAGTAGGTAACCCAATAATTTTGACACGGAAAACAAACAAGAGATTGAGTGGGGTACATTTTGTTTTTGTTTTTGTTTTTTCTCCCTAACTAAGAAGAAAACATCCCTTTATGATAGGGAGACTATCTTGGCTAGGGAGACTAGGATATTTTAATTTCTTTGTATTACATATTGATTTTACTTACAGACTGTGAAACTAGGTGCAGATGGTTGGCTGAATAAGAATTGCAGTATGTCTGTGATTCAGACTAATGTGGAGAAAATAGAGAAAACTTGAGAATATGTATCAAACCAGCCTATGGTGGACATTTGTGTTTCATATAATGAGAGTGCGAATATATTGGCACTGCTATCCCCAACAATAAAATGAAGGCAAAAATTTCAACAAACTCCCTGCCGTCCCACTTTCTAAGCCTACTGAATCAGACACTCGGGGGGGGGGGGGGTGTCAAGGAATCTCTTACAGCAAGTCTACAGGTGATCTTGATGCACAGGGTGTTTGAGAGCCACTGGTCCATAACCTTACTACTCCAAGTGTGGTTTGCTGACCAGCAGTCTGGGAATCATCAAAAATTTGTAAGAAATGGAGACTCTGGAACCCCTTCTCACTGTTTACATTTTTAACCAAATCCCCAGGTGAGTAGGATGCACAGTAAAGTTTGTGAAGCTCTGGTCATCATCCATACTTCCTGAGTCTGACTTATACCTCATCTAGTTCTACTCCTTCCACCACCATGAAATTGCTCTCACTAGTGTTATCGATGACTTCTAATTGTGGCATTCAATGGCTTGTTGTTGTTGTTGTTGTTGTTGTTTAAGTTTGTTTATTCTGAAAGAGAGAGAGAGAGCAGGTGTGTGTTGGGGAGCAGCAGAGAGTGAGAGCAAGAGAATCCCAAGCAGGCTCCGTGCTGTTAGAGCAGAGCCACTAGCCATGAGATCATGACCTGACCCTAAATCGAGAATCGAAGGCTTAATTGACTGAGCCACCCAGGTGCCTCTCCAGCTTATAATGCCCAGACATAAATTTCTTTTGTTTTTTTAAATGACTGATATTTTTTTTAATTTTATTTTTTATTTTTTAAAATTTACATCCAAATTAGCATATAGTGCAACAATGATTTCAGGAGTAGATTCCTTAGTGCCCCTTACCCATTAGCCCATCCCCCCTCCCACAACCCCTCCAGTAACCCTCAGTTTGTTCTCTATATTTGTAAGTCTCTTCTGTTTTGTCCCCCTCCCTGTTTTTATATTTTTGTTTCCTTTCCCTTATGTTCATCTGTTTTGTCTCTTAAAGTCCTCATATGAGTGAAGTCATATGATTTTCCAGACATAAATTTCTTACAGTTCTCAGAAGAACTTTTGATTTTTCATAGATCTATGCTGTTACTTTCATTCTGGAATGCCCTGTCTCACTTCTGATTAGAAGGCACATTTTCAGTTTTCTTTCAAGGTATAGCTCAAGGTTCTAATCCCCTAGTCTATGGATGACATTTTAGTTGTGCACCCCATGAACCAAAAATTAAGAGCAGGCAACCAAAATTCAGGTGTGCTAATTTACATATTCAAAATTATGTACTTGTATATATATTCTATATATTAAAACCTACATAGGAGAGCCTGGGTAGCTCAGTTGGTTGGTTGGGTGTCCAACACTTGATTTGGGATCAGTTCAAGGTCCCAGGGTCATGGAATCGAGCCCCACATCAGGCTCTGTGCTGAGCATGGAGCCTACTTAAGATTCTTCCTCTCTCTCTGTCTCTCTCTCTTCCCCCCCTCTGGATCTCCCCTCTCTTTCTCTTCCCTTTCTGTTTCTCTCTCCCCCTCCCCCTTGCTCATGCTCTCTCTCTTTCTTAAAAAAATCTACATAAAAATATAAACAAAAATAATTAGAAATTTTCAAGTTTTATTTTCACCCCCATGGACTGGCTTGTTTCTCCAGGGTAAGAGCACTGAATTTGGGAGACCAGTTTCTTTACCCTGCCGTCTTTTGTATGATGACCACAACCAAAACAGAATTGATCACATTCTCTTTTGTTTTTCTATAGTCTTTGATTATTGATTGATCTGTTTCTTTTTCTATTTCATGAGATCCCTTAAGCAGAGACTGTATATTAAACATTTTTATATGACTACCACCTATTGTTTCGCCAGCATTTTATTTTTTTAATTCATTCAATCAAATGCCAGTCAATATTTATTGAATATAAACCATATACTAAACATTGTTCTAGGTGCTGGGGACTCAGCAGGGAGTTATAGTTCCTGACCCATTTAGCCTATAATTTAGTGGGGGGTGGGTATTGATAATGAAAAAACAAATAAATATAAATAAAATGCTAAGTGTGATAAATTCAGTGAAGAAAAATAGTAATCGTGACATCATTTGGAAATAGACCTGAACTGAGGTCCTGAACAACTGCCCTGTTTCTGTTAACCTGAACAGCTGAGACATCAAACAGCTATGTGGTTCTCTTTATATGGTTCCTTTATCCCCCTTTTCATCCCAGCAGGAAGTGTGAATCCTCATCAGTATGATAAAGTGCTTGGACAGGAAAGATTGTAAAGCACCAGGTTCTCCTTCCCCAATTGCTTTGCCTCTTCTATTAGAAAACTGGGGCTATTTATACTTCGTTCCACAATTGCTTCCATTAATCACTATTTACTTGGACTTATCCTGCTTTACTGCTAATAAGTCTCTTTAGCTTACCTCCTGACCCTGCTCCTCTAATATTTGTCCTGGATCTAGCTCTGCATGTGCATTCTCCTCTCTAATACCTGCATCTATTTAGTTCAACTGTGGCACCCAAAAGGCTCTCTTATGTTCTATCCATTCCTCAACTAGTTCCTATCCCTGTGTCCTTTGATTGTTGATAAATTTCCCCTAGTCTTTAAACCTGCCCTCAGAGATTTGGCCAACCTTATGACATTTTCCTCAGGGACATCATTTCTCTCCTAATGGAGCCAGGTGCATCTCATGACCAGGAGAAGAGATCAGTATGTCCTTGCTTCCTTGTGGTTACTTTTAGTCCGCTCTCCCATGGCAACATTTTCATTAAGGTTCTTCTGTTTGATTATGCTACCTACCTCTTTCCTTCCTTGTTACAGAAATCTCATATTCTGGAAACTTTCTATCTCCAAATTCAATATGTGAATCACAGTTATCATATTTTTACTTCTTTGCATTTTTTCAACTAGCACATTTCTTGTGATTTAGCACTCTATAAGACTTAGCCATTGTGGTTTGGACTTTATACTAAATACCTTGGTGCCTTACTTCTTTGATTTTTTCAACTCTTGCTACCTCACTGAAAATGGCCCCATATTCTTGATCTTGAACTCCAAATCTCCTACTCTGATTTCAGCTCTGTGTGCTTCCTTTCCTTGTGTTTCATTCCTGTGACCTGCAGGCCCTCAACTCCTCCTCCCCAAGGTCTGCTCTAGCTTCTAGCTTCTTCTCCAGCCTATAACACATGGTAGGTTGTTTCAGTTATGCAACTGCTACCATTATGGAATCTCTTGCTTCATTTTTCAAATACTGGATTACTTTTTCTTCTGTTTTCCAGTCAGTCACTTGCAGCAGATGACTTCTTCAATATGTATTTTATCATCCCCCTCTTTGGTTCTCATTTCTGAGGAGGAGGTCCTTGTCTTCTTCCCTGTTGAAACCAGTGAACCTAGTTTTAGGCCCTCCTGTCTCAGAGCAGTGTCATGGAGAAGGTATGGCCTTGAGCCTTAGCCTCACAAGCGCCAGAATTTCAGGCCTGTTGCGGACCTAGATATATGTCTTGAGGCAAATTGTTTAACCTCTTTGCACCTTAGATTTGCATCTATATGGACAATAATAATAACATGTTTTCACAGTGTTGATGTAAGAACTAAATAATAAAAAATAAATTAATGTACCCTGCATAGTGTTGGGCCAAAGTAGGCATGGGGTAAATGTTTGTTTATTCCTCTCCCCTGAGACCATGTTAAGAATCCTTATTCTGCTTTCACTTTTCACATAAGCTCTCTATTTCCTTTCCCTTTGTGGACACATGTGCTTATACTCACCCTACTCTAAACCAGCTTTCCTCCGTTATTGAGTAGGAAATCCCACAACTTCATCTTAGTTCTATGCCTCCTTGATCTCAAAGTTACATTTGATACTATTAACTATGCTTTTTTTCTTGAAAATGTCATTTCCCTTGGTTTCTATAAGTTGCTCTCCTACCTTTAGCTGCTCCTAATTTCTTCCCTTCTCCGGTTCTTTCTCCTGTTGTACCTAACAAAAAATATCTCCCTAAGGTCAGACACCTGCTAGGTGTAAAAAGTAAAAGATAACCCTTTGCTTTCTACAGTTTTTTTCATATATTCCCTCTTGTGGCCACAATTCTCACCTCTGAAATGATTTTTTCTACCAAATCTCCCCCAAGATCCAGTCCCAGATTTCCACCTGTTTTCTCTTTACCTGAATGGCCTTTAGGTACCTTAATATTTATAAAACTGAGACTATTTCCTCTTTATCTTCCTCCACAAGTGGCCATTATTTTCTCAGTTGTCTTTTTTTTTTTTTTTTTTAAAGTAAACTCGAAGTCCAACATGGGGCTCAAACTCACAATCCTGAGATCAAGAGTAGCATGCTCTACTGACTGAGCCAGCCAGGTGCCTCTTCTCTGTTATCTTTTGTACTTTCTTTATCTCACCTCATATCTAATCAGTTGCCAAGACCCATATAGTCACAAGTTTATGTTTCTCTTCAAAAAGTATTGTTCCTAATGCTATCGCTCTACTTGAGACTTTCATCACCTCTCCTCTGTACCTTAGAAGTACATTCCTTGCCAGTCTCCTGTCTTTCATCTACTTCCTCCCAATCTGTACTAGATCTACTTAGAAACATTTCCCAATTCAAACTCTATGGTGGTTCCCATTGCCTTTCAGCATCCTAGGTTCTTCATAGAGTTGTCCTAGCCTGTTACCACTATTTAACCTACTTATCACTAATTTCCTGGTAATGACCTTCATTTCAACCAGACTGGAATATTTTACCTTCTTGGAACATACCCTGCCTCTGTCTGCCTTCATTAATATATTTATGGTGCCACTTTGCTCTGAAATGCCTTCTGGTTCTCCTTTCACAGTTTGAAATCCTATCCTGCTTTCAAGGCTCATCTCACATCTTTTCTCCTCCCCCAAATCATTTATGTTCCTCATCAATACTTCTTTCAACTAAAAAAAAAAATTCTTTGAGAGAGAAACGTAACTCTTCCCCATTTTGTAGTAATTTGTGTACTTACCTACTATACTGTGTTGTATCTTGTCTAACAGTAAAGACTGTTTTATTCACCTTTTTCTCCCATTTTGTGTTTAACACATTGTCTTCCTAGTAGTATTTACACCACAAATATTTGTTGAATTGACATAAATTGGTAGTACAAACTGGTTAATTATGTGCAAATCAAAATTCTGATTTAGCCAAAAACAATGACAGAATAGATTATTGATTGGGCTCTTTTTTTCCTATCTGAACTATGTGGACACTCGCAAAAATAGTCTGTAAACACAAAGAGGTAAGTAGCTGCCCAAGAGTAGACAATAGGTACATACAGCAGAACAAGAAGAGGGAGACTATTTAGGACTTGGTTTCTTCACGGAAGAAGAAAAAAATCACTTGATTTAATAAACTGCCTCCATTTTTGTAGAGGATTCAGTTTAGCTCTTAAGACAACAATTTTTTGTTTGGCCTCTTGTCATTTCTAGGGTAGATGACAGTCACAGAAAGAGTAACCTTTAAAATCTGTTCTAGTAAAACACATAAACAAAGGTTAAACAATTAAATGTCATTACTGTTTGGACATCAATATATTTGGTAGTGTATGTTACATGTTTGGGGCTCAGTTCATTTGTTTTTCAAATGTCACCTTCTCAGAGAGGCCCTTCTTAACCCCTCTCTACCTGAACAGCTTGTCTCTGTCATGAGACTGCTAACCCTTTTACCTTCCTTTGTTTTTCCTTCAGAGCACCTACATCAGTCATCGGTCTCCATTGGAATCTAATCACCTTGGGGGCAGGGACATGGTTCTGCAGTATCTGCACTCCATGCTGGACCTGCCGGCTATAGGGTGTGAGCTCGATGCAGAAACAGTTTTCAATCAATTAAAATACCAAAAATAACGGACTCTTCTAGGACATGTTTGTTACAACACCCAGTTGTTTGATAGCATGTTATTTTATTTAGTACCCCTTAGGTTTTGCTCACATTGGGCAATACAATTGTAAAGCTTTTTAATCCTTTCCAGAAATCCGCTTTTGTAAATTGACCAACCTACTCTTTCCTTTCTCTTTCCATGATTTACTCTGTTTAGTCGATGAGAGAAGCTGGCTTAAATTTTCCTAGTAAGTGAAAATGGGTTTCTAATTCAGGCTTTCGCTCTTTATCCTTTCCTTTTAATTCACGGTCATTCTTGTTCCTAGCTGGTCTCTGTTGACCTACTCAGAATCATTACTGGGAACCAGAAGATGGTATGTAATTGAATTGGTATCGCTGCTGTCACCATCAATTTGTGTAGGAAAAAAGGCTGAGGAAACACAAAGGCAGAAACTATAATTGAATTTGGTTACTCCAAAGGTAAAACATAGTTGCAATTTTCAGAGAGCATGGCAGGTCAGATGGTGAATGGGTAAGGGTTGAGTGAGATGGATTATCCCTAGGGGATATGAAAACCAAAAAAGATGGATTTCGGCCAAAAGGGATGGTCAGAAGTCACAAAACCCACAGCTTTCTCAAGGTCACCTCTTTTCTAGGCATCATGTACAATGAACACTGCATTGTGAGGTGAATAGAGGATCAGGAGATGTGGGTTCTAGTTTCTCCAGTAAAAGCAAAACAATCAGCACATTATTTAATTGCCCTGGGCCACAGTCATCTCACTTATAAAATTGGGACAACAATATAATTCCTCCCTCTCAAAGCTGCTAAGAGGATGAAATGACATGGTATCTTTGATTGCTTTTGAATAGTGCTTCATGCTGTTTGGAAGCTAAGTCTTATTGTTATTACATGATCAATGCCTTATTTCTACAATGACTAATCATTTCAGTGAGCTTTTTATCCATTACAGAAAGCATACCACAGAGAATTGGCTTGCTCAAATTATATTTATTTAACTTCCAACCTCCCATTAATATGTATTATCATGGCTGGGAATTTAACAGCCTGTAAGCCACAAAATATGAAAGTGATATCAGCATGGCATCCTTACATTTCAGCACTCCCCTTGTCATGGTGATGAGTGATGTTTACTTTGACAATATTTTGTCAATGTCATCCACTTATCCTGTTGCCTAAACTATTATTTCTGTGATTTTGTTATTAAATACTACCTCTGAGGGGATCATGTGACTAGACTCATTATGAATCGCCAGTTTTCTATCCTTTTTTCTTCTGCCCAGAATTCCCCCCCACCACTGTTTCTACTTCTTCAAACCCTACTGCAATTAGTCATAGTCTAGAACTCATTTAATGTTTTACTCTAATTCTGACCTCAGTTAACAGAAAGAGTATAAACCACCCAAGTTTTGTTCCCCTATTTCATGTCTCCAAAAGTGTTGAAAAGGTACTAACAGGCTAAAGTTTATTTCCTTTTGTGTCACCTATTGCTCTCAGAAATATTGGCAGCTGAACATAAACATTTTGAAATCCTAATGAAGGGCTGCAAATGGATTGTGTATTGACAGGGTCACCATACAACCCAGTATGCCCAGAAGGTTCCCGTTTATCCCTGGTATCTAGGAATAATTATTAATAGTACTCCCTGTCACTCACAAACATGTCTTATTTGAGATAACCTGACCACCTTATTGAGGACAATATCTTCTTTTTTTTTTTAATTTTTTTTCAACATTTATTTATTTTTGGGACAGAGAGAGACAGAGCATGAACGGGGGAGGGGCAGAGAGAGAGGGAGACACAGAATCGGAAACAGGCTCCAGGCTCTGAGCCATCAGCCCAGAGCCTGACGCGGGGCTCAAACTCACGGACCGCGAGATCGTGACCTGGCTGAAGTCGGACGCTTAACCGACTGCGCCACCCAGGCGCCCCAAGGACAATATTTTCAAATTACCTTCCAATTTCTAGAACCATGGGTTGTTACACCAAGAACAGTCTTTAGAGTAATCTGCCATTCTGTAACCACATGGACACTGACAAAAAGCTTCAATAGCTCTGGTAAACCAGATGAGTTAGTTTTGCTGCAGACTAGCTATATAACTCTTGGCAAACCAAATTATCTCTCTGACTTTGAGGTGATAGCAGTGGCCTAGAACCTAGGCCAATCCACTGTGTATGTGTGTCTTTCTGTCTCTGTCTAGACTTTACTGATATTTTCTGATGAATACATAGTATTTTAAAATTGAAATATTATTAACCATGTAATAATTAGAAAGGAAAAGGGCTCCCAAAACCTTATTCTCCAGATATAGCCAATATTAAATATATTTCACATATATTTATAAACTTTCTGAACTTTTTTTTTCCTTGTGCTAAAGAGCTAAGGAGAGTTTTCTAACAGAAGAGTTTTAGAAATCTTTCTAAAGGCGACAGGAGTCATACTGAGTGTCTTGAGGCTCATGACTCTTTAAATTGATTTTTCTAGAAACCACTTCTATCTAGGTCTCATGAAATAGAAGGGGGGGGGGGGTAAGGGTAGCTTTTTATCTCCCCTTTGTGCCTCCCTGGCTTTGCATCAGGACCTGTCATTTGTGCAAAAGCCCACACTGATGAAGTGTAGTGTGCTCTATTTTGGCTGATTCAACATGGTATGAATTACCTGCTGGTTATATTGTAACTCCCGGACTGGAACACTAATGGTCCTCTTTGGCTCCTCTAGCTGTATTTATTTGCAGTGATTTGCCTGAATTGATCAGTGGTGACAGGGGCAGATGTCCTGAGAGTCCTCATTTCCCAGGATGAACTGTCATGGTGGACAGATTCTCCACTGTGCATAGAGCATGGTTTGGATACCAAAACCACATATCTAAAATTAAATTCTGGACTTTGTGTTATAAAGAAACAAATGCCATAGAACTAATGAGCAAATCTGGGCCTTACACTTACCTGTGTATTTTTGCCGTTAATTAATGTGACAGTAAGGGAAAAAGATCAAATGGAAAAATGAATATAATAATGCTGTCATATTTGTTGCAGATACTGCAAGAAACTAAGAGGGCCACAAAAGCATTTAAAAAAATGTCAAGTGTTACTCAAATGTTAGGCATAATTAAGTTTATTATACTTGCTTTGTGGTCTTCAGTGGATATTCTGGATACTTCTGGTATCCTATTCTGCCTAAGTAAAGTGAGATTATTGCAGTTGATGCCATTTTGGTTCCACTGAGTGGATACATTCAAGGTGTACCTTCGAGCTCTAGGATATCCCAGGCGAAGGAATTTTACTACTGGTCCCTTCAGTTTTATGATCAGACATACATTTGTTCTGGTGTAGAAAACGTTTCATCTCTTGGGTTTAATAATCAGGTAATCAAGTTATGCCACTTAATTCTTTATCAAATGGCAATTTGGATAAATATCCCTAAATTATTTCTCAAATTAAATTAAGGCAAAAGAAAGCTTCTTGCCACTTCTCTACTACTTCCTTTTCTCTTGCAGTTTAATTCCTCAGTTTCTATTGCTGAGGGCTCCCACCTCCCTGGGATGCCTGGCCTCTACTCTGACTCTATTGTAAGCCCACCTGTATTCTGAGCTTTACTGTCAGGAACCTGCTGCTAATTCTTTGCTGGTACTATCTTTTGAGCTCCTCAAAGGTATGTTATTAACGCTAGCAATAAAAAATACTTTGATGCAAAGCACATTTTTGGAAACTGGTAACACTACAAAAACAAAAACACAACAGGTGGGTAATATTTCTATGATTATCCAGTTCCACCTGCCTTGACTTTGATAATCCCCAGTGATAATAATAGTAGAAGCTGGAGGTGTTTGAGAAAATCACAGTGCATAGGATTGCCTCAGCTAGTTTCAACCCAGCTCCTTCTGCTAATCAAACCAGCGATGCAATCTTCTCCATTTTCCAGGAGGTACCTCTCTCTCCAGAGTGACAGAGAATATATTTGGTGCTTCTTACCCTGCTCTAAGTCAATGACTCCCTACCCCTCTGAATAGTCACTGCTGCTAAGAAACCCAGTGACCCTCTGGCATTCAGCCTCAACACAGTAGCCTATTCCATCTTTTTTGGTTTTTGTTTTTCCTCTCTTTCGCTGAATTGAATTGCAAATCTAGGCATGCCTCAGTGAAAGCACTTATATTTCTGATCTGCATCCTGACTCCCCTCCTCCACAGGGACAGCAAAAACCCTGAGGAAATGTAGTCAGTCTCAGTTAAGCCAAACCTCTGATCAGATTAGCTCCCTGTTTAATAAGACAGAGGTAGGCGTCCCAGCTGCGCTCTATCCCATTTCACACAAGCGAAAGGATCAATGGCAGAAGACCCTTATTCCATGAATGTAACTTTGGGCCCTGGTTCTCTAGTTTTATCATGAGGTTCAGACCACAAGGCATATTGCAGGTTTCAGTGGGGAGATTTAAAACATAAGAAGAAAGAACTAAAAATCTTTATCTAGGGAGGTGACAAAAGTATGGACTAATCAAATGTGGGTCCTATTTACTCTTTTTAAGCATTTAACCCAAACAAAACATGGTTCTTTTGATAGCATAGGACCACAATCCTTCCACCTCTTCAGCCCTCTGGCTTCTTTTCCTTAATATATAAAATATAGTGGGATAAGACAAGATAATTCTCAAAATCCCTCTCTGGGCCAAACTCATCAAATCCTCAAGCCCTAAAAGGCTTTTATGGGCAAGGTATTTTGAGGAATGAATGAGGAGGCCATAGGCAGACATTTCATTCAGTGCTAATCACAGGCCAGCACTCAGGTGGGTAAGCATGGTGCTTCACTGCAAAGAACTTAGGTTAGTGGGGGCAATATGGCCATAAAGGGGAATCATAACCCAATGTGGTCAGTACAAAATCAAGACCGTATAGGGTATTATGGGTGTACAGAGGAGAGGTTGTAACCCCTATTACATAGAGAAAAGTTACCATGCCCTATTTTTAAGCTAAAAGGAACCATAGGTGTCTCTACATTTCTTAGCCCCCTTTTGGAGCCCTCACTGTTCATTCTTCAGGCTTGCTCTGTGCCTTAACCTAAGGTCTACATTATGATCATTTTGCCTTATATAGGATGATAATTCACAGAAGTGATTTCCGACACCTTTGCGTTTAACTACAGCAGGCCCAATGGACTCTCAGAACAGAGCCAGTTGAATCTGTCCTGGGTTACCTTCCACCTCAAATACATCATCAAAAAACAGAGGTTGGCCCAGCCAAACCAAAGTGATATATCTAGTTACCTATCTTGAGAAAGAACAGGAAACCAGCAATATTTTAAAAAATTTAATGTATCTGTTTTTATAAACATGCCAAAAACTATGGCAGGAGGTTTGTTATTGAATGCTTTGTTCTTCAATTTTGTAAGTTAATGCAGAGTACTACATTATTCCTCAGTGTAGTGATAGGCCTCTTCTCTTTCAAGGACAATGATAGAAAAAACAATACTGGATCATTAGGAGACCTGAAGTTTAGTTTTGGCTCAGCCATTAACTAGTAAGATGGCCTTAGTTAAAGTATGTAAACTCAATCTTTTCTGTTAAATGACGTGTTTGGATAAAATGGTCCCCAAGTTTTCTTTCAACTTTCAAACAATAGTCTCTGTTATACTGTGAATTTCTGACAGTCTCTGATCCCAAGGCTGTTCAGTGAATGTGTGTGGTCCACAAGATAGTCTCAAAGCCTAAGAAATTAGTGGGAGGATGTGTCACACAGGTTGGTTCTCTGAGAAGCAAGTTCTGAGGTGGAGATTATCAAGCAGGTAGTTTATTAGGGAGTTTTCTTGTGATAGATCCCTAGAGAAGGGAAGGGAAGGAAGTAGGACTGAGCAGAAGGAAAAGTGGAGCTTTGATTTAGTCTCAGTGGAAAACACAAATGAGATGACCCTTTGGAGCCATCTGGAGTTGGAGAAGAGAGCTGGGCCCTTGATACCCTTGTGTTGAGCAGTTGTTGGATGCAGCCTGGGGTGAAGCAACTCTCTTTACCCAAAGTAATCCTCCAAAGTGGGGTGGTGATTGAGCGCTTTCTGCCAACAGCACTCCTGATAACTGGAAGAATTATTCCTTCATTCCTAAAGGGGAGGGTACATCACAACATCCACCCCAGGATGTCTGTGTGCTCTTGCTCCTGTGAGCATCTGTGGAATATATGCAAAAACATCTAACACAGTACTGATGGTCAACAAATGTTCATTCATCCATCCATCCATCCTTTTATTGTTCTTTTTTTTTTTTTTCTTTTTCAGAGGTTATAGGAGAGAATCAGTTGGTGATTCTGGCAAGAAAGGGATTCCTGCATAAGGAAGGAGATTGGATCTATTAATTTTCTCCCAATCTGAAGCTACCTCAGTTCTGTGATTCTATACTAATTAGCAATAATAAATAATAATTAAATACTGCTCCATGGTTTACAGTGTTTTCAAATATGTTATTTCATGTGATCTTCACAATTAACTTGTGTGGCAGGCTAAGCTGGTATTAATGTAATAGTCTCACTGTAGAGATGAAGAAACTGAGGATATTTAGTAACTTGTCCAAAACCAGGATGAGATGAAAGGAGACTTTGAATCTAGGTTTGCTGATTTCTGGTCCAGAGTTTTTTCCATGATGCCAGGGTCAGCAGGGGCTCACAGGCTATGGAGCAGCTGATAAGACCTGGCTTGGGGCAACCTGTCTTCCTAGTGAGTCTTCTTAGCCAAAGCTGAGCTACCAGGCTTCCAGAGTCAGTGAGTCTATTGGCCCCTTCCTGTGTTTCACTTCCCGACATGTGAGCTCCCTATAGCTCACTGAGCTTGTACAAGATCCTATGTATATACTGTCAGCAGAGCCACTGAACTTGGTAATTTTACACACAGAGCAGCAGACACTGTTACCAATGACTTAGTGTGGTTTTATGGTAAGGAAAAAGTCCTGGAAGGTAATGTGATGTGTCACCATCCCATAGACCAGTGCTTCTCAAACCTTAACTTGCATTTGAATCACCTGGAGATCTTGTTAAAGTGCAGACTGTTTGAGTTGGTCTGGGATAGTGCCTGAGATTCTTCTTGTTAAGCCTGTGCCCAGGTGCTGCTGCTCCTGCTGCTGCTGGACCATAGTGTCCCTCTTTCCAGTGACAGAAACTCACAATCTTTTATAAAAAGCTTAAGATTGGTCTTTGCTTTAAAGGCTAGTTGGAGCCAATGATTTGAAAGAAACAGGTCATAATTTTACTGTCGTTACAGTTTGTCATCTTTTTCACCTCTTTCTAAGAAAGGAAGGAAGGAGGGTAGCTGAGAAGGGAGGAAGGGAAAAAAAGAAAATCAAATTGGCAATGTAATATGTGGTCAGAATCAATCAAGCTGTAAATTTACGTGATGCTAGTAGCAGGTGCCACCACAGTGGATTGGAGACTCTTCTTATTTAACAGAGTCAACATCATCCATTTTGTGAAAGAGAAATGGAAACCATATGGATGAAATCTGCAGACACCAGAGGGAATGATGCTGTGGACAGCCACTCAGGAGTAAAGGGAGCCCTTGGGCTTAGAAGCCCAGAGGAAAGCCCTGTGATTTGGTTAAACCAGGCCCATTTAATGGGCTGTGGCTGGGTGTTTATGCAACAGAATGGCCCTCACTGCAGTCCCTGGGGTGTTGATTTACTCTTTGATGGTGTCTGTACTGTAGAATCTGCCTTCATTTCCTGGCTTCTCAGGCTGCTGGAGGGGGTGGGTGGAAGCAAATGCTTTTGAAGTGATTTCCTTGCTAAAACATTCAAATTGCTTTTTCCTAAGGGGATGAAATATTTTCTGAATTTTCACTGTATAGTTTCTCCAAGCAATAGAAGGGAGGGGGCAGGGAATGCAGGCTGGAAACAGCCTTAGTCAGGAATGTTCTCAGGGGTAATACCCGGTAGGGATGGGGGGAAGGGAGCTTTTTCCTACAAGGCAAGCTCTCTGAAAGCAAGGGGAAGAAATATGAAAATCAGGGCCTGCTCACCAGGGAAAAACTGTCAAAGCACTGGTGGAATATACATGTGAATAGAATATTTAAAACAGGCTTGGTGAAAGCCCCAAGAGCTATTCTGTGCAGAGCAGCGCCTCTGGTCACCCACTGTATTCCTGACACTCTCCATCCTGGTCTCAGGGTGGTGGTATTGGGTGGGGTTGGACTGGTGCTGACAGCCATTGTCTGTCTGTGTTCTGGGGAGGTGGGGGGCTGCGTGAACCTGTATGCTCAGGCACGGTGGGGGAAGGGCGGTGGCTGAGGCTTTCCAGGAGCCTGTGTCTCTGGAGATTTGAGGGAGAGCTGAGTTCAGGCCCTGGCGCCAGCCTTCCAGAGGGAAATCAGAAGCACAGTACATAATTAGGCATCTCTCCCCTCAGGCAAATGGGGAAGGAGTTTGCTTTCCCTGAGCGTCAGCCTGCAGAGAAGAAAACCAGGAGCCAACAGCAGGATTCCCTGCCACCCGGCTCAGGATTCCTGAGGCCCATGGTGAGAAGAAGATGCTGCCCTGAGCAGCTGTCACAGATGCCACTAGCTGTCGATCTGAGCACCCTGGTCTCTTTTTCATGGAACTTTTTCTACCCACTTGTTTGAATGATTGATCATAAAGAAATCACATTCTATCCCTGAACATTGAAATCTGTGGCTTTCTGAGAAAATGGCATAGTGAGAGGCAGGGAGATAGACAGAAAAGGGATGTAGAACATAAAGGAAATCTCCGTGGAAGTGGAAGTAACTTAAAACTTAAAATAGCCAATTTTGCAAGAGCACTGGTAGTTTTTTAATTGATTTGTGTGTGTTATTCTGTTGAGTTCCACAGCAGGCCTGAGGCAGGCACTGTGACACAGTCATTTCACAGATGAGGAGACTAAGACTCTGAGAAGCTGTGACATGTCCAAAGTCATACAATTAGTAAGTGGCAGATTTGGGACTCAATAAGAGGTGTTCTGCTGTCTTCTAGTGCACCGTGAAAATGAATTGTTCCATACCATCTCCGTATGGCAACGCTACCCACCTTAGGGATCTATTTTATTATTGCTTGCAGAAAATTGACTGACCTCCACCCACTTTCTAATTCTGGGCCATATCCTTGATTGTTATCATCTCATTAGATTTATTAAAAAGACCAGATTTTTCCCCTAGTCGAATATATGGGGTGGTTGCCTCACCTGTCCTTCTACCCACCATGATTTCAGGGATCTGTGGTATAAATGTGATCCCAGACACCCATTCTGGTATAAAGCAAGTGAGGGGCAGTAGGGTAAATATTAGCATTGGCTTTGGAGTCAGACTTCCTTGAATATTCCAGCTTGGTCACTGATTAACCTTTCTAGACCTCAATTTCTCATCTATAAAACAGGGATAATAATACCTCTCCCAGAGGGTCTCTGTGAGGATTAAAGAATGCCTATGAAGTAGTCAGTAGAGTTACATGGTCACAGAATGTTAGTGACTGCTGTTTTTAGGTTCATAGACTTTGCAGTGGGACCCTTGAAAAAAAAAGGTTTGACTTTGAAAGACTTACAAGAATTTAAAGTGATTTAAATGCAGTTCTAGTGAAAAGCCCTTACTTTCAGCTGTGTGATTCTCTGGGTCTAGGAAATACCACAGACCCAAGGCTATGTTTCATGCATCTTTGTATTTCTCAGTTACCAAACCCAAGGTCTTCCATGGAAAAAGTGCTCCATGAATTCCAGTTCACTGGGATGGATGGAGAAAGGGAGTGTGTGTGGGATGGATGGAGAAAGGGAGTGTGTGTGTCGGGAGGTAGGTAGTTTGTTGGATGTTTTGGCAAGTACGGGGGTGTGGGCATGTGCCCTTTGACAGCCACACCCAATGTCTTTGGACTCCTCCTTTTTAGCTTTGCCTTGGGGGCTTATATAATATTCTTCTTTGTCATTCCAGTACTATGTCAACAGAGATACTCTCATGACTACTGTCTTAGGTATAATAAACTCTGCTTTCCTAGGGATGTGAGAGTCTTTGTTCATAAAAAAAACAGAAAAGTAGTTACCTAAATGGAACTTGCAACTTTTCTCAGCTTTGGAGATGACTTGAAGACGAATCGTTTCTGAATTTAGTGCCCTTCTATTCTTGGCCCACATCTTTCTCATCTTGATTACTCACCAAGTCTACCTTTTTACAGGTCTCATCCTATTTCTCTTCATAGACCAAACTGTGCTTTCTTGGGTTCCCTGGCTATCGCCATGGTCACGGAGGGGTGTACCTTTAGCTCAACAGGCTTGATCCTCAGCTTTAATGGAATTCTGTCTTTCAACTGACTTCTCAATCCTTTATGAACTGTCCTGTGAGATCCCCATTTCTAACCTGGAGAAAGCAGAGAAGCTCTATATTCAAGATCGACAGGGATTTGAGATCAAGAGAGCTCTTTAGATCTGTTTACCTTGGGATTGATGACCAGTAAAATGTTTAGTTTAGATCAAGATTGTCTTGATGGGAAGAGCTGCCTACAATGAGCTGAGATATAAAAGTTATTGAGGACACTATTCACCCCCAAGTTACTTTACTATTATGGCATTGAAAGTGCTTTGTGATTATTGTTTATTACCTAAAGTCCTGCATTAGAGATGCTCAGTCAGATCAACCCAGATAGACCCAGAATCATTTTCTAGCCTTGTCCATTACTGGATCTGTGACCTCATGCAAATTGTTTCAGTTTCCTCATTATGTAAAATGGCAAATATATGCCCTATGCAATTGAGGCACAGAATAGAAATAATGGATGTAAAGTGATTCTTGGTGCCTGATGTGTATTAGATGCACAATAAATGAGAGCTATTTATTATTTTAGTATTTATAGGCTATTCCTCTATAAGCCACTCACTAAAATATGAATATGCCCTCTGGAAGGACTAATACACTCCATTTATCAGTTTAACTAGCTTTCACCTTGGAAAACAGTTAGGTTCTAAGGTATGAGACAAAGAGAGAAGGGTATGGGGGAAGTGGCCAAGGGAAATGGGCAGGTATAGCAGGAGGGTAGAGTCCCACTGGACATCTGTGGTTGGGACTCTTGGGTAGCCAGGGGATAGCAGAAGAGTGATGGAAGCCTAGGAAGGGGAGGTGACAAAACTGGGTGTTGCCCACAGACTACACTGGACACAGTCACCTATCACTAAGAGTGGACTAGTTTACCTATGGGGATGATGCTAGAGACTGAGGTAGATCAGGTCACAGAACTTCTGGCTATGGGAAAGGTCCTTCACCACAGCTGTGGCTCAGGAAAGCTTACAAAAACTATTCTCTGCTGTCTCCAGCTGTAGCAGAAGGGAGTTTGGTCAGAGACAAATTGGACATTTCTTAAAACATTGTATGAAGACCAAATAAAAACCAGACAGCACATGTATTCTTTTAGCTGGTCATTTGACCAATTGTTTGCTCAGGGGAGACTGACTTTGGAAAATTGATCAAAGACAGAATCTAAAGGACCCTTTCCCATTTCATCTGTATTTATAGAGTAGTTAGATTTTGTGAAATAATAGAAAAAATATATATTGGTCTCTATCTCCAGTTCCTGGCACAAAGCTCCTAAAACCCTTGTAATTTCCCAAATGATAAGAGTAGTAGGAACATTTGTTCTAATATTTGGTCTTTGACCCAAGTTCCTGACACAGAGCTCCTAAATCTCTTGGAATTTAGAAATGTCTATTGCTCTAATGAGGTGACTCTTGGTGGGCTTCTAGACAGCTTCAGAATGATGGTTGGTTGCCAGACTGACCAAGCTATGATTAGAAGGTTGGAATTTTCAGGTCTACCCCTCATCCTCCAGGAAGAAGAGGGGAGCTGGAGATTGAGTTAATGATTCATTCTTCCTACATGATGAAGCCTCCATAAAAATCCCCAAGTACCAGGTTTGGAGAGCTTCTGGGGTGGTGAACAGGTCTATATGCCAGGAGGGTGGCACACCTTAACTTCACAGGGACCGAGAAGCTCCTGAGCTCAGCACTTTTCTAGACCTCACTCTATGTATCTGTTCACCTGGCTATTTATTCATATTCTTTATTATATCTTTTTTTTTAAATTTAATGTTTATTTATTTTTGAAAGAGAGACAGACAGACAGAGAATGAGCAGGAAAGGGGCAGAGAGAGAGTGAGACACAAAATCTGAAGCTTCTCCAGGCTCTGAGCTGTCAGCACAGAGCCTGACATGGGGTTCAAACTCATGGACGATGAGATCATGACCTGAGCTGAAATCAGACACGTAAACAACTGAGCCACCCAGGTACCCCTTATTATATCCTTGATAATAAACCATTAAATGTAAATAAGAGTTTCTCTGAGCTCTGTAAGCCTTTCTGGCAAATTATTGAACCCAAGGAGGGGTCATGGGAATCCCTATTTAAAGCCAGTTGGTCAAAAGTACAGGTGACAGGGGTGCCTGGGTGGCTCAGTTGGTGGAGCATCTGACCCTTGGTCTCAGGGTCATGAGTTTGAGTCCCACCTTGGGCATGAGCCTACTTAAAAAACAAAATTAAAAATATAGGTGATAACTTGGGGACTTACAGTTGGTGTTTGAAGTTGGGGCAATCTTGTAAGTCTGAGCCCTTCACCTGTGGGATATACACTAACTCCAGGTAGATAGTGTCAGAATTGTATTGAATTGTAGGACACCTCACTGGTGTCAGAGAATTGACTGATGTGTGGAAAGCCCACACATCTGGTGTCAGAAGTATTGTGCGGTAATTGTGTGAGAGTAAAGAAGAAACAGAGGAGTGTTTTTCATAGATTCCCTTTGCCCTGTACCTGGGACACTAGTTTTGTGTGTACTTCAACTTTTTTTTTTTTTTAAGTAATCTCTACAGCCCACAGGAGGCTTGAACCCACAATCCAAAGATCAAGGGTCACATGCTCTACGAACTGAGCCAGCCAGGCATCCCCTGTGTGGTGTTTCAAAACTGAAGAGAATGATTTCTTTTTACCATAAAAAAGACATGTCACTGGAAAGGTTGCCCATCATCGGTATATGATTATTTTTTTATGAGCTATACTCTTAAGTCCAGCCTACTAGAAGCTCTCCCTCCATCCCTCCCTCCCTCACCTTTCCCAAACCCTGAATTTTCCATCTAGTAGCCCATCAGAAATTCTCTGAAATTGACCTAGAATTAAGAAGTGGGTGATTTGATCGTTATATGGAGCATTCATCATGGAAGGTGGGGGTGGCAATACTTTGCTGCCTTCCGAAGTCAAGCGAAAAATATCTGGAGGATTAAGAGTTTGCTGGGCCTAGTGAGCAACTTAACGGGTGAATTATCTGTGCTATCACTCTAGTTTCTTCCTGAGTTGGATCCACAAACAGATTTATTTTCTTCCTATGCATTTTTTAACTGAGTGGTAAATTTAAAGAGCATTTTAAAGAACACCTGCCATGTTTTATCAAGGGTCTTTGATGCCTCTTAAGAACAAACTCAATCCCAGAAAAACCTTACAAGCAAAGGAACAGCCAAGGGAATGCAGCAGCCATCTGGAATGCCTGACCAAAGCAGGAGATATGCCTAGTTGTAGTACAGTAAGTGTGAAGTCTTGTTTTTTTAAAACTTGGCCTAGAATGTTGATTTAATTACATTTAAAATAAGAGAAAGAAAAATAGTTTAAGATGCAATGTTCTCCAGTTGTAATTGAGGGAAACAGGCCATTTTAAGGAAGCATCTGATCAAGGCCATTCAGCGAGGTAACTTGGTTAACCAGAGGGAAACAAACAGAACTACCTAGAATATAACTTAATACATTAAAATTCTACTAATAATTATAATTTATAGCAGTTCTGGGCATTGTTATACTTAATCCTCATCACAGATATGCCAAGTGGTCATTGAACTTCCTATTATTTAGATGAAAAAAAGATAAAATCTATCAAGTATTGACCTAAGTTTATAAAACCAATGAATGGAAGAACTTGGATTTGAACCTAAAAATTCTTCTCTCACAATATCACACTGCCTTCTTACTTGCTTATTTATTTCACACAAAGTAAATGTTGTTTTGTTATTAACCATATATTCCAATTATTCATTCAACATTCATTTAGCCAACATTTGTTGGAAACCTATTTTCCAGAGATTATAGGAGATACAATAATTCATAAGGCAAAGCTCTCATCTCAAAGTTTATAATCTTGATAGGGAAATAATTGCAACACAAGGCAGAATGTAAAATATGCCAAAAGAGAAGTATGTGTCTCTGCTTTCCTATTTCTCCTTCCCTCAGATAATCAATAATTAATCCTACTTTGTATTTTGCTCCTACCTGTCTTTCAAGCAAACCAAATGCTTTGCATATATTATTTTGTCAACACTCTGAATAGTAGAACAGTTTCATAGTTCAATTCCAAACACCTACCAGTTTGTAAAACTGTGTGTAGCCAATCTCACCCTTTCTCATGTCAGAGCAGTGACACAGTGTCTTACAATAGCATCATTGATCTCAAGTACACAGCACCTGCACTTGGAGGAGGCACACACCTCAGTTTTACTTATATCTGCATGGGGACACAGCCCAATTTTTCTTTTATAGATTATGGACTGATAATCCAGGCAACAAGGCAATAGTGGGGGAGAAAATGAAAATGATGAAGCAATTTTATTCCATTTGGCCAGCAGCAGAAAGCAAACCCCAAAGAGAAGGGGCACTGAATGCTGAGTTATAATAAAGGCTACCATTTATGGTGCTGTATGCCTTACTTTCATTATCTCACTTAACCCCTGCACTCCCCACCCCAATTCAAAAAAATTTGTACTTAATTTGGGGGGCAAGCACTCTTATTATCTCCATTTCCCTACAGGTGAGGGAACTGGAACTCAGATCAGTTAAACTTGACTTAGGCCAGGTAGTTAGTCTAAAATGAGCTGGAGTTCAGTCACAAATCTGTATCTTTAAAGCTCAGGTTCTAACAACTATGTTATACCCCTTTCCAAATAGGGAGAATCAAGGAAAGCTGCATATAAACAGAGGCTGGATGCGTGGGGAGGCTGTGACAAGACCAGGCAGACAGAAATTGGGAAACACCCAGGTTCAAGGTGAAGTCATGAATAGTGTAACAGTAAGAACTCAGTTGAAATGATGGAAGCTCTACTCAAGCTATCTTAAAACCATAGAGGAATTTTTTGCTCAGAGAACCAAACTGTGGCAATAGTGGGGGAAGTGTAGGTCCTGTGGTCTTCATCTAGGCAAATGAGGACCTCAGATTTCCATATCTGTCTCCCCATACTTCAACTCTACTTCTCTCTTTTAACTCATTAACACCAGCTCTCCCCATGAGGCTGAAACCCTGTCTATAAGCTGCCTCAGGTTTTTATCTTTAAAGCTTCATAACTTGTGAGGAAGAAGAGCTATTCCCATTAAGTTTAGTTAGAAAAATCCCAAGAAAATTTCTGATTGGTTTTGCCTATGCTATTTACATCCCTGTGGCTAGGGTAACACTCTGATTGGAATCTTACTCCAACCAACCAAACTGTAGGAATAGGAGAACTGCTGACTTTTCTAGAAAAAGAGGAAAAAGAAATGTTTGATTGACAATAACATATGCCTCCTACAAGCCGAAACCAGATTAGCCATCAGAATAACGGACATAAAAAACTAACCATGTATGGGATATATACCTTAAAATCAGTTTTTTTTTTTTTTTTTTTTTTTTTTTTTTCCCACCTAATAAAGCTTCCTGCTGCCAAAGATAGTCCATGCCAGTCCAGGATCTACAACATCATAGAATCACAGAATCCTTCCATGTCCCGTCTCTCCCCATTGTGCACTATGATCCATTCACATTGTTCTTTTGGCCACTTCTTGTATGTGGCTCAAGCTCACATACTTGAGCTTGTGGCTCAAGCTCATTCCTTCTTAGTTTATTCTAGCTATTCCTCTGATTGCAATGACTTTCCCAGCTATTCAGATCTCAACTCAAATACCACCTTCTTATAGAGGACATCCAGAACTACCTTTTTATTATAAGGCAATACCTGGCCAGTTTTATCTTGTCATAATACATGAGACCACTGCCATTCTCATTCACCTCTTTTCTCCTCTGTTTTTGCATGCTGTTTAGCTTCCCTAAAACATGAGTTCTGTGGGAGCACAGATCTTTTCTGTCTTCTTGCCCATTGTAATGCCAGCACCTACAATAGTGTCTGGCCACACTATGTAGGCCCTTAATACATATTTGTTGACTAATTGATGAACCCTACACTTGGAAGGGACTACAACATTTAACTTGGTTATTTGTACATAAGAGTTGTTTCAAACATGTTTTTGAATGAATGAAAAATAGGAGAATCCTGGAAATCAGTATTTTTGAATTTGTGGTGGGAATATTGCTGAATTTGAATAGTATAACCAAGACCTCAGATCTTCACACCAAAGTTCAATGGCAAATACCCACCTCCCCATTCCACATTCTCATTAGGTGTGTGAGCTGTGTGAGTGATATTTTGGAAAAGACTGGCTTCTTATGTGACTATCGTGTATTGAGCAGTGTCATATGACAGACACCATGCCAGGTGCTTTACATGGGTTAGCTCCTATTTAGAGAGTCAGAGTAGTAGGTCACTTGCCCAGGGGCCAAAGTTTATCAAACACAGAAATGAAAGTCTTTCACATGTGCTCTAGCAGATCAAGAAGATTCAGACTTGTGTGTTTGATCAGCTCTAACAGTTGATACCTGCCCACAAATCTATCTCATTTTTATCAATGCCTGGCACATGGGCAGATGAAACTCTATTCATGGTTGCCCCAGAGGTTTTTTTGTCTCTTAGGACAGTGGTTTAAAAGTATAGGCCTCAGAAGGACATCATTATGTACTGAAGAGATGTTAGAAATGCAAATTCTCATGCTTCATTCTTGATCTACTGAATCAGAAACTCTGGGGGTAGGCCTAGCAATCTGGTTTAACAAGCCCTCCAGGTGATTCTGATTCACACTAATGTTTGAGAATTGTTGCTTTAGGGCATCTTTTGAGAAGCCAGATAATTTCATCGGAGGGTACCTAAGTATCAGTGGAGAATTCTACAGCCCAACCCTGGGAATGAGAAATGAGGGTAGAATGAACAACAGTCCTGGTTTGTCCAGGACTGAAGGAATTCCAGGATGTGGGATTTTTAGTTTTAAAACTGAACAGTCCTGGGCAAACCAGGATGAGGTGGTTACTGCATTAGTGTTTTTACTGCTACCAAAACAAATTACCACAGACGTACAGCTTCAAACAACACATTTATTCTCTTTGCAGTTCTAAAGATCAGAATTCCAGTGTGGGTCTCACTGGGCTAAAATCAAAGTATAGCAGGGCTGTTTCTTTCTGAAGGCTTAATGAGAATTCATTTCATTGCTTGTTCCAGTTTCTAGAAGCTTCCTCTGTCTTCAAAACCAGTAATGTTGCATTTTTGTGACCATTCTTCTGTAGTCACATGTCTCTCTGACTACAGCCAGAAAAAACTCTGATTTTAAGGACAATGTGATTAGGTAGGGCCCAACTGGATAATCCAAGCTAATCTTTTCACCTCAAAATTCTTACTCATATTTGTAAAGTCCTTTTGCCATGTAAGGTAACATAGTCACAGATTCCAGGGAATAGGATTCAGATATCTTTGGGAAGCCGTTATTCTGCCTACCACAGTTACCATAACTGGAAGCCAAATTTAAGTAATAAATACAGAATTTTCTGTACTAAAACCAGTGAAGTCCTAGGCAGAACCTATATAAGCTGGTCCCTTCATTGGGGTGAGAGAGAAGAGCCATCTTGCCATTGTGGTGGCCACATCATGCAGTGGTCAAGGAGGTTCTGACCTAAGCAGAAGTCAAAAGGAGACAGATCTGTTTTTTCAAGTTGCCTGTTCCGTGATTTTGTGTAACCCGATTCCGACTTTCTCTTTTTCATGCTTGTGACATTAGCTCCCATCTGTAGACACTTTTTGTCTGTGTTGAGTATAATCATACTAATTTATTATTAGTCACTAACCATGGGTAATTCACTGTTGCTTATAAAATGCTACATTAACTACTGCTACCATTTAGTTATCAAGTTTTGATGGGAGCAAAAACAAATCACGACTTTAATTGTCTGAATCTGGCTCTGTGTGTGTGATCAGCATGTGATCAGGGCCTTGCTGAGTCCTAAAGAGAACCAGTGAAATACATTCACAGGAATTGAGGCAGTAGTAGTAGCTCTTGCAGGGAAGTAATGTTCCATGGGTGTTTTATTGTGTATAGTATATAGTAAGGATTTATTTGTCCTGTGTAAATATCTGTCTCTTGCTCCACCATCTCTTTAGATGAAATGCCACCAAACAAAATGCCATCTAAAATGGCTAGAAATAGATGCACATATACAGTATTTATGCTGCTGTTCATGAATGTGTGAAACCACTGAGTGTCCCTCTTCTTCATGGTGACCTGGATGCTGGGAATAGAAGTGGAGTGAGGGCTTTGCCCAGTTCTGCTTTACATTATGACATGGATGCTTCTCTGTAAAGGAGAGAACACAGTCCTGGGAATGAAGATAGACATGGAAGGACTCAAATCCCAAGTCCACCCCTTATTAGCTGTGTGACCTAAGGGACATTTCTTATCTTTCTGAGCTTTATTGTCCTCATCTTAAAAAAGAAAAAAAAAAAGAATAACAATACCTTATATTGTTGTGAAGATTAAATAATAATATTATACATTAAGTGGTACAGAGTTGGCAGAAGTAAGTGGCAATTATTAACATTACTGGTTCACTTTTCAAAGATATCTTCAATGATAATTGAGGGTTTGCAAAGGTGTTGTAGTGCAGTAGTAGCTATTTTCACTCCTTGAAAGACCATTCATTCAACATGCTTTCTATTCTGTGTCAAGATGAAGCTGATAGCCTACAAATTAATAAATGAATTATCTCTGTCTTGTAGCAACCACAGTCTTCCTGGAGAGATGACACTGGCTTGAACTAGGGAATCAATTAGTGATGTTTGGAAGAGAGGAGAGCGTGCTACACTATGAGGGAAGCATGAGTTGAACCAAAGCACAGAGGTAAGATGCAACCCTGATCTGTGTTGGGAATTATATGTAGTTTGGTATTGCTGCAATGTAAGTAGATTAGGAAGGAAGTGGTCAGCGTTGTGGCTGAAGATGTCAGCTGAAGCATGAAAGAGTTCCTATGATGGCAGGGAATGTGAACATTATCTGTGCATGGTGGGGATCCATTAATGGTTTTAAGTGGGGAATGATATGATCTAATGATGTGATTTAAAATATCCTCTAGCCAGTCTATGGAGAATGGATTGAAGGAGAGAAGGGAGTGAAAGAGAAGTTGGGGAGATCAGTTAAGAGGCTCTAACAGTTATGGTATATGCATTAAACAGAAACAAACTAAGGTACCTCATGAGACTTCAATTATAGAACTAAAGAATGAGTGTGAGCAGAGTTAATGGAACCACCAAGACTGTTAAAGCACCCTGGGGCTAGCAACAATGGGAATCATTCCCCACTCCCAAGGGCCAAGGGAAGGGAATAGTGAGAGCTGGAGCCATGGAGAAAGCACTCTGTTAAGAGTTGCAGGAGTTGGGTTCCCCAACCAGAAGTTGATTCCAGAGGAGGATTCGTGTGCAAGTGATTTATGCAGGAAATATTTCCAGGACAAACTAGTAGGGGAAGAGGTCATGCATAGGTTCTATATCATCCACATATGGTGGAAGACAAGTGCTATACAATGACTTACAAATCAGAAGTCTTCGTGCCAGGTCTTCTGCCACTTAACTCACTCAAACTCCCTGGCTTTTAGTTTGATCATCTGTAAAATGGGGAAAGTGCATCCTCACATAGCCACTGTGGGAATGAAATAAGGAAGTATGAGGGTTTTGTAAGGGGTATGCCTCTATAAGGTTCTATGACAAAAAAAACTCATAGATATTTTAGCCTGACTCATCTGGGCAATGTGAGTTCAGAACTGGGGCCACACCTGGAGGCTGGTCTTGGGTCTTCTGGGCCTTATGCTTTGGGCCTGATGTAAATAATCTTTGAAATAGTTCCTGGACACTAATGGCTATAATTTTATGACAAATAAAAAAGGTCCTACTGAATGAATTTTTAATTTTTTATGATGGTGGTTAATTTGGAGAAATTTTTTAAAAGATTTTTATCTTTTAAGTGGATATAGCACCTAAATGACGGTATATCGGTACAAATTACTATGATTATTATATTTTTAAAGGGGAAATGTATCTGATATTGAGTCATTATCACAATATAAGTTCTACTGGCCAACAATATTGTTATCTTGTTTTTGGAAATCTGACAGTATATCTCAGATGAATAGAATTGCTGCCCTCTAAAATGATGTCAAAATTTAACTATTGCCATTTTACCATTTTATATTTCCCTACACTTTTCTATAAACATCTAGGTTATAGAATAATTTATCACTAAATGAAAACATCCATGACACTGTGAGACAGTTTAGTAAAACTTTTTGATATGGAAGACTCTCTCATTCAAGAGACAGGCAGCATAGCAAGAAAGGTGTCAGGGTATCTGATTCCATTGTGATCGACACACAGGTTACTTCCTCCAATGACGGCAGGAAATACTGGTAACCTTGGCAACACCGGTGGCCCTTCCCATCCTTTCTAAATTGAAATAGCTGTTGCTAGGATACATCCTAAAGCAAAAAGAGGGGAGAAGAGAGGAGCAAGAGAATGAGAGAAATGAAAATGGGAGGGGGAGAGAGGATAAAAGAGGAGAGAAAACATGAAAAGAGAGGATGAGGAAGGAAGATAAAAGGAAAATATAGAGTGATATTTTAAAGGTAGGCTTCTGGACCTGAAAGAGACTGTTGAATTACTGCCAAAATTAGAGAACATGGAGTGGGGGTAAAAGTAGAATGTTAGTTCCTGACTTACTGAAAATCAATAATTCGTACTTCATTTTGACTTTGACTTTTCTCAGGCAAGCTACTTATCCTTAATGTGGGTGTTTTCATATTGCTTCAGAAGGGAAATGTTTATCAGCTCTCTTTTCTTTACCCAAACCTCCATCAGCATTCTCCCTTCTGATGCCTCACTTTTCCACTAGCCTCAAAATGAAATATCTGTGGAGAATAGCATTATATTAACATGCAGTGAATGCCTCTCTGTCAGGAGGGCACAGACAAAATTTCTCCAGTGTCTAGAGGAAGCCATAACCCCATCATCCGTGCTTCTGCCCTCGAAGTCTCCTTTCCATCCATGCATATGCTTGGATAGTGGGTAAAGCAAATAGTTGTAGCAGCTGACAGCCTCTGAATTCAGGGGAAAGGTTGTGGTTGCCCCGGGTGAGTGTAGCTCTGTGTAGCAGGCGAGTCACATCATGCAAGACTTACAAATGAGGAGAACTGACAGCTGAAGGGTTCCTTCCTCTCTCCTTTAGTGTGGAAGAGTCACCCTGGGTACAACCCCCATTTCCAGAAAATGAGTGGATTACCCAAGATAGAGCCATAAGTAAGTGTCTTTGAAATCTTGGGCATTTTGCTATAATTTAAGGGATTTTGAATGCTGTTCACCATGCCATATTTAGCACCTAGATGAGTGCCAGGAACATGGTAGGTGCTCAATAAGTGCTGAGGAATGAATGAGTGAAAAGAAATCACTTGCCACAGTCATCTCTCTGTTCCCAATCTTAGTTCAGGGGGTGCCCATCTCCTTTGATTGAGTCAAAGCTGTGGAGATAGAGTGATATTTTTTTCCTAGAACTCATAGCAATGAACTTTCACTGTCTTCCTGAGGACATGAATGAGAGACTATGTAGTGTCTGGTTCTGCTATAGCCATTTATAAGCATGGTGGCCTAAGATAAGAGCTAATCCTAAGGAAGCAGAACCAAGAAGGAAGGACTCTGGCTTTCTGCCCAGAGGACTGTTTCCAAGGTCTCCCAAAACTACGCACTCTTGAAACGCCATGGAGATCAGTGTTTTCCATAGTACACTGGGTGCACAAGTGAAAAGAGATGCTGAGATACCCTTTTCCCAATGCAGTGTCCCGCTTTGCTACCTGGGCATTGAATCAACATTGTTTGTGTTTTTCTGCTTTACCATATTTCTAAAAACAAAGCAAAACAAAACAAAAACAAAACCAACCAGCTCTGTTTGCTTCTTCTGGTAACTCCCTTCCACATAGACTTGGTCCCTAGTGCTTTAGATTTGGCTGAGAAATAGTCTTCCCTCTTTTACCTCATTACTCCCACTCTATAGCTGCTCTTGAATTCTTTGGATTTTCTTACAAACTTTCTTTTTAAAGATATTTTACATTAGTGAAAATCAATGAAACAGACACCAAGAAGCTTCCCACCCAGTAATTTATGATAGTCCTTCAGATAATCTGAGTTTTAGGTAGGGCTCAACCAGGATGCACTACCACATGAAAATAAAAGAAATTCTAAAGGGCGCATTCATTGCCAACATTGTACAGCTTTGAATATAATTCATGATTTATATAATCATTATAAAATTTAAAACTCAATATTTTTTATGTCCCTGTTATCTCCCAGGCACTAACCAAAACACTGGTTACTGCTGTCATGGAACTTACAATCTAGTGGGCATGAGAGATAGGTCATCAACAAGTGAACAAGATTTCAGGTCATGATATGTGCTACACAAAAGACAAAACAAGGTGATGTGATAGTGTATCTGACTGTAAAACGTCCATCTTACCTGGGGTGGCCAGAATGCCTCTTGGAGGAAATGACAATTGAACCAAGATCCAAATGATGAGAACTAGTTGATCACATGAAGAGACAGGGAGAGGTTGGTCTAGACAGAGGAAGCCAAGGTTGAAAACCCTATGGTGGAAATGAGCTTGAAGTTTCAAAGAAAATTAATAAAAGATTAATGTGGCTGAAGCAGGAGAAAGAGAGCGTTCTGGAAAGGACAGAATCACATAGGGTCTTGAGACCATGAGGAGAAGGTCGGAAGCCAGTTCAAAGCAAGGGAGCATTATGTGATTTTAAAACAACCACTCTGATGCTTTGTACAGAGTTGATTATAGGGAGGCAAGGATACCAGCAAAGTGATGTCTAGGAGATAATGGAGCAGTGTAGTTGAACGGTGCTGGTAGCTTGCAGTAAGGTGAGGCAGTGCAGTTAGAGATTGGATACAGGCAGTGACAAAAGGAGAAAGAATCAAAGATAACAACTAGGGTTTGGGCCGTACAACTGGGTGAGTGGGGATAATGTACTACAGGAAGATTTGGGATATAATATTTGGAGGGAATGAGAGTTTCATTGGATCTAATATGTTTATGTAGGAAGTTGAATACATTAGGTTGTAATGCAGAGAAGGGATCAGAACTGGAAATGTAAATTGTGGATTAATTGGGCTGTAGATGGTGTTTTAATTATACAGCTGGATGAGATCACCTGGGAGAATGGAGATGGAGCAGAGGGCCAAAGAATTCCTATATTTAGAGGAGGCCAGGCAAGCCGAGGAGGAAATGCTAACAAATATGAATCTAATAAAGAAATGCCATAAAGTTGGATAAAACCAAGAGGACGGTGTCAGAGAGGGTAACAGTAACTGTGTTGATTGTTGTTGAGAAGTCAAGTTAGATATGTAAGAGATGTAACTGTTGGATTTGAAAGCATTGGTGACCTTAGTAAGAAGGGTTTCAAAGCAGAGGTGGGTTGAAAATTTGGCTGCACTGAGTTGACAACTAAATAGATGGCAATAAGGGGAGACAGCAAGTAAGGGGAATTTTTTAAAAGAAGTTTGCTTATAAAAGAAAGAAAAGAAATGTTGTAGCATTTGGAAGGGGATTTGGATTCAAGACAAAGTTTCTTCCACTTCCAAAGATCAAAGATACTGGAGCCCTTTTGAATATGAAATGGAATGATTTCACATGAGCCTTCCAATGCCTGTCCCAGATTCAAAGGGCCTGGATGCACAAAGATAGATGGGTACTCTCTGAGAACGTCTCAGAACTGAAGATCGCAGTCTCAGTAGTGTGCCCCAGGAGGCATTTCTATTTTAATTTGTTATTGCCTAACCCTTACAACTCTTGAGTTATTAAAAGGTCAACTCTGAATCAAGCTGTCCTTATCAAACTGCTAATGCAGTATTAGTCTTCCCTGGATGGTTATAAACTAAGACAGAAATTGAATTTGGCCTAATATTATTATTTAAAAATAAAACTGAGGGGCGCCTGGGTGGCGCAGTCGGTTAAGCGTCCGACTTCAGCCAGGTCACGATCTCGCGGTCCGTGAGTTCGAGCCCCGCGTCGGGCTCTGGGCTGATGGCTCAGACCCTGGAGCCTGTTTCCAATTCTGTGTCTCCCTCTCTCTCTGCCCCTCGCCCGTTCATGCTCTGTCTCTCTCTGTCCCAAAAATAAATAAACGTTGAAAAAAAAATTTTTTTTAAATAAAACTGAATAGAAAAAGAAAAATTATGAGAAAAAAATAATCCCTGATGAAGCAATCCTGTCCATTTTCTGTTTCCATTCCCCATTATTTGGGGGGAAAAATAGTTTACCCTTTTTGTTAAGGGATCTGGTAATTCCCGGTGCTTTTGGGAAATGAGGAAAGTGATCTTGGTCTAGGATCTGACACTATCCCTGTAACAGAGTATAGACTAAGTTTTAGTATTTTTTGAAAGTAAGAATAAAGCTTCTGCCTTAAAAAGTTACCTTCTAAGAATGAAATGGGAATTAATTTGGAGGGAGACTACCCTTTGTTCTGGAAAGAGCTATCCTTTATAGATACCTAGTTTATAATTTTCTTTAATATTTATTTATTTTAGAGAGAGATAGAGGGAGGTGTGGGAAGGACAGAGAGAGAGGGAGACACAGAATCTGAAGCAGGCTCCAGGCTCTGAGCTGTCAGCACAGAGCCCAGCTTGAGGCTCAAACCCACAGATTTGTGAACTGAGCCAAAGTCAGACACTTAATTGACTGAGCCACCCAGGCGCCCCTATAGATTCCTAATTTAGAAGAAACCCTTCAAGGAAAAGAAGTGTTTATACTGATAGTACTGTTCTTATCCAGATTTATTTGGATAAATAAATAAATAAACATATATTTATAAATAAATAAATAAACATATTTATTTGCTCTAGATGCCCCTGAGTGTTGGGTTAAGTTTGGGGTGGGCACCGACCATGTAGAATAATGTTTTTCATAGTATGATCATTGGACCCCTCACATCAGCATCACTAGGGAGTTTGCTAAAAATGCATACTCCTGGATGCTACTGCAGACCCATTAGATTAGAATCTTTGTAGATGCATCCACAGAAATGAATATTCAACAAACTTTCCATATGATTCTTATCAGCTGTGTTCTCCTAAATGTTTAACTCTTGGCTTTTGGGGTAGGATGGAGGGAGAAGCTCTGATTTCTATTATTTACAAATTTCTCATTCTCTACCTCAAAAAGAGAAGGTACAATAATAATTAAAAAGAAAACCTCATGGCAATAAAGGGGAGTTTGGTGAGTGTTTTTCTTTTCTATCAAGGACTATTTTCACTACTCTGCAGTTCAGGCTTGCAGCTGACATTTATATTTAGCAAGCTCTGCTTTCACCTTGCCTCCTCTTTTCTCAGAAAACAGATATAAGTCTTTCTGTTTGATAGTTGCTGCCAGTCATGTCTCTCCTCCTTCTCTTCTCCCTCCAGCCAATCCATCTCTTTTCAGTGCATCTGTCCCTTCTCTCCATAGTACCTTTTGGATGCCTATGTTATATCTGTAGCTTTGTCTTGAAACATGACAAAGCTGGGATTTCCAGGGCTGCTTCTCCACCCTCCCTCCTTAAAATATTTATGTTAAAAAAGGGACCATAGAAAGGCGGGAAACCTAGAAACTGATTAGACCCAGGAGAGGGAGGCTGCTGCCTTAAACTAGAAGCTCATCAGCTCATCTCTTCAGTGCAGAGAGAAGTCACTAAAAATTCTTCACATCCACCAGGGTGTCACACACATTGCCTCCTTCAACCTGAGGCTGACCTCAGAGCCGACTTGCAATCTTATCACCCACCTCATCACCCTGTCACCTGATAATGCATCCCTGTCACATTCTTCTCAATAAACCTTATAATGTCTGCTCTTCTCAACACCTGGGGCCCAACCCCTGGGCAATCATCTCAGAAAGATGACCCTGAAGTTCCTTTCATCTGTTACAGAATTAACATGATACATCAGTGTCCTTTTCTTTTCCCAGTAGGTTATGAGTTTGTTGGTTACAAAGCCCAATGGCATGAGGAGTTTAAGGATCTGAATTGTTTATCCTGACTCATCCTGCAGTGGGACTTCAACCAAAGAGCTTAACAGTTCAGACCTCAGTGTTTCTAGCTATGAAAGACAAATAGTGCATAATAAAGCTCCCTTCAACCATGCTCACACACTTACAGATATTTTTAAAGCATAAATAGTGACAGAAGTTTTGTCAGTTCAGGATCAATTCTTTGGTTGACTAGAGAGAGAACAAAGCTGGAAATGGTTTAGTATGCCATGTACAGGTTTCATGTTTTCAGAGCTCTGTTTAATTGCTCTGTATGAATCATTCTACTCATTCTTCCTAACAACCCTGTGAAGATTTTATAGACGAGAAAACTGAGGTTCAGAAGACTTGATGTAATATAGATAGAGCTGGAATTCAAACTCAAATAACTGGCTTTCCCTAATAACCCTCAACTTCAATGTCTCAGACATAAGTAACTCTTGTATATCAAGATCTTTCTCTTGAACTTCAGATTTTATGTCCAAGTACCCATTGGGCATTGCTATTCTTTGGAGGCTGCATTGCAAGACAAAGGCTCTGATCTGGTAACTGCTTACACATTTGGCCTTATCATATGCCCCTCTCCCTCTCATACTTTGTCTTGAGCCCTACTGAAGTACTTACAGTTTGGCAAAAACACATGCTCTGATAGATCCTGTGTACCCCCCTCCCCACCCCCCAAACATCTTTCCTTTGAGATCAAGGCATATTCACAACTACCAGAAGTGCTGACTGTTGTCCACTGATAGCTGAGAATTTCTGAAGGAATTGCCTTCTACCAAAGGGAGATGCCATGCAGAAAGTCACAACTCACTCCAGAAGCAGCCTGCATTTCATGGCTGGTCAGTGCAGGGGTATAAAGCCCAATCCTCAAAATGGACAACTGTGGAGGCCATTCCAAATCAGAACTTCTCCCATAGGATTGGCTGAGTCCTTGTTGGAACTGCATTGCTGTTCAAACATTTCCCTCTGCCTAACCCTGCTCCTCTTCCTCCTTTCCATTTTTTTTTTTCTCTAAGAGCCCTCTCCATAAATCTGTATTCACATCTTTGCTACACAGTCTGTTTCCTGGGAAGTCTGACCTAAAACAGTTGTTACCAGAATTGTCTTAGCAGCTTTAAAGTGGGATTTTTGAGCTATATTATCCTTTGCCTAGCTGGAAGTAAGGACTCCATTACTGGTAGAAAGTGGAATTTTGATAACTCCCAGAATGCTAGAACAATGAAAAAGTTACATCTTTCATCAGTGGTAAACTGGGATGGAAACTGAAAGAATGTACTGGCAGGTATACTGTCTCAGGCAATTGAGAGGTTCTAGGAAAGTAGTAAATATAGAGACCATGGAATCACATGGCTTTGTCTGGATGCTATCAGGCATTAGAGAAAGGCAATGAAGGACTATGAGTGATTAATCTCAAATGTAGGGCAAAGTGACGGGGCCAGAAGGCCTGAGGGTAGAAAATCTGAGGACCAAACCTAGAATGTGATTTTAAGTATCTGTATCCAGAAAAGATTAATTTGTCAACCTGGCAAATCTGCTTCACCAGGTTCAGGGCCTTAACTGCAAAGAGGCTCTGAGGCTCTGAGGCTCCAAGATTTGGAATAGCGTTATTTGGGTTGATGCCTTTGGAAATCTTGAAACCTCAACTTCCTCTGAACCCACAGAAGCACCCTATTCCTTCATGCTAAAAGCTATCACATCATTTTGCTTGCAAGATTACAAAATAACATATACTCCCACAGCTCCCTTCCTCCCCTCTACCTCCATCTATCTCCACTTTCCCTCTTGACAACCAGACCAATAGCTAGCTTCAAGATACAACATAACAGGCTGGGGAAGTGTTTGGTCTGTCTACTAGCAAAAGAAAGGAACTATACACTAACGAGCTGCAGGACCTGGCCAACACATATCAATAGGACCAGGAGAGAAAGTATGATCTTGACCCTGAGGTCCTGGATCAAGGTGGAAGGTGTGGTGGAATGAGGGCAAAACATAAATTTGGATTAGGGAGAATTTATATGGAACTTTCTCCATTGATGGAGGACTTAATGCCCAGTCAAATACCCAGGAGACAGTGCTACCATGTAGCTAGAATGGTTCTTAGAAGCTTGAAAAAGGCTTTGGTACACACTAAGAATACCAGAACTTCTCTGGCACATATTGAAAGAAGAGATCAAAAGTTTTAGAGAAATGGGTGTGCTAGAGTGGATGTACTATGTCAACCAGAAAATCCATCTGTTAACCATGTTTCACATAAGGGTTCACTGGACACTTCATTTACCAGAGGGATGAGAAGGGCATTAGCATAAATGAAATTCTCAGTAGTGACTGTCCTCTGTAGGCTAAGGCTGATGGTGAAAGATGATGGTGTAGAATTGGGAACCCTGAGAACAATGAAGAAGATGTCAAAATAATAGAGGCCAGGGGCTGGTACTTCACTATCAAAAGCAAGGTAGTCACAATGATCATAATGAATAGCCAGTCTGAGTAATAGCAAGGGAGGCCTGACCCACAAAGGGCCAAGGAGATGGTAAATAGAACACAATGTACCACAGGCAGTCAAAAAAGTTATGCTCTGTGTATGTAATCAAAGGAGTCACAGATAAATAATCAGGAGGTTAAGAGAACTTACCCTGATAAAAAGTCGAAATCGCTTATTCAGTTTCTGGAACCTGGGTCAGTTTTCTCAGGCCCACATCCCATGGCTTAAAGAACAAGTCAGATAGATCTGCAGAAGGGAGAGACCCTTTATTAAGCATATATGGTAATGATTCACTTAGTACTTCCTCAAAGTACCTATGACTATTAGAATAATAATTTCCCATGAGAAAATGGGAATCCAGTCACTTGAGTAGATTTGTAGACAGGGTCTAAGTTAACAGTGATATCCAAAGGATCATTGTGTCATCAATTAGAGTAGGAGCATATAGGAGCCAATTAATAAGTGGAAGCCTTGTCTAGTTGTATCTCACAGTGAGTTCACTAGGTACATGGACTCACTGCATAATCATTTCTCTGATTCCCAGATGTAAAATTGGAATGGACATACTTGGTAGTTGGAAGAATTGCTATATTGGTTGTCTTTGGATTGGCACGTGCCTCTTTCAACCACCCAAGATTACTGTCCTATCTGTGAGCAAACTAGTGGATTCATGGGTGGCATCATGTCCTCTATCTGGGTCATTAGTATGACTTTTACAAAAAACAAACAGGTGGGTCTTTGAAGATGATAGTGGACTTCTGCAAACTCGATCAACTATTAGTCCCAGTTATACCTGCTATGCTGGGTGAGGTATCTTTGCTAGAGTAGATTAACACAGCCTCATATCCATAATATATAGCAATTAATCTGGCAATGGGATGTTTTCCATTCCTTTTAGGAAGAAGGATCAGAAGTAGTTGTGTTCATGTGGAATGAACAGCTAGCTGTATATAATGGCCTTGCCCCAGGCTACGTTAGCTTTCTTGTCCTCTGTTAGAATACAATGCAAAGGGACCTAGACTCTTTATTCTTCAGAACATTATCAGTCCACTGTATCATTGACATGTCACTTGGACTGCATGAAGAAGAAGTGGCAAGTACACTGGAGGCCTTGGTAAGACACCTGCACTCTAAAGGATTGAAGAGAAATCTAATGAAAAGTCAGGGCTCTGACATATATGTTTTTAAGGAGTAGAGTCATCTAGGACAGGCCAGAATATTCCTTCCAAAGAAAAGGAAAGTCTAGTGCATCTTGTATGAAGATTAATCATCTTCTTCCACCCTTAAGAAAGAAGCACAACACTTTTAAGGCCTTTTTTGGATGCTGGGGATGGCATATTTCATACTTGGAAATACTGTTTCAACCCTTTCACCAAGTGACACAGAAAGACTACTTGCTTTGATTCAGGCCCAAAGCAGGAAAGGGCTTTGCAGCAAGTCTGGCACAGATGGTCCTGCAGAACTAATCGTAGGTATCTGTGGTGGGAAAAGATGTTGTTTGGGGTTTGTGGTCAGCCCCAACTGACAAATTGCAAGATGGACTCTTAATATTCTAGAGCGAAGCCATGCCATCTGTAGTAAACAGCTAGAGACCAAAATATCATTTGCAAAATAATTCTTGCCATGCACCTGGGAACTAGTAGGAAAAAAATCATGGGATATCAATTTACCATGCAGCCAGGACTGCCTATCATGGGCTGGGTCTTTTAGACCCAGCAAATCATAAAGCCACTGTAAGATGGAAGTGACATTTTGGATTGGGAAAAAAGAAAGTCAGAAGGCACAAGTAAACTGCAGGTAGCACAGACCTCTATATCGACTACTGTTACAGTGACACCTCTCTCTCAGCTCACACCTATGGCCACGTGTGGCATGGAGTGGGGGAGGTGTGTGGAAAGGGTTGGTTGGCCAACTGGCATAGGAGGAAAAAGGCAAACTGGGTTCATTGGTGAATTGGCTTTGTATGTGGGTCCAAGCTGAAAATGTATTGCTGCTAACTATAGCTCCATTCAGGGGTGCCCTGAGAGTCAGCAATATGGGCCAATCCTCCTAATGGGTAGAACTTCAGAAGGTCACAGCTGTTTATCCACCTTTTTGAGTGGGATGGGGGTAAAGAAAGAAATGGCTGGAGGTAAGAATAAATAGGAACTTATAGGAAGTGACCTGCTTGATTGATTGGGGAATTGGAAGGAGAAAAATAAACCATAGAAAAGGAGGTCTGGCAAAGAGGCAAAAGAGATGAAATTTGAATATCTTTGCATGTCATGATAATCCCCAGTAAAGAGCAATCACCAAGGAAGAGGCACTAAGAAGCCAAGTACACAAAATGACTCAGCCAGTTGATGTTATCCAGCTTCTGTTATAAGGCACTCCAGTGCATAATGGATGCATAAATGGACTGACTAGTCATTGTCAAGGAATTGACTCAGTGGCATTGGTCATCATTAACTAAGGCTGATCAAGCTACTTCCACTGCTAATTCTCCAACCTGCCAGCAACAGAGACCAATGTTGAGTCTCTATGAGCATCATACCCAGAGTACACCAACCAGCTACTTGGTGGTTAGTTGATTACAATGTAATCTTTCTATCCTGGAAATTAGTGATTCGTCTTTACTGGGAAAGACACATATTCTGGGATAACTTTCCTGTCCTTCCTGCAGGGTCTCTTCCAGTACCACCTTAAGAAGGTTTGCAGAAATATTTGATCTGCCCACAGTATATACTGTATAGCATAGTCTCAGACCAAACACTGTTGCAGCAATGGGGACATGATCATGTATCCATTGGGCCTATTACATTCTGCACTAATTGGAAGTTGTAGGTCTGAGAGACGATGGAATTTTTTGAAAGAGCAGCTGAGGTGCTAGCTTGCAGATGATAGTCTATGAGAATGAGGCACCATCTTTCAGGATACAGTGTCAAAGACCAGTATATGGTTCTGTTCCCCAGTGAGTCCAGGATAAGTAATCCACTTCTCAGTCCCAGTAACTCGGCTGAGAAATGTATTATTCTCAACTATGAACATTTAGGCTCTGTGCATCCTAGAATGTCTCATTGCTCCTTTAAGAGTCCCACTATAAGCTCTGACTACTACATGGTAACTTAAGTCTCCTTATGCCAAGAGTCTAGCAAGAAAGTAAGGGAAGCACAATATTGGCAGGGGTAATTGACCTGATCATTAGGAGGAGGTAAGGCTACTATTAAACAATAGAGTCCAGAAAGAATAAAGTTGGTACTCGTAATCTACTCTACTGACGTTAGTTGAGAAATGAACAAGTATAGCAGCTGCAGCATGGAATGGTTACCAGGCGCCAAGGGACTCAGGGATGAATGTCCAAGTCACCTCACTAGGTAAGCCACCTAGACCAACAGAAGTGCCAGACTAGGGTGAGAGGAATCTAGAATGGACTGTAGAAGAAGGAGACAATGAGTGTCAGTTTCAACCTTAAGACCAACTGTGTTGGAAAAGCCTGTCATTGGCCTTATTTTCATCTTGTAAATTTCTCCAAAAAGAGATACTACCCAGACATTGAAGGAGCTCTTTTCAGATGGGGTGACTTACTATATGAATCATGTGACTCCAAGTGGTTTGAGGGTGGCCTATATTGGATAACATTTAAATCCCCTTTTCAGAAGCAATGTATTCACCCCACAGTTGCTGCTGATAACCTATAGCTTATATGCTCTCTTGAAATTGTCCTAGGTTGAAGGGACCTGCCTTGACAAGGCCACAGCCCATCTTAGGAGCCATCCAATCTAATCATTTGATGATGCAAGGGTGCAAAGTTTCAGCCTTCTTGTCATGATGTGAACAAATCTTGAAATATCCCAGCTCCAAACCTCCTATGGCTCTGAACTCTAGGGATCCCGTAGGTCTCTGTCAGTTTCTCCTTTTACCCAGTCCTCTTCTCTCATTCTTTTATTGGTGGTGTTCTGTAAAGTACTCCCTAATAAATAACCTGCAGGCAAATATATACCTCAGAGTCTATTTTCCAGGCAACTGGACCTAAGGTAAGTGCTCTTACTGCTTTCAGGGTTTTCAGTATGCTAATACCTCTGCTTGAGGTGCACTTGACTATCCTCAGCTTCACCTAAGCCAGTGATTTTCAACTCTTCCTCCCCATTAAAATTATTTAATTGCTTTAAAAAAATAACAATGCCAAAAACCTATCCTCAGAGCAATGAAATCAGAATCTCGGTATGAAGCCCTAACATCTATATTTTTCAGAGACTCCCTTGGTGTTTCTCATGCATAATGATGGTTTAAAACTAATGATCTTAAAAATGCCTGCTTACCTTTTGGATATCAACTAGCTATCACTTCTTCTGAGAAGTTCTCATGATCCAATTCCTTAAGGTTTGGACACTTACAGTTCTCTGTGCTTGCCTGTATTTGGGGTCTTATCACACTGTAATTTCTTGCTTACTGATCATTTTTGCCCACCTGACTATGAACTCTTTGAGAGAGAGGGAGGGAGAGAGAGAGAGAGAGAGAGAGAGAGAGATTATGTCTTAATCATTACAGTAACCCTAATGAACAGCCCTGTGTCTGGCATATACATCTTTCTCTCTACATATGTTTAATAAGTAGATTTGGGAGTCACTAGCATTCAGATGGTAACAAAAGCTGGGAATGAGGATGAGATTACTATGGAAAGGTGTGTAACTGTCAATCTCTTTTACATATGGGAACTCCTTTTTAACATTAAAGTTTTAATTATAACAGAAATTCCAACACATGTTTTAAACAATTAAAACACATATGTGAGAGGGGCGCCTGGGTGGCGCAGTCGGTTAAGCGTCCGACTTCAGCCAGGTCACGATCTCGCGGTCCGTGAGTTCGAGCCCTGCGTCAGGCTCTGGGCTGATGGCTCAGAGCCTGGAGCCTGTTTCCGATTCTCTGTCTCCCTCTCTCTGCCCCTCCCCCATTCATGCTCTGTCTCTCTCTGTCCCAGAAATAAATAAACATTGAAAAAAAAAATTTTTTTTAAATAAAAAAATTAAAAAAAACCACATATGTGAGAAACTTAGTACACTTATTTTTTTTAGACTGTTCACATTTGGTTTCAAGGGCTTCTTTTGATTATACAGAAATCTGCTCAAGAATTTCTCTATAGGAGAGCAGGAACCAGGACAGGATACTTGGAACACTGATACGTAAGAGTGAATGGAAAAAGAAGTGGTTGCAAAGGACAGAAGAGAAGGATGGACCCGAGATTAGTAAAGACCACTCAAAATGTTGCAGGAGCAAGGGAAGAGGGAATGTTAAGCTGCTAACGCCCAGAAAGGTTAGATAACAATAGGTTTGGCTATGGATTTCACCTTTTAGCTTTCTTTCTTCCCTTACCCCAACCACACCCTTTTTGAGCAGAGTGGGTTGCCAACACCCTGTGTTGGCCCTTTAACCTTTAATAAACAACTCTTTGCATATTGGGACAATCAGATTCCCTTTCTTGCCTCTCTTGAGAATTTGAATAAGAAGATGTAAGAATGGGATAGTTAACTGTAGAAGCAAAGCTGAAAGAAACTGCATAGTGGACTATGAAGTAGAACCTGGTAATAAAAGCAGAGGCTGTAATTCGAAGACAAATTCGTAGACCAGAGGAATAAATAAGCAAGAGGCTGGGAAAGGAGGTTGAAGTTGATGGGCAAAGAAGCCGAGGCCCAATAAGAGAGAACTATTCATACAGTACATTAGAGAGGCAGCAGGTATAAAGTGGGACTCCCTGATGCTGCCCCTCCCTCTCCCAGTCCCAGTTCCAGTCAATATCCTGGGTATTATAGCCAACTCTCCTCTTCTTCAGATAATCTGAAGGAGACCCCTATCCTTGTGATCAAAATAACCAAATTAAAATAGCAAGCCAGAGTAAGAAGGCAAGTTTTGTGCTCCCAGTCCAGCAATCTCTCCATTACATCTATTTGCTTTCACACATGCCTGGGCCTTGCTTCTCTGCCTCCTGACCAATTTTCCCTATATAATCTACTGTGAGTAGGGGAGGAGGCAAGCAGTCCTTAAGTTACAATTCATAAAATCTATACTATGAATTATGCCTTCTATTATTAAGATGACTCAAAAACAATCAGACATTGTCAACTTGTTGCTAGTTTAAAAAATTTTACTATTGGTGTGCCTGGGTGACTCAGTTGGTTAAGCATCCAATTTTGGCTCAGGTCACAATCTCATGTCTCTTAGATTCCAGCCCCGCATAGGGCTCTATGCTGATAGCTCGGAGCCTGGAGCCTGCTGCAGATTCTGTGTCTGCCTCTCTCTCTCTGCCCCTCCCCTGCTCATGGTCTGCCTCTTTCTCAAAATTAAACAAACATTAAAAAAATTTTTTTTTAATTTACTTTTATCCCATGTTGACTGCTATTGCATAAACAAGTTATCAATCATCTTATTTGTGTGAGTATGGCTGGATTTTCCTTACAACTGTGTGTTTTATACATGTATAAACTAGTACAGTGACCCACAAGAGTTAGTGTTAGCTCTAATAATTAATAACTTATACAGAGATCTACCCAAGAATCTCTCTAGAAGGAAAGGAGGAACCAGGACAGAACTTTTGGAACATTGATACATAAAAGTAGGTAGAAAACGAAGTGGCTATAAAGGACAGAGAGAGGGATGAGCCAGAGATAAGGATAAGTATAAAAGTATAAGCATAAGTGTAAAAGTATTACTTATAAGTTAAGTCACCCAGAGAAGTAGAACCTGTAGGAGATTACATCAAGAGATTTATTGTAGGAAATTGGCTTGTGCAATTTTGGGGGCAATTCTACAGTCTAGAGGACAGGCTGAGAACCCCTAGGCATGGGCTGAAGGTGATGTTGACAGGCAAAATTCCTTCTTAATTAGGGAGTCTCAGCTCTGCTCCTAAGACATTTCAACTGTTAGTCAATTCTACCCAGATTATCTGGGATAATCTCCCTTATATAAATTTAATTTATTCGTTCCACTGAGGGAGCCACTGAGGAGCAGCAGCAATGGTTCTGCACTACCCTGTGGTCATGGGCCTCAACAAGGGCCACAAGGTTACTAAGAATGTGAGCAAGCTGGGGTGCCTGGGTGGCTCAGTTGGTTAAATGACTGACTTAGGCTCAGATCATGATCTTACAGTCCGTGGGACTGAACCCCCCTGTGTCTCCCCCTCTCTGCCCCTCCCCTGCTTTGCTTGCATGCTTGCATTCTCTCTCTCTCTCTCTCTCTCTTTCTCTCTCTCTCTCAAATACATACATACATACATACATTAAAAAAAAAAAAGAATGTAAGCAAGCTAAGGCACAGTTGCAGTCACAGGCGCCTTACCAAACACATCAAGTTTGTGTGGGACATGAAAAGCTTCGCCTCATACAAGTGGTATGTGTGCCATGGAGCTGTTCATGGTCTCCAAGGCCAAATACTTCTTCAAGTTCGTCAAGAAAAGGGCGGGACATATGTGACAAGAGGAAGAAAGAGTTGCTGAGCAATGTTCCTGGCAGCCATGAGGAAAGCTGCAGCTAAGAAGGACCGAACCCCTCCCCTCTGTATGTAATAAAGACTTTTTGGAACTTAAAATAATAAAAGAAAAGAAAAGAAACTTCTGGGGTGGCTGGGTGGCTCAGTCGGTTAAGTGTCTGACTTTGGCTCAAGTCATGATCTCGTGGTCTGTGAGTTCGAGAGCCTGGAGCCTGCTTTGGATTCTGTGTGTCCCTCTCTCTCTCTCCCCCTCCCCCACTTGCATTCTGTCTGTCTCTCTCTCAAAATAATAAATAAACATTAAAAAAAATAAACTTCTTCTGGGCTTTAATACATCTACAAGATAAGATACCTTCGTAGTTTTATTGAATAACTGGGGACTGTAGTCTAGACAAGTTGACATATCAAAGGATCATCATAAGCATCGTAGACAAGGGCTGTTATGTAAATGTAAAATCTTTTGTTATGAGAAAGGTAGTAATTTTACTTCTCTAAGTTTTACTTTTCTCTGGGGGGAAAAAGTGAGCATATTTGATGTGATTGATTTTTTAAATTTGATCAAAATTTATTTATCATTCATGTGCCTATAATGCACTGGACTAGACACACTCATTCATTTCATCAGCAAATTGATTCTGTCAGTTCTTCCTTCAAAGTATATTAGAATCCTACTACTGCCTTTTTTACTGTTACCATCCTGTGCCAAGTCACTATCTCCTCTTTTCTGGATTATTGTAATCACATTCTTAATTGGTCTTCCTGCCTCTCACCAATCCCCGCTGTAATTTAGCCTCCATATAGCACCTACTGTAATTCTTCAAAAATCAAGACAGATCATATTATTTCTCTGGTTAAATCCTCCAAACAGTCCCTTCATGACTCAAAGAAAAGCCCAAGTCCTTTCTATGGCCTGTGCATTCCTTCCTGATCAGAGCCCACTGCCGTATTCTTGTCACCCAACTGGTTCACCTTCTTTTATTCCAGTATCATAAGCCTCCTTACTTTTGCTCCAACACCCAAAAAGTATTACCACTGCAGGACCTTTGTACATACTTTTCTCTCTAGCCAGAATGAGAAATCTGCTTTGTTTGCTTCCTTCCTTCAGGCATCAGCATAATTGTCAACTTTGCATAGTGGTCTTTCTTGGTTACCCCTTAATAAATATCATCCTCTTGCAATGTCATAATATCTCTTTTCTCTGGGTTATTTTCTGCATCTATCACTCAGTCAGCTTTGTTTACTGCAGTGCCTAGAACAGTGCCTAGGATGTGTCTGGCATTCAAAAATATATTTGTTGAATGAATGAAGTGAAAAAAAATGTCTGCTTGTGAGAGTCAGGAAAAAAAAAATCAGAATTCTATCTGAGCACTTGACAGTGGTTTTGTGTTGAAAAAAGTCCTCTCTATATCAAATTTGGCAGGGAATTCTCTGCTTTTCTCTTTATTGAATGGTATTGTGATGTCATTTCTCCCATGACCATTCATTGAATAGGTGTTTCTATGGTTACAGTGTTATTTCTAGTCAGAATCCTGCTGAGGAGAAACCTGAATTTGGTATCCCAAATTCAGTAAGTCAAGATTCCCTTGACATACTATTAAGATACAGATGGATTTTCACAAATCAACTTCCTGCATCATTCACCAAATTATTGGAACGGTAGAGTGGAAGACATATTTGGGGGTTAACTCCAGAGTTCTGGAAAACAGCATTGTAGGAGGTAGACAAAATGAGTTACTAATACATTTGCTCATTAGTGAGGGTCCCAATGAAATCAATCCAATTTTACCTTGCTTCCCACCACTAGAGCCCTGGTATGTCAGTTGCCTTTATACCCATCAAGCTGTGGATTCCTTAGGCTGCTTATTCTTTCTGTTCTATTCTGGAGATAGGAATAAAAGTACAGATGGGTATACCTCTAGAGCCTAATTTGTAAGTTTACCCCAGAAAACAAGTGAAGTATGGCTAATGTTGACATTCACTGAGTACATGGGAGCTGGCTGTGTTAGAACATCACAGAGAAGTTAACCATGCAATTTAGACCAAGTCTTAGCTCCTTAAACTCAATTTCTACATAGCCAGCATAGAGAACCATGGAGAAGATAACAAATTTTATGTTTAGCTTTGTCTCATTTTTCTTTTTGGTGCCCTTTCTTCTATCCTGGCTGCCCTTCTTCCCACCCATCTCCAGTCTAGCTCCTATTACTCACAAACTGCCAAGGGGTGAACCATATACAGTTCCGTTGTTAATGAATTATGAAAATGTGAAAACGTTTAATTTTAGTCAACACAAAATGCGAAAACATTTCTGTAGCTATACCGATATCTTCATGAAATCTTTAAGGAACATTGCTAAATGCAAATTAATTTGCATATGTATGACCCAAATGAAATGACTATCATGTCCAACCCCAGCTTTATAAGGAGCTGAAAGCCAGTATCAATGTAATCACTGAAAAACAGTTTATGTTTTTATTGAAATCTCTCCAAAATATGGCAAGAGATATTGTATTTTAAATCCTAGTGCAATGTGTTCTCACCCTATGCCTTGCTGGGGCTCTGTTTGCTAGTTTCCTCTCCCTAGACTATCTAGCTCTGCTTACTCAATCCTGTTCCCTTACCACATTTAAAAACAACAACAACACCAAAAACTTTCTCAGGATTTATCATCTCTCCCAGAGTATATGTAATCCTTGAAAGAACTAAGCTTCCATTCATTTATTCTTTCAATAAGCATTTACTGAGCACATACTGCATACCACGTACTCTGATAGGAATAAGAACTGATCTCTGTGTTTAAGAAAATCAATATATTATGTGTGCATTCTGGAGCAGGGTAGGGAGGCATAATGTAATCAGCATATTATCAAGCAAGATGTGACAAATTCTATGAATCAAATAAATGAACAAAATCATAGAAGAGTCTCTGATCCTTCTGGATAACTCAGTTCTTTTTTTTTTTTCAATATGTTAAATTTATTGTCAAATTGGTTTCCTTACAACACCCAGTGCTCATCCCAAAAGGTGCCCTCCTCAATACCCATCACCCACCCTCCCCTCCCTCCCACCCCCCATCAACCCTCAGTTTGTTCTCAGTTTTTAAGAGTCTCTTATGCTTTGGCTCTCTCCCACTCTAACCTCTTTTTTTTTTCTTCCCCTCCCCCATGGGTTTCTGTTAAGTTTCTCAGGATCCACATAAAAGTGAAAACATATGGTATCTGTCCTTCTCTGTATGGCTTATTTCACTTAGCATAACACTCTCCAGTTCCATCCACGTTGCTACAAAGGGCTATATTTCATTCTTTCTCATTGCCATGTAGTACTCCATTGTGTATGTAAACCACAATTTCTTTATCCATTCATCAGTTGATGGACATTTAGGCTCTTTCCATAATTTGGCTATTGATAACTCAGTTCTTTATTTCCTTGGTGAATAGCCTCATTGGTTCTCTGCCATTAAAGCTTTCCTCCACTAACCCTTCCAAACTGAAAAGAATTCAAGGCACCACTCTAACTTGAGTTTTAAGATTCACCTTTTGGCAGATGTATTTTATGACTAAATTGCTCTGTCTGTCTGACATAGGTCATTAGCTTCTTGACTAAGATCTATGCCTTTTTCTAAGTCTATCCCTGTACTAAGTAGCTGCTATTTCACAAATAATAAATAAAAAATGTGATGACTCTCTGAGTGTTTGTGATCTACTCACTGGCTTCTAAAACACATCTTTCATTTCTTCTGGGGAATATGGCAAATGCTTCTTAGAGTAATTTAAAAAGTTAGGTTACCTATTCATACCAACATTTTTAAAAAGCTGAATGAGAGTAGATAGAATCAATGATTAGGTGAACTGATTTCCTGTGACTGTAGAGATTGAGTATTGAAGAAATATGGCACCTTATCTGGGCCCAAGAAGGGTACAGCTGTTTGGATTCTTACTTAATCAATTATAGATGAAAAAGAAATTTTGCTTAGTAAAATGAACCGAGTCATACATAGCTGGCTATGGGGCACGTGCCTTTCAGAAATGTGACTTGGGAGCTACATTTGCAATTTCTCTCAGCCAAAGTGACCTCAGACTCCTGACTCCTCCATAGATTTATTCTATTGCAATTTCGTGACATTGAAATGAGAATTCTTAAAACCCCACAGGTTTCATGGCTAAAGTCACATGTGTCTTGAAAGCTCCAATGGGAAAGACTGCACCAAAGTCCCATGAAGTAAATAGGACAAGCCTAAGGCTACACTCACCCTGCTGCTCAATTTCCTCTGACATCATGTTGGCCTCAAAGTTATGGGTTGTTATAGAGTTTTCACTCTTGCTTAGACTCCTTCCACACAAAGCTTGCTGTGTATGTATGGAGTAGCCATGGCTATTTTAATGTTAATATGTAGTCAGAAAGATTGAAAGATGGATTGGATTAAACAGATGGATTAAAAATATGGATTGGATTAAAAGATGAAAATTTTAAGTTACTAGAAAAAATTGAGAAAAAATACTGAGTTGCTTCTCAGTTGCTGTTTGGAGGTGCCTAGGTGGCTCAGTCAGTTGAGTGTCTGACTCTTGATTTTGGCTCAGGTCATGATCCCAGGGGTGTGGGATCAAGCCCCATATCAAACTCCATGCTGAGTGTGGAGCCTACGTGGGATTCTTTCTCTCTCTCCCTCTGTCCCTCTTCCTGTTTGTGTGCCTTCTCTCTCACTCTCTCTCTAAAATAAAAATGAAATAAAGTAACTGCTGTTTGGCATCAAATAATCAAGTATTTCACTTTCTCACTGTTTCTCACTGAATTTATCAGTCTTATTCAGTTGGTGAGCCTCATTACAATTAAGCACTGCATACTGGGACTCATCCTTTATCTGTTTTTTTTTTAATTGTTGAATATTTGACTGTACTTATCTAAACTCTGTAGACTTAAACGGGTTTATATCCATATGTTAACTCTCATACTTTGATCAAATAGGTAAACAAATAAATAGACTTTTAAAATAATCTTATATTTTCTAAATTAAATCATCAAGTAATATTCAGGTTTAATATAATACAGTGTTGGTTATGAAGGCTCTAAAGCCATAGCGCTATCATACATACTTTTGATTTATGTAATTTGTATAAATTTGAATGTACAGACTGTCAATAATGATGACACAGAACTTTGTGCATATAGATGTAACAAATAGGCATTTAGATTGCTGCCAATTCCAAGTTTGTTATGTAACTTTTGAAACTAACACAGGAGAGCACACTGCAGACCTATATATTCCTGAGGGTTCATTTTCCACTACGATGACACCAGCTGTACGGAACCCTTAAGAGTCACAGGTTATGTTAAAAAGAGCAAATGTCTAAAAGAGCAATTCTCTGTGAAGTGAGGTGTGCTCTAAGCTTGTGATTGTTGATGCTTTACAGTGTTGTGTCACTCTGCTAGATTACTATGGGCTAGTATATTTCAGGCCACAAAGGTTGTTCTGGAGATGCTTAAATGTTCTCCACATGTGGTTTATGGACAATCAAAGGCTGTCACTGGAATAGCACATCTGTTCCTAGGTGAAAAGACAAACATGACAAGTTCTCAGGTTGGAACAGCCAACAAGTAACATTGAGAAGAATTCAGCTTATAGCTGCCATTTCAATAGAAGCAGCTCATCCACTAGATGAGATGGCTGAGGGATTTATGATAATGGTGACGTTGGGAAAATCAGTCCCCAACAACAGACAGTTTTCTGTGTTTTTGGTTACACCTCTGTACGGTCTGTGTTACTGACATGTGGTTGAATTTATTTCGTTTCAATTTGATCTAGGCTGTTACAACAGTTAATTCTTTACAGGGGAAGTTGACTTAAGCACTCAAAAAGATGCTTCACCAAAACCATCTCCACGGTTTGGATTTCCTAATAATTGCCAAATTTAAAAGAAAGGGAGAAAGTGATTTTCATATGACTTGCTATTTTTTATTACTTGATAAATTTTCCTCTTTGTTCTCTGGACTAGCAATAAACCAGAAGGGAAAAAAAACAACAAAAATGTAACACAGACCACAATTTAATAATGTATTCAGTGTATACAGTTTATTACTTCCAAGGACCTGTACTTCTTAGTAATGCCTGCAGGTGACCCTATTATATAATGCTGCACCTGCCAGCATTTCCTTTACAACCCAGCCATCCCCGTGGCCTCCAGGCCTTTTCATGATTCCCAGGAAACCTGAGACATGATTAAATCTTATAAACTCCAAGAAAGTTTATGGAGTTTATTTGGTCAACAAATATTTATTGAGAATGAGACACTGGGCATACAGCACACTGAACAAAGCATACAATCCCTGCCCTCCTGGATCATTCATTCTAGTAGAACTTGAGTAAAATCAGACTCCACAGACTTCCCAGAATAGAATGGAACCTGCAGACTAAGGCAGGATTTCTCACAAACTTCAATAATCCCCGAAACAGCTCATCCAAATTCCAGCTCAGATCCTAATTTCTGGAGTTTGGGGGACTCTGGAATGGACCAGAGATTTGGAACCTTGTCTTAACGATAGGACTGGCAGGATGGAAGACATAATAAAGTCTTCTCTCTTTCATTATTTCCAGGTTGTTTTAGTGAAGGGGACCCTGTGGAAAATGTGCAGTTGTCCATCCAAACTAGAATAAAAAGCATCAAGAAAAGCAGAAAACAAAACAAACTTCATTAAATGTATTTCTCATTGCAGTTCTGGGATATAGTAAAAGAGTACTGCATTGGCTTCGTTCTTGCTAAGAGTTTAAGAATTATTAGTCTGGCTGACAGCACAGCCTGTTTCTACTCCAGATCGTGAGACTCGAAAAACCATGAGATTTAGGTGTGAACTATAGTAACTTACACAATTTCTATGTGCAATATTTGTCCCTGCACAGATCAACTGACCTGAAGTTGACCATTGGCTGTAGGCTTCTGGTACATGGTACCCTTGCCAGATGTTTCTATAACTTCAAGTAAGGCTTCTGTATAGACTTTCGTCTACAACTGTCTCCAGATTCGATTCATAGAGCATATTAATTATGCTGATATGAGTTTCTTCTCTTTATTTTTACATTTAATTTTAATTCTCTGCAAAGCAGACTGCCAAAGGATTTGAAATTTTAAGGTGCTTTTGAATTGTTTGTATAAATTCCTGGCAGTCATATAAAATGTTAAAGCAAAATTTGTGTTTTTTTGCTTGAATTTCCTAAATTTATCACAACACTGACCATTGTTAAAATACAGAGCAATTAGGTACATGAAGAAAGATATAGAAAACAGCTTGAGACAAAATCATGAGGAATTTTGCTATATGGATAACAATAGCAAGACAGTGGCAATTGAGGAAAAGGTGAAACAGTTGATTGATATGTAAAAACTTCTGTAGTTTCAAGGGTAGAAGCAACCCCTACCCATGTAGCCCCTGAAATGTTTGGGGAGCCTGTGAAGACCACATAAATACATGAGACCTGGCAAAAACATTTTGGCACACTACAAATGTAGGGACACTGGGAAGAATTTTGTAAAGGTTATTAGAGAGTGCCTAGATTTAAAATTTATGGCCCTTGATCCACAACTTGAAATTTGCATAATATAAAGAGATTTAACTAACTAGATGAACTAACTATCCTTTGCCACTTTTAAGTCTACACCTGCCTGCTCTTAAGGTCCAGAGTGACACAACGGTTGACACTGACAAGTGGTTGAAGACTTCTGGTAGATGGAAGCTTTGCAAAGAACCTTTCTTTATTTATCTGGCCACATTGCACAGAGCCACCTGAAGTCTCTTTTCTGCTCACTCTTTCCTCTAGCACCGTTTCCTCACTGGAGGTACAGAGCACACTTGTTATTGTTTGGGTGCAGGGAGTCTATCTGTAATGACTTTCTGTAGAGCCAGGAAACTGTGTGCCTCTGGCCAACCCAATTATAGCACAAGCTATAGACAGAGCATGTTATGTCGGTTCTGGTGAATGGGCCAGGAAGCAAAATGATAAATCTTTATGATAAATCTTGGTTGTTGGACAGGAGGAAAAAAGACCCCTAACCCCACCCCAGTTTTCTTTTTCATTAGCCTCCTGATACTATCTCCTGAATAACATCGAAAGTAAGCAGCCTATAAATACTGCACAAGTTTCCAATACTGAAAGCTGATAAAGTTTATTGTACTTATAAAATAGAAGGAAATGCTTTCAGTTTCCTATTTACAGGCCTCTAAGGAGATTCCAGGTATAATTTATTGCTTCAATTTAAAAATGTAGTGTCCCTTCACACATGCTCTTTCTTCCTTTGCTTCCTTTCTTCTTTTGTATTTTATGTCTCAAGCACAACATGTAAGTGACCATGCACTCAGACAATGTCTAGCCTTCTGTTACATACTTTTGTTTTTTGTTACATATTTTTAATTACCTCTTTAAAGGTAATTCATTCTTTAGTTACCATATAGACTGTTCTTTCCCTGTATCTAGGCTTCCTCCTATTCCATGTTTGTATTCTGGAACCACCACCTATGTAGCCATGCACTCATAAATTTAGAGATTAATATATGGCTGGTAGCTTGCAACTAAAAATATAAAATGTCCATTTCCAGGGGCACCTGGGTGGCTCAGTTGGCTAAGCATCCAACTTCGGCTCAGGTCATGATCTCACGGTTCATGAGTTCGAGCCCCACATCAGGCTCTGTGCTGACAGCTCGGAGCCTGGAGCCTGCTTCAGATTCTGTGTCCTTCCCTCTCTGCCCCTCCCCTGCTCCCACTCTGTCTCTCTCTTGATCAAAAATAAATAAACATTAATATGTCCATTTCCAGTAATGCTCACCCAGATTTTGTCATTGCTTTATACGGAAGAAAATCTTCTATTTCGTGAATGGACCCTGAATTTCAAATGCTCAAAAAAAGGGGTTGGATGGGAGTGCTTAGATAAACCTCTGGTGCCATAGATGGTCTGCTTACTGATAATCCAGTATTATTCATAGGTTCTGGAAGCTAGTCTTTCCCTGGACATAAAAATGACAATGACTGTGGGGATCATCTGGTGTGATATCTCCTTTCATTCACACCACTCATGGTTTCATTATTTGTGAGGTGTTGCATTTTAATAACAAGATAGGACTTGAATTATCACCCTGTATTTTTGGAATCACTGTGCATTTAACCTTTAATTAATTGTACTTTACTCCACACAATCCCCCCACAAGGCGGGTATAGCAGCATCCACTTAGTTTCCAGATGAGATGGGAGAGAACAGTGTTGTGCTCCTTTATTTATCATACAAATAAGCCGACAAAGAGGCCATCCACGAATGTTGGCTAAAGGTGTTAGAAGTTCAGAGCTCTTTACCAAGTGAGGCTTATAAAATGTAGAAGTGTCTTCACCCATGCCTTTTACTTAGTAGGACATTATTTACATTCACATGTAGAAAGGCATGATGCAAAATAATGAATACTATTTTAGAGAATTGGTAAAGTGTCTTGTTAATTATTACTTTAAAATAATAATACCTGGGGCACCTGGGTGGCTCAGTTGGTTAAGCGTCCACCTCGGTTTCAGCTCGGGTCATGATCTCATGGGTTCATGAATTCAGCCCCATGTTGGGCTCTGTGCTGGGAGCCTAGAGCCTTCTTGGGATTCTCTCTCCTCCTGTCTCTCGAAAATAAATAAATAAACTTAAAAAAAGAAAATTAAATGGTAGTAATAATAATTCTATCTGACATTTACTGAGGCTTACTGTGTGCCCAAAGTTGAGATACATACATATTTTCTCATTTAAATTTCACAAGAAAACTGAAGGAAAAACTATGTCCTCAACTGACAGAAAAGAAAAACTAGGGTGCAGATTGTGGAGACAGTCTTAAAACTTAGCTCTTTGACTCTAGATCTTTCTTTAACCAAATATAATTTTAAAAGGTCTGTTTTGAATCACCATATAGTCTTCTCTGAGGTAACTGTTTTTTAAGATATTGTGTAAACATTTGGAAATTGTTTTCTTTTTTATATTTTGGTATTTGTTTCAGTAAGAATAAGCTGGATAATGCTATGCTTGATCTTTCATTAAAAAGACATTGTACTCTTACAGCAGAGTAGAGGTGACATAAACAAGAGAAATATTAATAATCAAACATTATATAATGACTTTATACTAGCCTGCAAAAATCAATTTTTCATTCCAAAACACAAGCAATTTTTTTCTCTATATCTTTGGAGTTGGAAGAATTCTCTCTAACCTACTCCAAAATTCTTCATTTATCTTGTCTAATCCAGACCGTAACTCTCTGCTCCATAATGTTTTTCTAGATGTGAAAAATTTCAGCAAAAAATAACACTCTTTTATTTAAACTGTTGGTCTTGAACAGTATTGATGAACAGTATAAATACTATGATTCTTGATAAATTACCAGACTTCTAAATTTGTACAGTTTGGGTCTAAATCCATTTCTGTTTCTTTTACCACACAGACCTATTCTTCACCCACACTGGTCTCCAAACCAGTTTTTCATGTTTTCTTCCATTTGCAATATCTTCTCTGCTGTTAATTCCCTTCCATTCTTTCCATCTTTCTTGTTCTGTTGGACTCTTTATAAATAGTACTATTTGCTTCTGTAGTTATCTTTCTGTAACTCTCTCCCAGTCATTATAAACATCTGTTGGTCAAAACTGGGTTTTCTCCTTTCCCCCCTCAAAAAAAAAGTTTTAATCAATTTTTTTCTTAATGTCCATTATGTTAGTCCTGAAACCAGATTTTTAAAAATAGACTGTATTTTTAAGAATAGCTTTATATTTACTGAAAATTAAGAATATAGTACAGAGAGTTCCCAACACTCAATTTCCCCTATTAGCATATTGTATTAGTGTGATGCATTTGCCACAATTAATGAACCCATATTGATACATTAATATTAACTAAGTCCATAGTTTACCCAGATTTCCTTAGTTTTTAACCAAATGTTCTTTTCTGTTCCAAGATCCCATGACAATACCAGATCACAGTTTCATCTACTATTGGCTAGGAGGGTTTTTTTTATTTTCCTTGTTTTTGATGACCTTGGTAGTTTTGAAGGGTACTGGTCAAATGCTTTATGGGATGCTCTTCTAGTGGAATTTGTCTGATTTTTTCCTGATGGTTAGACTGGGGTTAGGGCTTTCATGGGGGGGGGGGACCTCAAAGAGCCACTATTATCACATCCACAATATTAGTGTTATTTATCACTGTTGCTATGACCTTGTTCATTTTAGCTGAGGGATTGATTTTCAGGTTTTTCCACTGTGAAGTTATTCCCTCTTCCTGCCCCTTTCCCAACTTATACTATTTGAGAAGAGGTCACCATGTGCAACCCATCCTTAGGGAGTGGGGATTTATGGACCCCTCCTTGAAAGCAGAGTATCCACACTTGGAATTCCTCTGCAAGAGAGATTTCTCTTCTTCCTATTTATTAGTTTGTTCAATAATTTATATCAGTATGGACTTAACAGATATTTATTTGATATTGTGTGTTATAGTCCTGTAGCACTTCATTCCTCAAATTGTTTTAGCTTTGGCCATTAGCAGTTCTTTCAGCTCGCTCATGTTTCTCTTTAGTATATCCCCATCAATGTAGGGGGGTTTGTTATTTTTTGTTTTTTGAGCACTTCCCTATTCCTGGTACTATAAGATGCTCTAGGCACATCTTGTATATTCCCTGCCTTAACCCTAAAATCAGCCATTTCTTTAAGAAGCCCTGGTTTTCTTATTGGAAAATGGTATTAGTTAGAATCTAAGATGGGGGGGCTAGGTATGCCCACTGTTACTCGTGTGTGGTTGCTTCTAGGCCATGTTAGCTGACATAGCAAAAACATACATGTTTGTATCTTAACCCACATATATACACATATGTATAAGTATTTCTCTGTGTAACCATTTGTGTCTATGTTAAGCAAAATATGAGATCATATTGATATCTCTAGCTTTAATCTGCTTCCACACGGATCATTCTAGCCTCATTTTCTTATTTATCTGGAAATTCCCACACCAAATGTAAGTAACCTGGTTCCCACCAACTGCCATCCACATAGTTGTTCATTTCCAGTATACGTATACAGTGGTTTCAAAATTTTTAACCCATACCACCACAAGTACAACTCTACTAAACTACAGTGTTTATGTGTGGTTCCTTTTGCCTCTAGTCTTACAGACTCCACTCATTGTTGGAGTTCAAAGCTCCTTCAGTAAGTTTTTTTTAAGGCACCTGGGTGGCTCAGTCAGTGACATGTCTGACCCTTGATTTTGGCTCAGGTCATGATCTCATGGTTCCTGGGTTCAAGTCTCACATGGGGCTCTGTGCTGGCAGCGCAGAGGATCCTCTCTCTCTCTCTCTTTCTCTCCCTCTCCCCCCCTTCTTTCTTTCTCTCTCTTGCCCCGCCCCCACTCTCTCTCGAAACAAATAAATAAACATATTTTTAAAAATAAGCTTTTTTTGGGGCGCCTGGGTGGCGCAGTCAGTTAAGCGTCCGACTTCAGCCAGGTCACGATCTCGCGGTCCGTGAGTTCGAGCCCCGCGTCGGGCTCTGGGCCGATGGCTCAGAGCCTGGAGCCTGTTTCCGATTCTGTGTCTCCCTCTCTCTCTGCCCCTCCCCCGTTCATGCTCTGTCTCTCTCTGTCCCAAAAATAAATAAACGTTGAAAAAAAAATTAAAAAAAAATAAGCTTTTTTTTCCGGCACAAAAACAGAAAATCATATCAATGGAACAGAATAGACAACCGAGAAATGGACCCACAAACGTATGGCCAACTAATCTTTCACAAAGCAGAAAAGAATATCCAGTGGAATAAAGACAGTCTCTTCAGCAAGCAGTGCTGGGAAAACGGGACCATGTCATGCAGAAAAATGAACCTGGACCATTTTCTTACACCATACACAAAAATAAACTCAAAATGAATGAAAGACCTAAATGTAAGACAGGAAGCCATCAAAATCCTCAAGGAGAAAGTAGGCAAAAACCTCTTGGACCTTGGTCGCAGCAACTTCTTACTCAACACACCTCCAGAGGCAAGGGAAACAAAAGCAAAAATGAACTATTGAGACCTCATCAAAATAAAAACTTCTGCACAGAGAAGGAAACAATCAGCAAAACTAAAAGGCAACTGATGGAAAGGGAGAAGATATTTGCAAATGACATATCAGATAAAGGGTTAGTTTCCAAAATCTATAAAGAACTTACCAAACTCAACACACAAAAAATAAATAATCCAGTGAAGAAATAGGCAAAAGACATGAATAGACACTTCTCCAAAGAAGACATCCAGATGGCAAACCAACACATGAAAAAATGCTCAACATCACTCATCATCAGGGAAATACAAATCAAAACCACGATGAAATACCATCTCACACCTGTCAGAATGGCTAACATTAACAACTCAGGCAACAACAGATGTTGGCGAGGATGCAGAGAAAGAGCATCTCTTTTGCATTGTTGGTGGCAATGCAAGCTGGTGCAGCCACTCTGGAAAACAGTATGGAAGTTCCTCAAAAAAACTAAAAATAGAACTACCCTATGACCCAGCAATTGCACTATTAGGCATTTATCCAAGGGATACAAGATGTTTCGAAGGGACACATGCACCCCCATGTTTACAGCAGTACTATCAACAATACCCAAAGTATGGAAAGAGCCCAAATGTCCATCGATGGATGAACGGATAAAGAAGATGTCGTATATATATACAATGGGGTGTTACTCGGCAATCAAAAAGAATGAAATCTTGCCATTTGCAACTACATGGATGGAACTAAGGGTATTATGCTAAGTGAAATCAGTCAGTCAAAGAAAGACAAATATCATATGACTTTGCCCATATGAGGACTTTAAGAGATAAACAGATGAACATAAGGGAAGGGAAACAAAAATAATATAAAAACAGGGAGGGGGACAAAACATAAGAGACTCTTAAATATGGAGAACAAACAGAGGGTTACTGGAAGGGTTGTTGGAGGGGGGATGGGCTAAATGGGTAATGGGCATTAAGGAATCTACTCCTGAAATCATTGTTGCACCATATGCCAACTAACTTGGGTGTATTAAAAAAAGAGAAAAGAAAAGAAAAGAAAAGAAAAGAAAAGAAAAGAAAAGAGAAAAGAAAAGAAAGGAAAAGAAAAGAAAAGAAAAGAAAAGAAAAAAGAAAAGAAAAAAGAAAAGACAAGAAAAGAAAATGCAAAGCACAACAACAACAACAAAAATAAGCTTTTTTCATTTTAATATAGTTAGGTCCATTTGTCACAATCTGCATTCCTTTATGAGATCTTCTGGCCTTCTAAATATTTTTTTTTATTTGCATATATTGGTGTTCACTCTTTATGCTATAAAGTTCTGTAAGTTTTGGAGAAACACACACACACAATGCCTAATATCACGTAGCATAGTTTTACTGCTGTAAAAATCCCCTATGCTTCACCAATTAGACCCTTTTCCCCTGCCCCAAATTCCTGGTAACCACTGATGTTTCTACTGTTTCCATGGTTTTGCCTTTTTCAGAATGTCATATAATTAAAATCATATGTAGCCTTTTCAGAATGGTGGTTGTTTCTTCACCATTTACATTTAAGTTTCCTTCATGTCTTTTCATGGCTTGATAGCTCATTTCTTTTTATTGCTGAAAAATATTCTATTTTAAGAATGTAATTCAGTTTGTTGATTTATCCTTGCACCTATTGAAGGACATCTTGGTTACTTCTGCTTTGGGGTTATTATATAAGGACAGAGCTTCTGTAAACATTTGCATGCTGGGGTTTTGTGTGAACATAAATTTTCAAATCAGGTGAACATCTTGGAGTGCAAATGCTGGATCATATGGTAATACTGCATTTATCTTCATAAGAAACTGCTAAACTGCCTTCCAAAGTAGCTGTACCATTTTGCATTCCCACGAGCAGAAAATGAGAGTTCCTGTTTGGTGTCATCAGCGTTTTGGATTTTAGCCATTTTAGCCATTCTGATTGGTGTGCAGTGGTATCTCATTGTTGCTTAATTTTCAATAGCCTGATGACATATGATGTTGAGTGTGTTTTTATATGCTGATTTATCATCTCTGTGTATCTTAACTGGTGAGGTGTATGTTCAGATAATTCGCCCATTTTTGGGTTATTTTCTTATTGCTGAATTTTAGTAATTCTTTTTATATTTTGGATACAAGATCTTTGCTAGATATGTTTTATGAACATCTTTTTCCAATCTGTGGCTTGTCTTTTCATTCTCTTAACAATGTCTTTCACTGAGCAGAAGTTTTTAATTTCAATAAAGTCCACCTTATTTTTTCTTTAATGGATTGTCCTTTTGTTGTATCTAAAAACTTATTGCTAAACTCAGGGTCACCTAGAGTTTCTCTTATGTGTTCTTGTAGAAGTTTTATAGCTCTGGATTTTATATTTAAGTGTATGATTAATTTTTGAGTTAATTTTTATGAAAATACAAAGTCTGCATCTAGATTTTTTTTTTTTTTTTTTTGCAAATGAACATCTAATTATTCAGTACCATTTGTTGACTAGACTATCTTGTCTCCATTAAATTGCCTTCTCTCTTTGTCAAAGATCAGTTGACTGTATTTGTTGAGCTCTATCTCTGGGCTCTCTTTTTTGATCCATTTATCAATGTGCTTATCCTTTCAAAAATACCACTATTCTGATTACTATAGTTTTATAATAAATCTTGAAGTCAGACAGTGTCAGCCTTCCAATTTTGTCCTTCAGTATTGTATATTGGCTATTTGGGTTTGTGGGGGTTTTTTTTCTCTTCTTTTCTTTCTTTCTTTTCTTTCTTTCTTTCTTTCTTTTCAGAGAGAGAGAGAGCACAAGTAAGTGAGGGGCAGAGAGAGGGAAAAACAAAAAAATCCCATGAGAGACAGAGAGGGAGAGAAAGAGAGAGAAGTAGGGCTCACCTGAAGTAGAACTCATGTTTTTACCCAAAGTGGGGCTTGAGCTCACCTGATGCAGAGCTCAAGCTCACCTGAAGCAGAACTCGAACTCACAAACGGTGAGATCGTGACCTGAGCCAAAGTCAGATGCTTAAGCAACTGAGCCACCCAGGTGCCCTTTTTGCCTTTTCATATAAACTTTAGAGCCACTCTATAGATACTCACAAAATAGTTTGTTGGGATTTGGATTAGAATTGCATTGAATATATAGAGGAGTTGGGAAGGAATTGATAGCTGAACAAGATTGGGTTTTTGAATTCATAAATATAGGATATTCCTCTGTTTAGATCCTTCCTCAGAATTCTATAATTTCCTACATAGATATCCTGTACATATATCATTGGATTTATACTTAAGAATTTCAGTCTCTTTGGTTATTCTAAATGGTATTGTGTTCTTAATTTCAAATTACAATTGTTCATTACTGGTATATAGAAAAACAATTGATTTTGTGTATTAGACTTGTATTCTGAGATCTTGCTGTAATCACTTATTACATGTAAATGTTTTTGTTTCTTTTTTTTTTCTTTCAACTCTCTGGGATTGTCCACATAGATAGTCATGTTATCTGGAACAACATTTTAATTTTTTTTCTAATCTGTTTACACTTTTCCCCCTTTTATTGTCTGTTTGGACTGGCTAGAACTTTCAGTATGATGCTGAATAGGAATGGTGAGAGGGAATATGCTTGCTTTTTCCCAGAGGGAAAGCCTCCAGTTTCTCACCATTAAGTATGTTACCTATAGGATTTTGCTAGATATTCTTTATCAAGTTGAAGAAGTTCCAATCTAGTCCTCGTTGAGAGTTTTTATAATGAATAGGTGTTAGATTTTGTCAAAAACTTTTTCTTTATCAATGATGTGATATTGTGGTTTATCTTCCTTACTATATTGATGTGGTGGATTATGTTAACTGATTTTCAAATGCTGAACCAATGTTGCATACCTAGAATAAATTCTTCTTGGCATTCTTCTTGGTTGTTTTAAATTCATTTTATACATTGTTGGATTTGATTTGTTAATATTTTGTTTAGGATTTTAAAATTTATATTGGCCTATAGTTTTCCATTCTTATTGTGTCTTTATCTGGCTTGGGTATTAGGGTAATGCTGACCTCATTGAATGAGATAGAAAGTAGTCTTTCTCCTTCTGATTTCTGGATGAGATTGTAGAGAATTGGTATCATTTGTTTCTTCAACAAGTTGGAGAAATTTGGTAGAATTCACCAATAAAGTCATCTGGTGCTTTTATTCTGTCCTTGTTCATAGTTTGTATCTTTGAAGAAATTGGTCCATTTTATCTAAGATATCAAATGTGTGGTTTATAGAGCTGTTCATTGTAGTTTTTTTATTATCCTTTTGATGTCCATGCATCAGTAGTAGTGAACATTTCTTTTATTTCTGATAATTTGTTAATTTGTGTCTTTTTCCTGGTTAGCGTGACTCAAAGTTTATCAATTTAATGGTATTTTCAAAGGACCAGCTTCTATTTTGTTGATTTTATCTATTTTTTTCCTGTTTTCAATTTCATTGATATCTACTCCAATTTTTATTATTTCTCTTCTTCTCCTTGTCTGTGGCTTAAATTTCTTTCGTTAGTTCCTAAGGTGGAAACCTAGACTACTAATTTGTGATCTTTTTCTTTTCAAACATTTGGATTTTAATGCTATAAATTTTCCTCTATGTACTGCTTTCACTGCGCCCCACATATTTTGCTAAACTGTATTTTTATTTAGTTCAAAATATTTTTAATTCCTCTTTGTATTTCTTATTCTATGTGTTATTTAACAGTGTGTTGTTTAATCTCCAAATATTTTGTGGTTTTCCAGATATGTTTCTACTATTGATTTCTATGTTAATTCAGTTAAGACCTGTGAACATGCTTTGCATGATTTCCATTTTTTGAAATTTGTTACAATGTATTTTATGGTCCCCCATGTGTTCTATCTTGGTGAATTTTCCACATGAGCTTAATAAAAATATGTATTCTAATGTTGTTGGATCAAGAATTCTATAAATGTCAATTAGATCAGGTTGATTGATAGTGCTGTTTGAATCAACTCTATCCTTACTGATTTTTTGCCTTCTTGATGCACCAATTACTGAAAAAGAGATGTTGAGCCTCCAGCTACAATACTCAATCAATTTTTTACTCACATATTTTCACAATCTGTTAGGTGCATGCTTGTTAATGATTGTAATGTCATCTTAGAGAATTAACCCCCTTATCATTATGTAATGCCTGTCTTTATCACTGATAATTTTCTTTTCCTGAAGTCTCATTTATCTAAAAATTAATATAGCTACTCCTACTTTTTATATCTTTCTCCATCTCTTTACTTCTAATGTATTTGTGTCTTTATATTTAAAGCAGGTTTTGTTTTGTTTTGTTTTGTTTGTTTTTTTTTTAGAAAACATATATAGTTGGAGCTTTTTACTCACTCTGATAATCTCTGTCTTTAATTGATGTACTTAGACCAACTTTATCTTAAAAAGAGTCTGAACCTTGCAGCTCATTTAGCTATAGTCCATTGCTACTACACTGAAACCCTGTATATGGAATGTGGTGATATGGAATTGGGCAGGGGGGAAATTATTCTATAATCTTATGATTAAATTTCAGGCTTGTGTCAATGGGCTGTGACCTTCACAAATATTTTTCACCTTTACCCCTCTATCCCTTCTCACCTCCTCCACTCCACTTTTAAATAAGACAGGAAGGGCAGAGGGAGTCCAAGGAATGTCCCTCCCTCAGATGAAATATAGCTTCTGATAGTCTTTTTTCATTACAGAGCAGACCTTTGTTATGGAGAATGCTCTGGGAATATTTCCAAATGGTCACTTTTCTCTTCCCCTTGCCAGAGAAATAAAGTGACTTTTTCTTTTCTCTTAACCATTAAAACCTGGTAGAGTTCTGGAGACACAAACCCATTAAAATATGCCCCCCCCCTCCCTAAGACTGTAGCTTCCAAGAGCTTCTCATTCTATGATAGTCCACACTCAGTCTCCAGTAATTCATCAAAATTGCCAATTAAGCATTTCTATCAGTTGCTACCTCCAGAGGTTCCTACTCCAGGTAGACAATCTTGCCTGTTATTTACTTCTCTCCTGAGATTTCAGAGTGATTGTTTGCCCTGTGACTTTGATGGACCTGCCCAAGAAAAGTAACTAATTTTAATTTTTTCAGCTTTTTTTTGGTCATGCTGTAAGGTTGGAAGTGACAATTTCCAAGCTATTCATATGTATCTGTTAAATTATAAAATTAGCAGATTAAATGAACCATGTTTAGGTATAGCTGAACAAGATTTTTAAATTCTCAAGAATTGCTTATTAGAAATAAAACTAGAAAACACAGGAAAAAAGAATGTAGAATAACCATGACTCTCTATTATTTTAGAAATCTATTTTGTGTGATTTGGATATAAAAAAAATTACACAAGGTAAAAACTGAATGATTTTTTTAGAAATACAATTTTTTTAAATTGCCAAACAAATACTCAACTATATTCTTATTTCCAAAACTTCAAGAAATGTGTAGGTCTATATATTAAAATGTGACTAAAAAAAATAAATAAATAAATAAAATGTGAATGTATCCCCCCAACCACAGCTTGGCCCTCCCACATCCCTATTAAGTGTGCTGGTCTTTTAAAATATGTTTTCAAGATCTTTCCAAGTCATTACATATGAGTTTCCCTCAACCTGTCTTTAATTTGACAGATCTTTATTGTGTACCTATTATATGCAAGTGGTGTTCTAGATGCTAGGAGTGTAGCAGTGAGCAAGACAAAATTCTTACTTTTATAAATCTTATAGAGTACTGAGAGCTACAGATAATAAACATAAATAAATGAATATATAATATGTTGTCAGAAAGTGGTAAGTTTAAGGAAGAAATTAAAGCAAGAGTGGTCAGAGAGGCTTTATTCTTCTTTACATTTTCATTCTTTTTTATACCCTTTTACTTAGGTAATGTACATCAGTATATCCCTATGGTTTAGTTTTTAACCACCCTCCCTTAATAGAATTGAAATAAAATTCTGAGATTTCTATTAAAATACTAATATCTAGCTAATCTTATTTATTTTTTCTTTTTATTTATTGATTATTTAATTCATTTCACAACTATTCATCAAAAGCCCACCATTTTCCAGGGACTTTTCTACATGCTGAGAAAGTAAAGATGGAGGTATACACCTGGGAATGGTAGGTAAATGTGAGAATTGGGGTTATCTTGGTATCTAAAGCACTTGACACATCTCTGTTTCAATATGTGCTTATATTGACTTAAGTCATTCTTTTATTATAGCCTACTGCTAATATAATTCTATGGGCTGTCAACACCCTCTCTCAGTTTGCCTATTCCTTTCCTCCACAAAGGCAGAAGCAAAAAGAAAGAGAAGTTCTAATGTTTATACAGAGAAGTATGAAACTTGTCCCAGGGCCAGATTGTCTCTTATCAGAAGATGTTAGATATTCATTTTAACAGAGAACAAAACCACAGCTGCCCCAATGCTACCCCTTTATAGTTGGAAGCTAGTAAAATTTATTTTATATGGAGAATACTTCCTTTTTCTCTTGTCTCATTTACAAATTGCTTCATTAGAAGTGTTCCTGAGAAAGTGACTTTTGAAAGAGTCTGTATCTCACACACAGACCAGTTTAAACAAGTTTTCTGAAGAGACTTAAATTTGTTTCTTAATAATAGTATGTAGCATTAAATGGAGGTAGGAGAATGGGGAGACATACCCAAATTCTCAAATAATAAAATGTTGAAAGTGTTAAGCAATTCAAAATTAAATAATAAACACTAGGAAAACAATATAGAATAAGCAATATGACTTTTCTATTATTTTGAAAACTACTTTATACCAGGGGCTGGAAAGAAGGGAAAATGGGTAATTGTTGCTCAAGGGGCAAAAATTTCAGTTATGCAAGATGAATAAGTTCTAGAGATCTGCTATACAACATAGTACCTATAATTAACAATATGGTATTATGTGCTTTAAAATATGGTAAAAGGATAGATCTTGTGTTAAGTGTTCTTAAGACACACACACATGCAATCCAAAAAAAAACCCCACAAACAGGAAGGGGTTGATATGTTTAGTACCTTGATTTTGTGGTGATGGTATCATGGGTATATGTATACATCCAAGCTCATCAAGAATATGTATAATTTTTGCATATTAATTGTATCTCGAAGTTTAAAAAAACTCAATTTTGCATGTTTTGGAATAGAAAAAATACATACATTAAAAACTGAACAATTTTTGAAAAAATAAAAGACTTTGCATAATGCCAAATATTATTGAAAATCGCCAAATAATTCATAAAATGTTTTCAACATATGGCCTATGTTTAAAGTGCACCAATTGATATTCTCAAGGGTCTTGCAGGATGGGTGTTTTATCATTATACTGTCTCACGATATTGAAGCAGTGGATCAGAGAGAAGAGGGGTTTTAACCAAGGTACCACCCAGTAAATAGCAGTAATGGTGTCCATCCTTTGTCTTTTGGTTTCCTAATCCATTGTTTTCCTATTGGATTATTCCGTTTCAGTGACTTATCTGAGTCATATGTTTTGAGGAAGTTCTCAAGCAAAGCAGGCTAAATACAATGGTATATGACAAAATAGTTAATTAGATGGGTACACAGTTAATCTGAATAACTTAAAAATAAAATTCTCTTTTCTTTCCCCCTCACTGGTTTGTTTTTCCTGAGTCACTGCTCATAGAATCCTTCTCACCAGGATTTGCTCATCTCTCCCTGCCATCTATCTTTTTCAAGTCTCTCCTTTGCCTCAAGGCTTTTCCCAAGTTTTTCTGTAATGATATAAAATTAAAACAGGCCCAAATGTGTGCATAAGTGAATGATATTTTAAATTAAAAATTTATTTAACATCCATTCATGATAAAACTTCTGAGAAAAATAAGAACAGAGGAATTTCCTGAACTTGATAAAGACCATTTACAAACAAACAAACAAACAAACAAACAAAACCAAAAACAAAAACAAAAAACCACAGCTACCATTGTACCTAACAGGAAAAGACTGAATACCTTACCCCTAAGATCAAAGACAGGGTAAGGATGTTCATTCTCTCTTCTTTTAATTCAACATAGTGCTAGAAGTTCTATCTAGTGCTATATGACCAAAAAAAAAAAAAAAAAAAGAGGAAATAAAGGGAATACAGATCAAAAAGGAAAAGAGGTAAGACTGTCCTATTTGTAGATGGCATCATTATCTGTGTAGAGTATCCTATGAAATCTTCAAAAAACAAAACTCTAGATCTAAGGGAATTCAGCAAGATCAGAGAATACAGAAAAACTGTATTAAATTGTATTTCTATATACTAGCAATGAGCACATGGATATTGAAATTAAAAATACAGGGGCGCCTGGCGCAGTCGGTTAAGCGTCCGACTTCAGCCAGGTCACGATCTCGCGGTCCGTGAGTTGAAGCCCTGCGTCGGGCTCTGGGCTGATGGCTCAGAGCCTGGAGCCTGTTTCCGATTCTGTGTCTCCCTCTCTCTCTGCCCCTCCCCCGTTCATGCTCTGTCTCTCTCTGTCCCCAAAATAAATAAATGTTGAAAAAAAAAATTAAAAAAAAAATTAAAAATACAATACCATTTACAACTGTCCAAAAACTGATATACTTAGCTACAAAAGTTTTCATGAACAGGAATTTTATGATGAAAACTACATAATACTGAGGAAGGAAATTAAAGATGAGTAAGTAGAGAGACATACATGTACATGCATTGGAAGATTCAATAAAGTAAAGATGTCATTTCTTTCCATATTGATATACAGGTTTAATGTAAATTTTACCAAAATTCTAGTTACGCTTTTTGTAGATATGGCCAAGATAATTAAAAAATTTACATGGCAGGTAAATTTACAGATAAAAGAGGAAGAAAGTAGAAGGAATCGCTTTATCCAGTTTGAAGACTTAAATAGCTACAGTAATCAAGACAGTGTGGCACTGCTGGAGGAATAGATACATGGATCAATGGACAGAATAGAAAAGCTAAAAATATGTCCACAGAAACAACCCACCTACTTTTTGCCTAAAGTACAAAAGCAATTCAAAGTAAGGCAGACTGCTTTTAAACAAAAGCTCTAGAAGCAACTGGACGTTGATAGCCAAAAACAAACAAAAAATCCTGAAGAACCTTAATGTAAGTCTCACATATTCTGAAAACTTAACTCAAGATACATCACACTGTAAATGTTAAATGCAAGACTAATACATCTTTAAGAAAAAACATACAAGAAAATCTTTAGGATCTAGGGTTAGGTTGAATTTTTAGGCATGATACCAAACAGGAGCCATAAAAAGAAAAAAAAATGTTACTTTATCAAAATTAAAAACTTTTGCTTTACAAAAGACTGTTAAGTAGATGAAGAGACATCCTGTAGTAAACAATGGGAAAAAATGTACAAATCACATGTTTTGTGTGTTAGTATCTAGAATATATAAAGAATTCTCAAAATCCAAGAGTCTAAAAGAAAACTGTTCAATTAGTACATGGGTGAAAGAAACTCCACCAAAGATTTTTTAGATGGCAAATAAGCTCATAAAAAGATGTTCAACATCATTAGCCACTATGAAACTACCAAAGCCACAATGAGATATCACTTCCTATCTATGAGAATGACTAGAGTAAAATATGACAACAAGACCACATGCTAACAAGGATGTGGGAGATCTGGATCATTCATTTGGGAGTATAAAATGGTACGGCCACTCAGTTTGGCAGTTTAAACTAAACATGAAACTACCATTTTACACAGCAATTGCATACCTGGGTGTTTATCCCGGAGAGGTGAAGATGTACTCACATAAAAACCGGTGCATGGATGTTTAGCTTATTTATGTAGCTTAATTTGTAATAGCCCAAACTGGAAACAGCCCATATGGTCAGCAATTAAAAAAACAAACAAAAACCCTGTAGTAAATCCACACTGTGGAATACTACTCAGCAATAAAAAGGAATGGGAATGTTCTGTATCTTGACTATCAGTGTCAATATCCTAATTGCGATGTTGTACTATAGTTTTGCAAGGTGTTAGCATTAGGAGAAGCTGGGCAAAAGCACACAGGATCTCTGCATTATTTCTTACAACTGCCTTTAACTCTCCAATATGTCTAAAAGTTTCCTTAAAAATTTATGGAACTTTTGGGGCGCCTGGGTGGCTCAGTCAGTTGAGCATCCGACTTCGGCTCAGGTCATGATCTCATGGTTCATGGGTTCAAGCCCCGCATGTCCGGCTCTGTGCTGACAGCTCAGAGCCTGGAGCCTGCTTCGGATTCTGTGTCTCCCTCTCTCTCTGCCCCTCCCCTGCTCATGCTCTGTCTCTCTTTCTGTCAAAAATAAATAAAACATTAAAAAAAATAAAAAAAAAATTATGGAACTTTTGGGAACGCAAGCTGGTGCAGCTGCTCTGGAAAACAGTATGGAGGTTCTTCAAAAAACTAAAAATAGAACTACCCTACGACCCAGCAATTGCACTACTAGGCATTTATCCACGGGATACACCTGTATCCCCCCCATACACCCCATGTTTATAGCAGCACTGTCAACAATAGCCAAAGTATGGAAAGAGCCCAAATGTCCATCGATGGATGAATGGATAAATAAGATGTGGTATATACACACACACACACACACACACACACACACACACACACACACACACAATGGAGTATTACTCGGCAATCAAAAAGAATGAAATCTTGCCATATGCAACTATGTGGATGGAACTGGAGGGTATTATGCTAAGTGAAATTAGTCAGAGAAAGACAAATATCATATAACTGCACTCATATGAGGACTTTAAGAAACAAAACAGATGAACATAAGGGAAGGGAAACAAAAATAATATAAAAACAGGGAGGGGGACAAAACAGAAGAGACTCATAAATATGGAGAACAAACTGGAGGGGTTGTGGGAGGGTGGATTGGGCTAAATGGGTAAGGGGCACTAAGGAATCTACTCCTTAAATTATTGTTGCACTATATGCTAACTAATTTGGTTGTAAATTTTAAAAAATAAAAAATAAAATTAAAAAAAATTATGGAACTTTTATATAATGCATACTATGTGGCCAAATTCTCTCTAAACCCCTAAAATGTTCAGTAGACATAACTCAACTATCTTATCTGGTATTATATGTTCTATCATTACTTTCCCAACTATAATATAAACTTCTTGAAAGGATACATGAAGTTTCAGCACAGCACTGAGTATTTCATAGGCATTCATTATGGTTTTAAATTTTTTTTAATGTTTATTTATTTTTGAGACAGAGCGACAGAGCATGAACAGAGGAGGGGCAGAGAGAGAGACATAATCAGAAGCAGGATCCAGGCTCTGAGCTGTCAGCACAGAGCCCGACACGGGGCTCGAGTTCACAAGCCTTCGAGCTCTGAGATCATGACCTGAGCCGAAGTCAGCTGCTTAATTGACTGAGCCACTCAGGCCCCCCCAGTACTCATTATGTTTTATGGAATCCTCTGGGTATTTGCTCCAACAACCCTGCTTAGTTTACCAGCATAGACAACACACAACTACAGACTTATTTACATTCTGTTCCTTTGCAGTTCTGCAGCATTTGACATTATTGACCTCTTCTTCCTCAAAATTCCTTTTCTTGACTTCTGTGACCAACTTTCTTTTGATTCCCCTAGTTATTTAATCTATTTTCTGACTCATTCTGTGACACTTATCTTTCCAAACTCTACATACAAATGTTACTTAAGTTATTTTATTTGGCTTCTTTCTTTCCTTTTTCCCTTGAACTTCCATTGATAATCCCAGCCATGTTTCTGCCTTTTTTCCTTAAGACCTCTTTACAGATGGTGTCCTAATTTTTAGTTTCAGTTTTCAGTTCCTAATTTTTCAGTTCCATACCTAAGCTCCTAAACTCTGATTCTTCACTGTTTGATGAACATTGCCATCTGAACTGCCCTATGACACTTCTAACTCAACATTCCCCAAACAGAACAAACAGGTCATCTTTTTTTTTTTTTTTTTTTAATTTTTAAAAAATGTTTTTGAGAGACAGAGAGAGAAAGCACAGGCAGGGGAGGGGCAGAGAGAGGAGGACAGAGGATCCAGAGTGGGCTCTGCATTGATGGCAGGGAGCCTGATATGGGGCTTGAACTTGTGATCATGACCAGAGCCAAAGTTGGACGCTTCACCAACTGAGCTACCCAGGTACCCCCAAACATGTCATCTTATTACCGACATCTCTGCTTTCTTCTCTGCTACCTATTTCTTATAAAGACCCCACCACCATCAGTGACATAAACTCCATATGTTTATTGTAGGCCGTGGCCCAGAAAATTTTAAATTTTGCCCCAGTAACCTGGCCGTCTCTTTTCTGTGCTGGAAAGGACCTCCCCTTGGGCTAACTTCATCTGTGGTTTCCCTGCAGAGATTATGAACATGGGTTTTGGATATTCATAACTCTGATTCAAGACAAAGCCTGTATTTCTTCCTATTTGTGTTGGATACACACTGAGCCCACATCATATTGGCTCACCCATTTACTACACCATTGCTCCTGCAACCAGTCACACAAAGGTATAAACTGTGACTCATGAGCCACAAAACCTGCTCAACCATTCTGACACTAGTATGTGTGGCAACCTTTGACGGATAGGGGATGGAGGACTGAGACAGCATTACCTGTCAGATGAGCATTTCTGAGACCTATTCCCTGTGGACCCTCAAGGATTCCCTAAGAGGACTGAATCAAGCCCTGCTGCCATAGCAATTAACCTGCTCAGTAACGCATCCTAGAATTGCCATTTCCCCTTCCTGGTTTCACCCCTCTCGGATCACAAGTATGTTTTTCAGGCTCTCTTCCAAAATTGAACTACATGAATCCTAGTCCTTGTCTCAGGCTTTGATTTTAGGGAAGCCAAGGCTAAATCACTGAAATGTTAAGGTAAATTAAAACTTTTATTTCATATTATTGGTCATGAGAAGTCACTGAAATTTTACCAGTTGTAGTTGAAGATGATCAATATATTTCTAGGGTATAGGACAAATTGGTGGAAATTAGAAGGTTTGTGTACTAGTTCAGGACTGGGCATTGAGAACCTGAACATTTGAATAACAAGGTAGGGATGATAATAGGACCCTATGCAGGACTTGGGTGGGGGGTGATCTGATATTGTTAAAGAGTAGAAGATTGAAAAGGTAGGTGACAAAGATACTTTTGTAGCTTTAAGCCTGTATTTTGTAGGTCAAATTGTGTTTCTCCCCAAAATTTACATTGTGAAGTCCAAACTTTCAGTACCCCATAATGTGACCTTATTTGGAAACAAATGTAACTGTAAGATGCAGTCATACTGGAGTAGGGTGGGACCTTAAAACTATATGATATCCTTATAAAGCGGGGGAGGGTATGGACACAGATGGCACACAGAGAACCATGTGAAGACAGAAGCAGAAACTGGGGTGATGCTTCTATAAGCCAAGGAATGCCAAAGATGATTAGCAAGCCACCAGAGGTAGGAGAGACACATAGAATAGGTTTCTTATTCACAGCCTTTAGAAGAAACTAAGCCTGCTGACACATTGATTTTAGACTCCTGGCCTCCAGAACTGTGAGAAAATAAATTTCTGTTGTTTAAGCTGTCCACTTTGTGGTACTTTGTTATGGTGGGCCCTAGGAAACTACTACACTAAGTAGCTAGGTACCATAAACATAGGTAAGGAAGTCGAGAGGGGGAACCCAACTAAGGTGAGGACAAAAGTAGAGACAAGACAGTGCTTCACTTTGGGGCATTCTTGATTCATTAAAAGGGAAACAGAGAGACATGAGTGCCAATTGGAATTTTTGTGTGATAGGGCAAGAAACATGGCCCCCATTAATTTAGTTGGAAAAGAAAGCATTATGTGTAAAGGGCAGAATTCATCCTCTGCATGTAACTAATGAATCTGCACTTGAAAAAGCATGCTCGCTCCCTTAAGCCTTAAAAGGATAGAGAGGAACCAATTAGGTAAATTGGGTGAAATTCAGATAAGGAATTTATGAGAATGGAGGATTGGCTTTGAGCAAAGATGAAAGGAAAGAAATGTACTTAGCTAGACAAAGTGATGATTAAGTGGGATTTGATGATAAGAGACACGTATATTAAGGGTAAAGCTTCAAAGTAGAAATAAAGTGATGCAAAGAAAAAGATGCATGCATTGTACCAGTTTTATTATAAATACAGGAAAATATTTTTGTAATATGGACATGAGAGAGGCCTTTATTAACATGACAAAAAATGAGAAACCATAAGGGTAAAAAAAAATTGGGTAACAGAAAAATTGGAGAGTCTGGAATAAAAAACATTTGCATAAAAACACTTAAGGACAAATGAAAATAGGAAAAATATTGCATATGACTACTAAAGGATTAATATCTAAAATTACAAAATGCTCCCATTAGGAAAAAGTGATTAGTCTAATTTTAAAATAGGAACATTATGGAAAATGATAATATGTTAGGCATATAAATGACCAACAGACAGTTGGAATGATACTCAAAGACACTAATTTTCAAAACATGCAAATTGAAAGTTTAAGATACTTTTCTTATCACAATGGAAAAGTTTTTGGAGACCTAGAATACTCAATGTTAGTGAAGATACAGAGAAATTGGTACTTTTGTACACTAGTGAGGGGATTAAAATAGGGCTAGCCTCTTTTGAACCCATTTTGAAATTATTTTAAGATTTAAAGATATGTATGTTTTGATTCAGTTAGTCAGTTTGTAGGAATGTATTCTACAGATACAAATTCATTGAGAAATATATACTATGATATTTATTGCACAGTTGGTTGGGTAATGAAAAATTAGAAACAGCCTAAATGCCACCATTAATATAGAAATAGTTAAATAAATGGTGATGGCCATAACATGGAATACTGTGTGGCCATTATGAAAACTAGATTTCTGTACAATTGTTATGACCTAGGAAGATGCTTGTGACATTTTTTAAGTGTAAAAAAGTGAACAATAAGATACTGTTAGTTATATGAACCTCTTTTTTGGAGGCAAATACTTATGTGTTCATTAAAAAGCCTTAACCCAAGCTTATCTCTGGTAGATGAGATTATGAATGACTTTTACTTTCATTTTGTACATACCTGTATCTTTTGAAATGTTTCTGGTATGAATGTATTTATTTTATGATCGGACTGTGTAACAAATGGATAAAATAGATCCTGGTTAAGAAAGACAAAAACAAAAAAAAAGGGCTCATGCTCTGGGAATTTATTGTTGAAGGGTAGGAGGGAAACATCTCCTGAGAAAATACTTATGAGTATGGATGGGGTGTATCTGGAAGGTATTATTATTTTTTAAAAGATCTGTAAATTCATGATGGAATTTTAGCTTGACAGATTAGGTCAAATATATCTTTGGATTTTGTGGATTTAATGGTCAGAGTTTCCACTGAACTTTTGTGATACAAAGTACTGTTTCATTTTTCCAAGGCACAAACCTGAGTTAGAGGCTGAAAAGCTAGTTTGTGAGATGCAAGTCATTTAGCTGTGAGGAAGGTTTGCAAAAGGGCAAGCATCTTCATTTCAACAAGACTTTGATTTTTTTCTATTATATACTAGAGTTCTTATGAAGTAATAAAATCTCACTGTGTGAAAAAATGGCCAATAAAGGAGATGAAAGGTGTTTTCAGATGAGGATATTCCCCCAAGAAGATCCTATTATATTAGTAATTAGGCATTTAGGTCTAGGGACAGGCCATATTATCTGTGGTTTAGCTATTACTTGTGTTTGTCCAGCACCTGTCCTCCCTTCCTCCTACTTCTGGTGAAAGGCCCTTTTCTCCCTGGCCACATGTTCAGGATTTGGACAGTCAGAACACCTTGATTTTCAGATTATAATCATTACCTAAGGCTGGAAATAATCAGAAACTGTCTTAGGTTGGGTTCCCCACACGTAGACCCTGAGATGCGGGTGCTGTCAAAGTGATTTATTAGGAAATATTCCAGGAAAAGTCTAGAGGAAAGTTGGAGAGGAGAGAAGGGAACTGGGAAAGGGAGGACACCAAGCAAGTCATGTCAAGCATGGTCCTATGAAGGGTACTGTGTCTAGGGACCCCGAAACCACTCCCAGGTCTGATGGTTTGCTAGGAGGATTCGCAGGACTCAGCATATAATCATGCTTATAGCTATGATTTATTACAGTAAAAGGATACAAAGCAAAATGAGCTAAGAGAAAAGGGGTGTTTACTGTGAGGTTCAGAGGAAACCACCCAAAGCTTTCTACAGTCCTCTCTTAGTGGAGTCACACATGACACTCAGTTTCTCCAATAAATGACTTGTGACAACACACATGAAATGTTGTCAACCAGAGAAGTTCATTAGAGGCTCAGGGCCCAAGGCTTGTATTGGGAGCCGGTCACATAGCCATCCTCTGCCTTACCATCCTCTGTACGTACCAAAGTTCCAAGCCCCCAGAAGGAAAGCAGGTGTTCAGCATGATCCATATTGTGTGTACAGACAGTTTAGATACAGTAAATGGTGGAAACCCTTCTGAACTCCAAGTTCCCAGATGCTAGCCAAGGGCTAACCTTGCACGTGGAACTTGTGAAGCCTAGCAGTTTTAGTCCTGCTGAACTCTTTTCGATATAGGTAGGTACGTTTGGTTCAGTCCCATAGGAAAGCTCTGGAAACTGTGCAGGCTCCACCTCACTTTTAGTTCAGGGAGCCAGAGTATATTTCCACACCTGTCAGTCATTGTTAAAAAGCTACCTGCCAGGGATGCAGATTTGCAGACACTTCTAGCAATCTGTAGGCAGGCCCAGCTGGTTCCAGCTGCCTGAGGGCAAGTTAGCCAACAAAGAGATGCAGGTGTTGGCTGTTGAGAGTGACAGACACTACGAAATACGTGCGCAAAAAATGGACCTGCCCTGAGAGAGATATGGGTGAAGTTCTGACAGCGTTGGCTATGGTGATCCTCCCTGAGGTTTATATACTGAACCAGAGGTAAAGAAACCATTCTCTTGAGAATGCCAGGCAAGCTGGCATGTGAGCCTAAAAGCACCTGTAGCCATATTCTCCACCTTGTGGAGAAGGCCCTTCTGCAGTAGCCAAAAATGAAATCTGCACTCAGAGAAAAGCAGAGAAGACAAGGACAGACAGTCATGGGTACCCAATTCAAAGGTATTTGATAGTAAATTTTATTCTCTTTTAAAGTTAGGGACTTAGATTAATGGATTTGGACAATGTAAGGTATTTCCTAAAACAGATTTCAACAAACTACAGCCAAATCTACCACTCTTGCCCCTACCCCCACACGCACACCCCTCCCAGTCTGTTTCTGTAGGACCATAAGTGATGAATGGTTTTTACATTTTTAAATGGGTAGAGGAAAAACTTGAAAGAATATTTTCTGTGACACATAAAAATCATATGAAATTCAAATGTCAGTGTTTATAAAGCTTTTAATTTCATGAATAAAATATGTGTGGAAATTTGTCTTCTCTCTTATATAAGTGTGTGTATATATATATATATATATATATATATGTATATATATATACACAATAGCCTTGATTTTGCCTCTTGGTCAACAAAGCCTGACGTATTTATTATCTGGACCTTTTCAAAAATGTTTGCTAATTTCCCTCTTTGAACAACGAAAGTGGAAAATTGACTGACTAACCCTTCTCAAGGAAAAGAACCATGTGTTATTTTTATTATTTTTTAAAAATTTACTTATATATTCTGGAAGAGAAAGAGAGAGAGAGAGAGAGTGCATGGGAGGGGCAGAAGGAGAAGTGAAGAGAGAGAATCCCAAGCAGGCTCTACACCCAGTGCAGAGCCTAATGTGGGGCTCGAACTCATGAACCATGAGATCATGACCTGAGCCAAAACCAACAGTCGGATGTTTGACTGACTGAGCCACCCAGATGTCCCTGTGATATTATTATTTTTTTGATCATGTGTAATAGTACTTGGGAAAATTCTTTGCAAGTAGAAACATGAAAGCAATTGAACTGTCAAAGCTGGATGGGATTTAATAGCCTACCCTACTAGTGGCAGAGGGAGGGGTGGCTTAAAGATAGTGACCACGAATCACTCAGTGAATGACTGCAATGACTGTTTGAAACAATGCTGCTCTCTGCTTGCTCTTCAAAACATGGTTAGGTAGAGGAGAACTGATGAACCTCTTCCTTGTGATTAGCTTTTGAAGAGTCCATTGAGGACTTATATGAGATATCCAGTCTAAGATTCTTGCAACTCTTGGGCACCTGGGTGGCTCAGCTGGTTAAGCTTCTGGTTTCTGCTCAGGTCATCATCTTGTGGTTTGTGAGTTCAAGCCCCACGTTGGGCTCTGTGCTGACAGCTCAGAGCCTGGACCCTGCTTCAGATTCTGTGTCTCCCTTTCTTTCTGCCCATCCCCTGCTTGTTCTCTCTCTCTCTCTCTCTCCCAAAAATAAATAAACATTAAAAAAAAAATTTAAGATTCTGACAGCTCAAAACCAGAGATTCAAGTGTGTTAATTAGCTCAGATTTTAAAAGCAGATGCATTTTTTTAAGAATGCTGAACTTCCGGAGTGCCTGGGTGGCTCAATCAGTTAAGCGTCAGACTTCAGCTCAGGTCATGATCTCACATTTCATGAGTTTGAGCCCTGCATCTGGCTCTGTGCTGACAGCTCAGAGCTTGGAGCCTGCTTCTGATTCTGTGTCTCCCTCTCTCTCTGCTCCTCCCCGGCTCATGCTCTGTCTCTCTCTCTCTCCTTCAAAAATAAATAAAAACATTAAAAAAAATTTTAGGAATACTGAAGTTCCCATTTATGCATAGTTTCCTGGTATGCATAGTTTCCACCACGATAATCAGATTACTTTTTTGTTTAGCTGTTGCAGGGAATGACAGGTGTAACCAAAGGAAGAATAGGAAGGAGACAATAAGGGGTGACTGGGTGGCTCAGTCAATTAAGCATCCGACTCTTGATTTCAGCTCAGGTTATGATCTCACGGTTTGTGAGTTTGAGCCCCACATTGGGCTTTGTGCTGACAGCATGGGGCCTGCTTGGGATTCTCTCTCTCCCTTCTCTCTCTCTTTCTCTTTCAATTTTATCTAGGGACCAGATCTCTTTATATGCCTACAAAATGCATGCTGCCTGCATATAATTAGAAAATCAATCTTTATCAATTATTATGTTAATTTTGATGTTGAAGATACATTGGATAAGTTGTGGTATGGAGGGAAGCATTTAAGTTTTGTTACATACAAGGTAGTTCCTAATACTTTTTCTGTGGTTGCACCATGTCCTTTCCTAAGGGATTACTTGAGACTAATCATTTATAAAGCATTGCTGCTGGACTATTTTCAAGGAAAATCTATTATTAATAGGCAATGGAAAATGGAGGCCAAGCTGGTGGATGAAGATACCAAATCATACAGTCAATGAGTCCTGCTCTCTCAGTCACCCACTGGGAGGAGTTATTTGTGATACTGTGTTCTTCCTTCAGTGAGGAAGAAATCTAGACCAGTTTTTCAGAGGGCTCTCCTTGGCTTAGCAGAAACTTACTCATTGGAAACCTTAACTTGTGGAATTTATTAAGTCTTACATTCAAATTTCAGTTCGAGGATTCTATGTAATTCATTCAGCCCATATTATGAAGAACCAACCATTTTCACTATGCTCCACCTTAAATACAATGGTAAGCAAAATATAGAGAGGGCCTGACCTCGTATCACCATTGTCTGCCTGCCATCCTGTGTCTGTGTGACCCTCCAGTCTCCAGCAACTCATTAATATCCAGCATTAGAACCTGTTTACTCTTCAATACATGCTTGTTGGTATGTTTTTTTCCCACTAGGATTGATCTGCTAAACAAATTATGAAAGTGGGTTCAAGGTGAATACAAATACGTTTTCCAATAATAATAGCTAGCTACACTAAGCACTTACTAAGGTATAGGTCCTGTGCTAAGTGATTTACATACATTATTTCACATATCCCTCCCTCCCAACAACCTTATGCGGTAGGTAGAGTAGCAGTGAGTCACACACAGAGTCATAACACTGCGGCTTTTCTTTCCAGGAAGCAGCTTTTTATGCCAGCACAGGTTCAGTGGGCTAAGACCCAAAAGGCTGAGCACTGAGTGCAGTGGAGGGGTTGCCTTTTGTACAATTTTTGCCCCTTCTTTCTCCCATATATGGTAACATACAGTATGAATGGGCAGTCTATGTTACAGAGTCATGAGGAATGTTGCATACATGCACATAGCCAGGGTGCCTTCCCTTGTCTTGAAGTTTTCACCACATTCCTTAGGGAGGGGCTCTACCATAGTAGTATATTTTTTTCATTTTGTAAATAAGTACACAAGAGCTTAGAGAGGTTAAATAAATTGCTTGAGGTCACAACACAAGTGAGTTGTGACCTATTCTATCAAGGCTATGTTCTTAACCACTGGTATATAATGCCTCTCTCTAAACCACTGATTATTGCCATATGTTACTTGGTTATCACACAACTATCTGTCCTTTGAGAAGTTAGAATCAGCTAAGAGATACATTGACTAGCCAAAGTAGTCCAACTTAGAAGAAAAGAACAAAAGCTCTGGAGAGGTAGAACTGGTATGGGACTTGGTGGAGTAGCATATCCACAATGGAGAAACTTTCTTGACCAGCAATAATGGCCAATATTGGAATAATAGGACCAAAATTAGATTAATACCATATATGAAAAACCTTGAAAGCCATGTACAAGAGTTTGAATTTAATGCAGCAGACACTGAAATGTCATAAATGTTCTTGAACAAATGCAGTAGTTTGCAGGATGCTTTTGAGTTGGCCAAAACTATTTGTAGGTAGGTTTCAGGGGATGGTATTTGGTGGAGATATAAAGTGCACCCAAGTGGGAATAGAGAAGAGAAGATGAGTAGGCAGACTTTGAGCACATGGAAATTAAGGTAAATGTAAGCTATCATTGGCTGTGTATCCTACTAAATATGCTACATAGACAGTTTGAATTAAGATATTGTTTATTGAATGAGCAACATTGGGGTTGAGTGATTGGGTTTATAAATAAGGATGTTCATTGCAGATGAGAAGATGGAATAAGTGTAGATGAAGAAGAGCAGAAGGCTAAAGTAATAGCTTTGGTAGAAATTCACAGTTTGGTCATGGGCAAAGGGAGAAGAGCCAGGAAAGAAGTGAAAGAAGTCTCATTCGTTAAGTTTGGGAGAACAAAGGAGTATAATGTCGTGCAAACCAAGAGAAGACCCAGAATTAAGGAGCACATGCTCAACAGCATCAAAAGCATGAAAAGATCAGAAGGATGAATACTGAGGCCAGATTGGACTTGACAAATAGGAGATTATTGACAATACCTGAGAGAGAATTCATTCATGTAAGTACCTCATTGAAGAGGTAGGAACAGTCTTTGGGGAATACTTAAGCAAGAATGTGAAGCCAGTTTATATAGGTCCCAGCTTAAGAGCTTTGGCACTGAAAAGAGAGAAATTGAAGTGTTCTAGCGTAACATACCCCTATTTCATAATCAAAGATAGTAGAAAAGGGAGATTCATCTAAGAGAACTTCACTTTCCAGCAACATTCTCTGGAGCTTCTACAATCTTTTGTGAGAGAGAAACCAGTGGTAGAAATGTATCTTTCTACCACTGAAGACTGAACAGCATGATTCTTTCTAAGTTGCTTTCCATCAGCACTTACTTTACATTTCCCTTAACTTGTCATTTTTCTGTGCTGACAGTAGGAAGAAAAAAAAAAAAAACATGCTAATCGACTGAGATGAAAGTGAAATTTCCAAGACTGTCTATCTACATCATTTCTCTGGCGGCTTTTCATTGGCAACAGAGTGTCTAATATTCAGGGACAAGAGGAATCAGACCGCAGGATGCCTGCCAGCTCTCCAGGGGATAGAAACCCACTTTGGCACACATATAAATGAGCCCTAAAATAGGCCATGAGATAACAGGTGGTGTAATGGGGCTCTGAACTATGCACGGGGGCCTGGACTCTCCTGATGGAAGGGGGGCTCAGATGCTGTGTGGCTGGAGAAGATAATGACATTAGAAAAGAATCTTTCAGAAGCATGATGTATTTTCCCGGAGTGCTGTGCCAAGGTGGCAGGTTGTTGAATTATGTAAAATATAACACTGAACAGCTCCTTTCCTCTCACCTTCCAAAAATGCTTATGCTTGCAAAGGGAAAATTTGGCATCAGTTTCCGTTCATTTCAAAGGATAAAAAAAGGCTAATGTGGAGATGTATTGATCTTTTGAAAGGTCAGCAGCAGATTCATAGGTCAAGGTGCTACTCCTTATAGCCAATATGCTATGTGATGGGGGGAACCTCAGACAGAAACAAGAAAAAAACAGAGGAATGTCTCACACAGAAAATCAACTACATTTTCTTCCATTTTTCAACAATATAACATTGTGCATGTGTATCTGTACGTTATTATCATCATTTACTTTAAAATTAGAAACAGAGTTCAGACCCTCTAGTAATTGCAAGAAATATTTAAAAATATATTTCAGTTTCATAGTATAACCTTAAAGTTAGGAGAAGAGGAAGACATACAGAGAGGGGGAAAGGGAAGATGGATGAAGGAGAGAAGGAGAAAATGGTAAGTGTAGAGTGAAGAGGATTTTTAAAAAGAAAGTAGGAATAGAGAGGGAAAATTAAGGAAAATGAGAGAGAGGGAGAAAGAGAGAGAATGAGGGGTGTGTATTCAGTGAGCATCCTCTGTGTTGCCAGAACAGCATAGAGAGCTAAGAGAGTGAGAAGATAGGCAGAACAATGTGGAGAAAGTCCTGACCAATCGTTAATGTCCTGAGATGAATGCAGTGGTTGGTGATCTTTTGCCCTTTTTACTTACACACTGTTCCTTGTCTGGTCTTAAGGGCACCAGAAGAAGCTTGGTTTCATGCCATTACTTTTTAAAATTAGGACTAGTTCTCTAGTGGTTGAGGTCACTCCTTGCAGAGTTTGGAATACATCTTCTTATTTTATTTTCAAAGTTCAAAGCAAAGTTTTGAAATAAAGTTTTAGTTTCCTTTAGGATCTTTGAGATTTCTTCTTAAGTGTGAAGGGATGACTACATTTTAGAGGCTGACTTTGGAGTTTTAGTGATAGCATTGTACGAGCTACTGCAGGAAGTTGCTTGACATTCAGAAAGCAAGATACTGCCTTTTAACACCTCTGATGGTTTATTTTTGGAACCAGCTATTATTATGTAGATTTCTCCTCCCTCCTTGTATACTCAGCCCCCCCCCCCCCCCAGCTCTCTTTGTGCTTTGGGTATATCTCAGTAAGAAATTTCTAGCTGGATCCATCCCTCCATCCATCCCCGCTACCTACAGTAAAACCTTCTATAGTCTGTAAGTCTTTAATTGCTTCTCTTGAACAGTGTCACAGGATTCCAGAGGAAGTGTATTGATATCTGACCTACCTCACCTAAGTTACCTCATCTGAAACTTGGACAAAATCCATCAATGTGCTGCACATCACATCTCAACTCTAGCCCAGTGACTGAAAATCCTTGGTGCATTTCACCTGTGTTTTTTTTTTTTTTAATGGTTTGAGGCTGACCACAAACTTCTGAAGTATAAATGTTTAAATATACTCTCCCCATTTGAAAGGTTAATCTATTACAAGTTCCATGAGCGTAAGGATTTTGTTTTCTACTAGACAACTTTCACCAAGTGTAATAAACATGTATCCTTTGATCTCTGCACAGTACTGAACTGATAGAAGACTATATGTCTCTGAAATAATTTCCTTTTAAAAAAAATTAATGTATATTTATTTTTGAGAGAAAGAGAGGGAGACAGAGTGTGAGCAGACTCCAAGCTGTCAGCACAGAGCCCGACACGGGGCTCAAACTCCCGAAACCTGAGCCTGAGCCAAAGTCAGACGCTTAACTGACTGAGCCACCCAGGCACCCCTGTATCCAGCTTTTAAAGGAAATTATTTCAGGCGCGCCTGGGTGGCTTAGTCGGTTGAGTGTACAACTTCAGCTCAGGTCATGATCTCATGGTTCGTGAGTTTGAGCCCCACATCAGGCTTGCTACTTTCAGCACGGAACCCCCTTTGGATCCTCTGTCCTCCTCTCTCTCTGTCCTTTCCCTGTGCACATTCTCTCTCTCAAAAAAAGAAATAAACCTTAAGAAAAAAGCTGGATACATATCTAAGAAGCCATTCAGTACACTGCACATATTTATATATACATATATATTTTTATGGCAGATTTGTCTCATGACCACTGGAAGCTAACACAGCCATCTTGTACACTTGTGACTAATGAAGTTAGCATATTGTATTGTAAATGCTCTCTTCCATATTATCCTAAAGTAAATTAAAAAATATATATACACACACACATACACACACACACACACATGTATACATATATATATAGCTGTTTCCTCATTGTGGCCTCTCTGTCTGCCATTATTTTGTCCTCTCAGAGTAGTTTTAGACTCTTGTAGCTCTGACAAAAATTCTGTGCTCCATGGCCCTCCTTTCCAACAACTCTGGTGCTATTATACTGAATCAGAGCACACAGGTTTTACAGAGGCTGTTCTCTTCACCTTCAAAGAAATGAGCAGGGACAAAGGTTAAAGGACACAGGCATTTGGGAAGTGGTAGGGGAACTTTGACATTATGAAGAGCATCATAAATGTCTCTGTAATCTTGTAGGATTGACCAACAGCTACATGTAAGGTAGCCAAAAGAAACCTAGTGAAGGCTTGAAGTGACTTGGGGAGCAATTTCCACTGAAAGATGAAGAGACCACATCCCCAAGGGAACTAAGTTATAATGATGTACTCTAACTGCTTTGGTTAGTGCTGAGTTAGTTAACACTTTGTTTCCAGAAATGCATCTCCCTCCTGCTAATATTATACCCATGAAGCAGAAGCTGACAAACTGTGGCCTGCCAGGCAAATCCAGCTTGCCACCTATTTTTGTGAATAAAGTTTATTGGAACACAAGTACACCATTTGCTCATATATTTACTATGGCTGCATTTCTGCCACATGCAGAGGCAAGCAGTTACGGCAGAGAGCAGCCTACAAAGACTAAAATTTTTACTTTAAAAAAAGTTGCAGGACACCTGGGTGGCTCAGTCGGATAAGTGTCTGACTTCAGCTCAGGTCATGATCTTGCAGTTTGTGGGTTCGAGCCCTGCATCGGGCTCTGTGCTGGCAGCTCAGAGCCTGGAGCCTCCTTTGGATTTTGTGTCTGCCCCTCCAATGCTCATGCTCTGTCTCTGTCTCTCAAAAATAAGTAAACATTAAAAAATTTTTTAAAAGTCGCCAATCCCTGCTCTAAAGGATACAAGTAAGTGCTAAAGAAACATTTAGTCACAGAAAATATGGGCGAATGTTTTAATTCAGGTTGTTAGTACCAGTAGAAATTCATTGTTATGCTATGCTGCACCTGACCTAGTGCGTCTCACCATGAGTAGGGATCTACAAAATCGTGAATTCCCTGCTGGCTGGAACACAGCTAAGGAATATGTCTGTCACCTTCATAAAGAGGTCCAGCCGGTGAGTGGCATGAGGAGACTAGACACCTGGCTGAGGGAATGATTTACCCATTTAACAGAACTGAGAAAGCAGCCTACCTAGAAATAAAGGTAATAGTGACATAAAGAGAAAACCACTGCTACTCTTCTTGTGTTTGATGTGTTATTTGTAAATTATTCCTTGGTCCTAGTCTATTTCAGTGGCGCTAGTGCTTGGCAATATGTCTGCAAATTTGAGCTTTTCTGGACAATTAAAAGCCATAAAATTAGTTTCTCTTATGTGTTATAATCCTCAAATTATATTTATTAACATTCTCCTTCTTCCAGATGTTTTGAATCAGTTAAGATGTTGCTATTTTTTGTTTTAACAGAAAATGAACTCCTCTGTCATACATACCAGATATCTACTCAGATATTTTACATCTCTTCTTTATCTTTTATAGTATTTCACATGTTTTATAACTGCAATATATTTATTCTTTCTGGTTCCATTTTCTTTGGTAAAAACTAGTTGGGCAGGTGCCACGATTTATATTGGCATTTTCCCACTCTTTTGTCTATTCATTGCAGCTACTACCAGAAACAGTGATTCATTGACTATGCCTCTACAGATTCTATCACTTTCTCTAGCTCAGATTTTAGAAAAGTTTTGCCCAATGAATCAGGCATAATATTTGTATCACTTTGAAGATTTGTTTAAAATATATACTTGCAGATGTTATGAATATAAGTCCTGAAGCGTATATTTAATATTAGCACAGGAATGAGATGTTCAGAATATTTGTGTATAGTATGATCTCAAATCCATGCCTTTATGAAAATTGTATGCCTAGTGCCACACTTGACATGTTGGAGGTATTTGTTAGATGTTTGTTGAATGAATATGTGGTTTTCTTGCAATAGTGATGACATGAGGATGTTCAGTGGCTATCCTTTGTGCTATTGTTAATACTATTAAAAAACTTCCTAATTTTAAAAGGGTGGAAATGGAAAAACAAATGTGATGGTGCTATACAGTGGGATACTATTCTATGATAAAAATGAATGAGGTATCAGGGAACCAAAACTCAACAACAAAAATAACTCAACTCAAAATTGGACAAAGGACTTGAATAGACATTTCTCCAAAGAAGATATACAAATGGTCAATAAGCGCATAAACAGATGCTTGACCTCACTGACCATTAAGAAAATGCAACTCAGATCCACAGGGAGATACCACCCTTACATCCATTATGATGGCTATTAGGAACAAAACAAAATAACAAGTACTGGTGAAGATATGGAGAAATTGGAACCCTTGTGCACAAGTTGGTAGGAATGCAAAATGGTACATGCAGTTTGACAGTCCCTCAGAAAATGAAAAAGAGAATTACCACATAATAGAGAAATTCCACTCTGGAATGTAGACCCAAAAGAACTGAAAGCAGGGTCTCGAAAAGATATTGGTACACTAATGTTCATAGCAGCATTATTCACAAAATGGTGGAAGCAACCCAAATGCCCATCAACAAATGAATGGATAATAAAAAAGTGAAATATACATATAAATGACTATTATTCAGTCTTAAAAAGGAAGTTCTAACATATGTTACAAGGATGAATATTGAAGATACTATGTTAAAGTGAAGTAAGCCAGTCACAAAAAGACAATAATGAATGATTGCACATACGTATGAGGTACCTAGAGTTAGTCAAATTCATAAAGACTGAAAGTAGAATAATGGTTGCCAGGGGCTGCAAGTGGAGGGAGTGGGGAGTTATTGTTTAATGGGCGTAGAATTTCAGTTTTACCAGATGAAAAGAGTTCTCAAATGGATAGTTGTGATGGTTGCAACAATATAGGTGCACTTAATACCACTGAACTGTACCCTTACAAATAGTTGAGATTGTAAATTTTACATTATGTGTATTTTAGCACAATAGAACAATTGGGGGAGAAAGGAAAAAAATACTGATACATACGACAACATGTATAAACCTCAAAGTCAGTTCTTCCAAATGAAAGATGCCAGTTACAGAAAACACATCTTGTATGAAACATCTCGGAATAGGTAAATCTGGTGACAGAAAGTCGATGAGTGCTTGCCTCTGGCTGGAGGGAGGAGAATGAGATGGAGAAATGACTGCTAACAGGTATAATACAAGTTTCTTTGGGAGGTGGTGAAATTTTCTAAAATTGGATTATGATGATAGCTGCAAAACACTATAAATATAGTAAAAATAAGTTTTATACTTTAAATGAGTGAAGTTTATAATATAGAAATCATATCCTGATAAAAGTGCTTAAAAAAAAAGGCTGGAAAGAATTACTTGTACTGTTTCATCATTCTATGCACATCTTAGTAAAAATAGTTTTTTCTATGTAGAACTTGATAATCTGCAACACAGAATTAGTAGTCTACGGAGCAATTTTTGTAATTTTATTTTCACGTTTCAGGTAAAGGTGGTGGAAGCTGTTATCATTAGTCTCATGATGAAACTGAGGCTCAGAGGGAAAAGAAAAAAAACAGGATTAGAACCAGATCCCATAGTAAATGAAAAAGTCTAGATTTAAATCCAGTTCTGATTCCAGAGTTATGGACTTTTCTACTATTCACTTCTTCCTAATAGATAATGGGTCAAGTTCTAGGAGATGTTCTTTACATAAAAGAACTTCTTGGGGCACCTGAGTGGCTCAATTGGTTAAGCATCTGACTTCAGGTCAGGTCATGATACCCTGTTTGTGGGTTCGAGCCCTGCATCAGGCTCTGTGCTGACAGCTCAGAGCCTGGAGCCTGCTTTGGAGTCTGTGTCTCCCTCTCTCCCTGCTCCTCCCTTGCTCATCTTCCATCTCGCTCTCTCAAAAATAAGTACACATTTAAAAAAATTAAAAGAATTTCTCTGGTCAAACTGGGAATATTTAAGATTAATGTGTTTTAAACTGTGTTGCAAAATAAATTGTTCTTTTGTTCTTGTTCTCAGAACAACTTGTGATGTGTGAATGTTCCTTCGCCCTAGGAGCTTGATGATTTCCTAGATGGACAGTCTAGGGAGAGCTCAACCTGGGAGAACATTAGGGACAGATGGTTAGTGGCCTCATAGTTAATATTAGGGAGGAGGTACAGGCAGGGCAGAAGTCATTACGAAAAGCCAGATGTTGGGACAGGAGATTCAGCATGCATCCAGGGTAAGGATTCTAGGTTCCAAAGTGTTGTCTGGGAGCTAACAGGAAACACTACCTTCCCAGAAAGCCTAACATGGGAACTTGGCTGGGGACTGAGTTCCTGGAACATACATACAAAGGACCCTTGGGTCACAAGAGAACAAATAAACTTTATTTTATTAAAATTGTGGTTGAAATTCAGGAATTGAAACTATCAAAGGACTAATGTGATGTTTAGGCACAAACATAGGATGCCCTTAGAATTTACAGATAAAAGCTGAGTGGTCTTGGGGCACTTGGGTGGCTCAGTCAGTTGAACATCCAACTCTGGATTTTGTCTCAGGTGATGATCTCACAGTTCGTGGGCTTGAGCCCCGAGACGGGATCTGCACTGACAGTGCAGAGCCTGCTTGGAATTCTCTCTCTGTCTCTCCCCCACTGGCTCTCTCTCAAAAATAAATAAACTTTAAAAAAAAAGGAAAAGAAAAAGCTGGGTGGTTTCTACTGTAAATAGGGATGCAGATCCCCATGCAAGTATTACCAATTTAGATCATTATGCAAGCAAGCATTAAACTGTCACATGAGCACACTTAATAATTGTTTTCCTTCAGTTAGTGGTATTTTGCTTCAGTAATGATTTCTGTAGATTAGGAAAATATTTAATTAAAGCTAACAATTGGGGGCACCTGGGTGGCTCAGTTGGTTAAGCGTCTGACTTTGGCTCAGATCATGATCTCACAGCTTGTGAGTTTGAGTCCTGACCACTCAGAGCCTGGAGCCTGCTCTGGATTCTGTGTCTCCCTCTCTCTCTGCCCCTCCTCACTCATTTCTGTCCCTCTCTGTCTCAAAAATAAATAAACATTAAAAAAAATTTTTTTTAAAGTAATGATTGTTTGTGATCCTTTATTAGGATTTCCTGAAACTATTCTTTTAATAAAAATGTATTCTTCTTTTTGTCCCCTGGTTCTTTTAAGATTTCCATGGTCATGGGGACTCAACTTCCTTTTTGACTTATTTTTCTCTACCCTGCAGCTTATAAGAAAACTAGATGCTGGGCAAGTTGTTTTCTAATCTCCATAGCTGAAGAAAGGATTTTATTTTTATTTCCCACTTCTTTTTCAGTCCTTTGAGCCTTGATAAAAAGAGCAGGAACCTTCCCAACCAGCTGGATTTCAGAAATTAATAAGAGAGGGCCAATAAGTAAGAGCGATCCTGAATACTGGTTTTTTTGTGTGTATGAAAATGGCAGTGCCCTCCCTGAAGGCCTTGTCACATGTCATTATTAATTAGAGTAGTAAGAGTATTGCCTGTCCTATTGAACATGGGCATCATAATGATCTAATAACATAGACTCAGACCCACACCCAGTAAGATTATCCAAAGACAAGAAAACTACAGAAAGAAAAAAAAAAAGGAAAAAATTAGAACTCAGGGACCTGAATAATACTGTGGAAAATTCTAGGAATGTGAACTCACAATTAACTAGTTCTTTAATGATTTGCAGTATTTTCACACAATTTTTAAGTTTCTCTCTCTTTTTGTAAGTTTGTTTATTTTGAGAGAGAGAGAGAGAGAGAGAGAGAGAGAGAGAGAGAGAGAGAATCCCAAGCAGTCTCCACGCTGTCAGCATAGAGCCTGACATGGGGTTCGATCTCACAAACCATGAGATCAGGACCTGAGATGAAATCAAGAGTCAGACGCTAAACCAACTGAGCCACCCAGGTGCCCCTCACACATATATTTTATTATTACAAAAGATACACATGTATTGTCAATGAATATTTATAATCTTTAAGAAATTGCCACTATTAAACTATCCTAAAATTTCTAATTGATGTTATATAATTTTAAATTCTAATTTATTTCATTATCTCCTTTCCTCTTCTCCCTTCTATTCTTAATAATAAGACTCACACCCTGGGCAGGATTTTGACTCCTTTGTAAGCATCAGTACTTCTCTGTTGGAGAAGTATCTGAGATTGTCTACTAATGCTTCCTGCTCTCAGAGAGGACTTTTGTAGTAGGTAAATACAATGTACTAAATAAACACAGGCATGCATTTATTAATCCTTTTTTTGATATCAAGAGTAAAAGACCATATGGAAGCTCCTGTGAAAGTCTAGACTAGTCTAGTCCAGAGTGAGGTACAACTGTCTCTGAGAAAATCATAGTCCTGTTGCCAAGAGTGCTTCCTATGTCTCCTTCTCTTGTAGACCATTGAACTGGCGGTATTATTTATTCATTGCTATTGACAATGCTCTAACAAATTTAGTAGATAAAAACAACATACATTTATTATCTCTCAGATTCTGTGAGTCAGGAACCCAGCCATGACTTAATTGAATACTCTGCAAGGCAGCAATCAAGGTGTCAGCTGGGCTGTGATCTCCTCTGGGGAAGGATTCACTTCCTTATTCATGTATTTGTAGGCAGAATTCAGTCCCTTGTAGGCTTCTGGACCTGAGGGCATCAGTCTGTCTGGCTGTCAGCTGAAGGCCACCCTCACATTCACTACAAACACAGTTCACAAAATGGCAGCTTGTCTCTTCAGAACCAAAAAGGAAAAGGCATAACAATCTTATGTAATGTAATTGCATATACCCCATTACCTTTGTTGTTTTCTGTTGATCAGAAGCAAGTCACTAGGGGACCTGGGTAGCTCGGTCAGGTAAGCATCCAACTCTTGATTTCAACTCAGGTTATGATCTTATGGCTCATGAGTACAAGCCCCTCAACGGGCTCCTCAACGGGCACACTGTCAAGTGTGGAGCCTGCGTAGGATTCACTCTCTGCCCTCTCTCTCTCTCTCTCTCTCTCTCTGCCCCTCCCCCACTCTTGCTTGCTGTCTCTCAAAATAAATGTTAAATAACATATATGTTAAAAAAAGAAAAGAAGAAGCACATCACAGTTCTACTTATATACAAGGATAGAGGATTAGAAAAGGCATGAATACCCTGAGGCAGAGGTTGTGGGGACCATGCTAGAGTCTGTCTAATCACATTGGTTTATCCTTCTCCCAGAGATGCTCATAATACTGCTTCATTTCTCCTCATATGTTTTCTCCTCCAGAATGAAGCTTGAATGCAGTTCAGGATATCCTCTTATACTCTGAAACTTAAAATTACAATACTTACCATACAAATCATGATTTAATGGCAATGATGTACCATAGCTTGATTTTAGCCTCCATGCAATATATTCATTATGCTTATTACATATTTTCCTGTCTCTCAAATTGGATTATAAGTATATTTTTCTTTTTTCTATATCCTTCATGTTGTCAACAGCTTCCTTTCTTCCAAGTTATTTTTACAAGTGTACCACTTTGTTTCTGTGTTTTATTGTAATTTTCCTTCATTTGGAAATTGACTCAGCTTTCAGCTTCCTCTCTGCATTCCAGCATCTTTCTTGGTTCTCCCTTTCAGAGTTAGACCTACCTGACAAATTGCTTTCTTATAACCAACAGTCCCGTCACTTGCCTATTTTTCCCTGACTTCTCTCTCCAAGGTTGTTTGGGTTGTTCTCCTGGAAAAGAAGGATTGTGATTATTCTGTGTAGCTCCAGAAGACACAGTGAAGATTAATAGTGGAAAGTGACAGGACGAAAAATTGTAACTCAGTTTGTGGAGCACCTTTCTAATAACTACAACTATGTGACAGTCTCAGGAAGTGCCCAGCCAGGAGCTGGCCATTTATCAGCTCCTGCAGAAGGAATGCCACTTCGGCAGGGTTCTGCTTTAGAAGACTGATTCCTCCCAGATCCATCCTTATTCTTTAGGGTCATTCTGTCACTCAGAGAGGATGTTTTTCATCCTCCTCCCCATCTTCTCTAAACTCTAATCAAAAAATTAAAATATAAAATGAAACAAAACAAAACCTCCTGGCATAGCCACCAAATTAACACCTTCAGGATGATTATATTTCTCCTCTCCAATCCCCACTTTGACTTTGGATTTTGCAATGTTGGATTTTGTATATTTCCAATGTATATATCCCTTTCTCTTATTACTAGCTTTGTCAGCTCCTAGTGCTATAATCAGTCTTAGCTGCATCTCCAAATCTCATTTCCATTTTCCACTTAAACAAATTTTTTTTTAAATTTTTTCTTCCAAGATTTTATTTAAATTCAAGTTAGTTAACATACAGTATAGTATTGGTTTCAGGAGTAGAATTTAGTGATTCATCACTTAGACATAACACCCAGTGCTTATCACAACAAGTGCCCTCCTTAATGTCCATCAGTCATTTAGCCTATCGCCCTACTGGCTTCCCTTCCAGCAATCCTCAGTTCTCTATTGTTAAGAGTCTCTTATGGTTTGCCTCCCTATTTTTATCTTATTTTATTTTCACTTCCCTCCCCCTCTGTTCCACTTTTTTTTTTTTTTAATTTTTAGCATGAACTGACCTGAAAAAATAAAGGACCACATTAGCATTAAGAGACTAAAGGGAAGTCTTGCCTTATTCCTACAATTCCTCAAATTTCTTTTCCCATCTATTATTTCATAAAGTTGAATTTCTCACATATCTCTATGACTCAATTGAAATGGTACACTGTGTCATGCTTTTGTACTGGAAAAAGAATCCTAGTTTGCCAGTTTAAAGGCTTTTCCTGATTTAAATCATCTGAATGTATGTGCACAATTTTTTTTTTGCTATATTCAGCTTCCGTAAGAGTCAGCCATTTTCCATCCCTCTGAGAATGCTCCACTACGTTCAGTGTCTTAACATAAACTCTGCTGTTCCAGCCAAACTTTAAACTCAGTGTTATTAAATTCTTAATCTGATATCTAATATCACATAACAAGAAGACCGCAGAAAGTCCGCCCAAATAGTAGAAAGTGTAGGAGTGAAATTGAAGTAGATTTAAGATTGAGAGAAGCAATATTACTGTGTTGAACTTAAATAAATGTAAAAGTTCCAAAAGTGAAAATTGTGTGTTCTTGCAAAGATATAATGCCTGCTATAAGAGAGCATATATGATCTAGGATAATCCTAACAAACTAAGAGAAGGTGCTTGCCCACTCAATGTCAGAATGACCTCAGTTGTTAATTAGCCACATAGGATCTGCCCTGGATGTTAAATGTTAGAATCATAAAGGCTTTCATGGCTAATGTCACATCTAGATTGTTACTGGTAGTACGCAGTTTGTGGAATCATTCATGCTCTTTATTAGCCTAGTATTTCTAGGATAGAGGATGTCATGCATGCAAATGCCAGTGTAGTACTGGGTACACCATAAACAATAGCAACAAGTCAGGCCCTTCCCTGTCACCCCATAACCCACTCACTAGCTTTCCATTTTTGCCTAAGCTCTTTAGCAATGCAGAATATACTTGGGCGATAAATAATACACCTCCTGCCATTTCCATTCTTTTAAGGTGGAAATTTGGAATTGAGCCTCTTTCTTTCAATGGGCTTATCCTGCATTATCTGTTTGAATTCTGGAGTTCTAAAGGGATTTGCAAGACAAAAATGCCACATCAGCCTTTTAAATGGCCTTCGAAAATCATTAAGCCTGGAAAAATCTATTTGGCCTATCAAATTTGCATTTGCCTAAATCATATTTTACAGGGTTACTTTCTTTACTGGGCGTCAAATTTACTTTCTTCTATTCCCTAATGTTTCCAGGTTAAATGGAAAAAACAAAAACAACAAAACAGCAAACATATATAACACTACCTCCCATTATCAGCACCACAGATATACCCAGACCCACATTTGCACATCTGTCTGTAGACTTACCAAGATTACTTCATACTTGACTTCTTTTATACCCTTGCTAAAGCAGCATGTTAGTTTATTTTCAAGGCCACTTACATGACTGAATAGATGAAAGCTTGAGAAAAAGTTGTGAGTTGTGTGTGTGTGTTGGTAGGAGCAGCGAAGCTATAATCAGCCTTGAAGAAAGCTAATGTCACAATACGTACCAGCCCTCCACAATCTCCAAGAACCTATCACATTTCTAGTCTCATTGTGGCAGCAAATCTTGGTGAAGCCTGGTCTTTTTTTTTTTTTTTTTCCCCCTAGCAGGGAAAAGATTGAAAGTGAACTCCTAAGCGGGGAGGATAAATAGCTGTTAAGTTACCTCAAGGATTGTAGCAGGGTGTGCCTGTTGATTAGTCATTTTGAATAAATTATCTAGTGCTCTCACTCTCATCCAAGGGGTAGAGGTGTAACATCTTGGAAGGGAAAGGATATAGGAGTCCTTTGGCAGAATTCTTTTCACAAAATATAGTGAATAGGTTTTATCGATCGGTTCTAGTATTTTTTTGTTTGTATGTTTGTTTCTATATCATTCATCTTTATTTCCTTCCTTCTGCTGGTTTTGGGCTTTGTTCTTTTTCTAGCTCCTTTTGGTGTCAGGTTGTTCTTCCCTCTTGAGGTAGGCCTGTATTGCTATAAATATTCCTCTTAGAACACTGAGAATATAACAATGAGACAGAATAATGAGAGAGCGGTTGCTGAGGAGAGACTGAGGTAGAGGACATGGGTGTCTAACCTCTGGAAGAGGCACATACATATCAGCACCACCCCTTCTCATTTCCCAGGGGAGAAAGACTGAGCATTGGAAGGATAGGCACTAGGCTTTTGAAGAGATGGGAGAAAGACAGATTGAAATACTAGTCGTCATCTCTCATCCTGGCATCTGGGGGTTACTGGGAACCTCAAGTATGCAAGTCAAGCAACTTTTAGAAGCTTCTTTAGGGTCTTACATTTTCTTCAAAAGAAAGAAATGTTTGTGTATCTCTTCTCTTATTTTTGTGGATTCTTCTCCATTTTCCCAAAACCCTTGCCTAACTTTGAGCTCTTATAGGGTCCCCCTTGGGATGCCCCACCCGGGGCCCCTGCCATCCTCTGTGAATGTCCAAAGCTCCAAATGACCCCTCCCCTTCAGAGTTCATTACAACTAACACCCAGATTCAAAATGCAGTTCATTTCATTTATGTAGTTATTCAACTAACCTAATTTACAGGAAATTATTTTTAATAGAATTTAGTAATTCCTGGATTTATGCTCTTTAAATCTGAAATACTAATTGATGGTCTGGGTTGAGGATAAATGTTTGGAAGGAAGGCTCTTCCCAAGGTTCTGGCCTGTCCCCACCTCTCCTCTTCTCCCTTTAATGAAACATCTTTAGATTGGTTCAGCTTTGCTTCATCTGTCTACCATTCTGAGTGCTTGTAAATATTTCTGCATTTCGTGGGACTTGTAGAAAATTGTGAGGGTGAGCACATTTTCAAATAAGCAAATCACAAATCCAAAAATGGAGTTTCCTTGGTTTATATTAATACCTGGCTATTGATTTACTCACATATTAGAGACCTCAACATTTAAAGATTGTAAGGATTTTATCATACCTATTTAGTAAATACTCTCTACTTATGCTGATAATAGAAATGGACCAAAGAGCTTAGCAGAAGATTTTTAAATAATAGTTAAGTAAAATAACTGAGAGATAATGATCTTCTCTGCTCTGTATCTTGTTATAGAAATGTCTGATTTAAAATTTTGTTCTTTAAATTTTTAGTTCTCAGAACTGCAATCTTATAGTAAATGATTCTATACATATTGAAACATGCATATATATTAATATATTATAGATCATGCCCATTATTTATGTTGTCAGAGGAGCTGGGTTTTGTACAATCCTATGAACAATGCTTTTCCTGTTATTACTCTTCATATATTTTAACTTTGTGTGGCATGTCATGGATTAGAAAAACTCGTTCTGTATTAGTCTTTAAAAGACGAATAAGTCTTTAAAAGACTGCACATCTCTGCAGCACATGTCTACAGAGATCACTGAAAGGCTAAGCAAGGTTCAGGCACATCTGCTTGGTACATGTTCCACTCCTAGTTTAGAAGGCACTCATGTGGCTATAGAGGCATCTGGGTGGCTCAGTCAGTTGAGCATCTGACTTTGGCCCAGGTCGTGATCTTGCGGTTCACGAGTTCAAGCGCTGCATTGGGCTCTGTCCTGCATCTCAGAGCCTGGAGCCTGCTTCAAATTCTGTGTCTCCCTCTCTCTCTCTCTCTGCCCCTCCCCAGCCCATGCTTTGTCTCTCTCTCTCTCTCAAAAATAAATAAAAACATAAAAAAGAAGGCACTCATGTGGCTGAGTACAAACACATGAGTATGGAAAATTTTATGTATTACTTGCAACTTTGGAAATTACAAAAAAGAACTTTATATATAGCAAGTTGTTAAAATTAATCTCTTTCAAACTCATGGTTAATACTGAGTGCCCAGAAAGTTCACAGCCAAAAGAAAGGTAGCAAATTCTGAATTCATAGTCCAAAGCAAAGGGATGAACCATATTCACAAGATTTGCAAAGGAGGCTTGAAAATACTGGTTTTATGTCCCTTACCTGACCACATACCTTTAGCTGATAAAGGAGACATAGTGGCCTAGAGAAGGGAAGTTGAGAACTTGGGAAAAGTTTCCCCTAAAAAAAATGTTCGAATCATGTGAATTCACTACCTTCACACTGTCCAAGGTAGATGCAGGTGGTGGTGGGATGGGTGGGGAGCAAGGGGACTTCAGTGGGATCAATCAGAAAGCTTAAGTAACTTTCCTGTAGGTTGAGGAACAGTAAACTTGTGTCTGACACATGCTTGAGACCATGTCTGGAGCTGCTTGCACTCACAGAAAGCAGAGTGGTAGCAATAGCTGGGACAGTCTTCATGCCCAGATTGTGTGGGCTAAAGATGTGGGAATGTTTCCCATGGACCTGGTGTGGACTCTTTAAGGGAACTTCCTTGAGGTTGTCTTAGATGCTGCTTATGGGAGTTGCCTGGAAAAGCAAGGAGACCTCAGCCAACAAACCTGAGGCTAATGGAGGAATAAAGTAACCAGCACGGGAAGATGCATTTATCCTGTAAAGGGAGCTTCAGGAGGGAGACCCCAGCAGTTAGGAAAGGGTGTGTGAGAAATCTACAAGCATCTGATGAGCAAAGCCAGCACTGAACTAACCACAGCCAGGTAACAACAAAGGCAGATAACAACGGTGCCAATAAAGTGGCACTTTTCTATACAACCACATCACACACACACACACACACACACACACACACACACACACACACTTACACACACAATTCTACCCCAGAGGAGTCAGGAGCCATAGCTAATTACTTTTTTTTTTTTAAAGAGATAAGAACTTCTTTTAAAAAAATCTATTTTTAGAGCAGCTTTAGGTTCACAGAAGTATTGAGCAAAGATGCAAAGAGATCTCCACATGCAAAACTTCCCCCATTATCAACATTCCTGACCAGAGTGGTACATTTGTTACAATGTCCATAGTTTACACCATTTCACTCTTGGTATTATTGATTCTATTGGTTTGGATGATTTTATAATGATATGTATCCACCATTATAGTATCACACAGAGTAATTTCCCAGAGGTAAAAATCCCCCATACTCTGCCCATTCATCCTTCCTTCCCCCTGTCAACCATTGTTCTTTTTACTATCTCTGTAGTTTTGCCTTTTCCAGAATGTCATATAGTTGGACTCATACACTATGTAACATTTTAGGATTAGCTTCCTTCACTTAGTCACATACATTTAGTCTCCCCCATGTCTTTTCATGGTGTAAGAGCTCATTTATTCTACTGTCTAGATGCACCACAGTTTATTAATGCATTCACCTACTGAGGGGACATGTCAGTTGCTTCCAACTTTTGGCAATTATGCATAGAGCTCTCATGAGCATCCATGTGGAAGATTTGTGTAGACATAGTTCTCAACTATTTTGGGTAAATATCAAAGAGCACAATTGCTAGATCATATGGAAAGTGTATATTTAGTTTTGTAACAAACCACCAAACTGCCTTCTAAAGTGGCTATATCACTTGCGTTCCTACCAGCAATGAATGAGGGTTCCTGGTGCTCCATATCCTTGCCAACCTTTGGTGTTGTCAGTGTTCCAGATTTTGGCATTCTAATAGGCATACAGTAATATTTCATTTTAATTTGTGTTTCCCTGATGACATATGATGGGGGGCACCTTTTTATATGCTATGTGCTATCTGTATGTCTTCTTTGGTGAGGTGTCTAATAAGATCTTTGTCCATTTTTTAATAGAATTGTTTTCTTATAAAGTTTTAAGAATCCTTTGTATATTTTAGATAACAGACCTTTATCAGATATGTCTTTTGCAAATGTTTTCTCTCTATCTGTGGTTTGTCTTCTCATTCTCTTGACAGTGTACTTTGCAGAGCAGCAATTTTAATTTTAGTTTATCAACTATTTCTTTCATGGATCATGCCTTTGGTATCATATCTAAAAAGTCAATGCCAAATGTAAGATTATCTAGACTTTCTCCTATGTTATCTTCTAGTAGTTTTATAGTATTGCATTTTACATCTAGCTCTATGATCTATTATGAGTTAATTTTTATGAAGGATATAGGTTTATGTTTGAATTTGTTTTTATGCATGGGGATGTCCAGTTGTCCCAGCACTGTTTGTTGAAATGACTATATTTCTCCATTTTACTGCCTTTGTTTCTTTTTGAAACGTCAGTTGACTCTATTTATGTAGGTCTGTTTCTGGGCTCTATATTCTGTTTAATTATCTATTCATCTATTCTTCCACCAATATCATGCTGTTTGGATTGCTATAGTTTTAAAGTTTATTTATTTATTTTGAGAGAGAGAGAGAGAGTGAATGCACAAGGCAGGGAGGAGCAAAGAGAGAGAGGGAAAGAGAGAATCCCAATCAGGCTCTGCACTGACAGAGCCTGACTTGGGGCTGACTTGGGGCTCAAACCCATGAACTGGGAGATCATGACCTGAGCCAAAATCAAGAGTTGGATGCTTAACCAAGTGAGCCACCCAGGCGTCCAGATTATGATAGCTTTTTAGTAAGTCTCGAACTTAAGTAATGTCAGTTTTGTAACTTGTTCTCCTTTAATATTGTGTTGGCTCTTCTGGGTTATTTGCCTCTCCGTATAGACTTTAGACTCAGTTTGTTGCTATCCACAAAATAACTTGGTGGGTTTTTTATTAGGATTGTATGAAATCTATAGCTCAAATTGGAAAAAACTGAAATCTTGACAATGATGAGTGTTCTTATCCATGAACATGAAATATCTCTCCATTTATTTAGTTCTTTTTGTATTTTTTTTCATCAGAGTTTTGTAATTTTCATCTAGCCCTTATAGATGATATATATTTTGTTAGATCTTTACCTAAGTGTTTCATTTTTGGAGGATCCTAATGTAAATGATGCTGTTTTTTAAATTTAAAATTCTACTTATTCATTGCTAGTATATAGGAAAGCAGTTGACTTTGATATATTAAAGTATCTTAACAGCCTTGCTAAAATTGCTTATTAGTTCCAGGAGTTTTTTTTTATTGATTCTTTAAGATTTTCCACAAAGATAATCATGTCATCTATGAACAAAGATGGTTTATTTCTTCCATCCCAATCTGTAGAACTTTTATTTCCTTTTCTGTTCTTATTGCATTAGCTAGGATGTATAGTACAATGTTGAAAAGTAGTGATTATAGGATACATCCTTGCCTTGTTGCTTATCTTAGTGGGAAAGCTTCAAGTTTCTCACCATTAGATATTGTAGGAGAGAGAGAGAGCTCAAGGGAAGGGCAGAGAAAGGGGAAAAGAGACAGAATCCCAAGCAGGCTCTGTGCTGTCAGTGCAGAGCCCGATGTGGAGCTTAATCTCATATACCGTGAGATCATAACCTCAGCTGAAATCAAGAGTCAGTCACTTTACCAACTGAGCCACTCAGTTGCCACTTACTGAGAGTTTTTATCATGAATGGGTGTTGGAGCTAATGGTTTTTTTAATTCATGCTATGAGACATGAAGTAGGATAAGAAATAAATGAGTTTTAAGAAGCACGTATGTTTTAGAAAACCTGTCATTTAGTAGAAGTGAATTATGTAACCTGGTTAGAAAACATCTGAAGCAACCATTGTACTTTCACATCCATTACAGCCCTGTGGGATTTTGTTTTAAAACAGAAAACTTTATAAAATGACCTAAATTTTAAATAGTTAATGATGGGAGTATAATAAATTCTCCTGTCAAAACTTCAGAATTTGTAATGCATTACAAATGATAAGATATACACATTTATAATATAGACTGCATTTGTATTTATAATATATAAATTATAAATTTATAAATGAGTTATAAATTTGTTTCATTATATTATTAATTGTATTATATTTTATCATGATTATAAATAATTTTTATAATATATAAATTATAACTGATAAGTTAGAAATATAATGTAACATATCACATTATAAGTTTTTCATAAAATTTCTATTTGTTGAGAAATTCTTGACCTGTATGTGAGAGTACAGCGAAACCATTTACCTCTGTTATATTCTTGGCAAAAGCCAGAGGAGAGGATGATGTAAAAGTCCTTTAAAAAAGGTGAGACAGACCATGTCATGTGCCTGTTTTTGCTTCAACTTTCCTTATTGTGGCTACCTTTTAGTTGCACAAGAGGACTATCTTCTCCCTAGCAGTAAATGACTTTTGTTCCATGAAATGCAAGTGATTTCACTGCCTCTGAGAGAGTAATTTTGGATTCAACCATTACTGATTTGGACAATCCAATTCAATTATGTTTGATTGTGCCCTGCTCAATGACGGGGCAATTGCAGAATTATATCATCAATATATGCCACACATTATAGCAAATGGTTTTGAAAATTGTTACAATAGTATGATTATTAAGAGTGGATAATCATTGAAATCATTTTAGGGCAATCCTATTGTTTGGATCATTTTAGTGTTTATACATTTGAATAAAAAATCTTCTATTCATCTGCTTTTAGGTTTCTGGATGGATTTAATTGAGAAACATCCTGATTAAAAAGAAGCAATCTTAAAAAAAAATTATAGGCCTTTGTTATTTCTTAGCCTCGTGAATCAGATTTTTTTCTACTATCACATATCAAAATAAAATATAGAAATAAAATCTACTGTTGAGGCTAAGATTTTGTTGTTACTAACTTAAAATTTTTTGTGTTCATGAAAAGCCTAGTGCTCCTTGATGGAATATATGTTATTTTTTTGCAAATTTGATATTATGAAATAATTTCACATCAAAAACAAATTTATCAACTTTATTTGAAGTTATTTGTATAGATTTTATTTTGCAAGCCACTGCTCTGAGAAACTGCTTGAACACTATTGATCTACCTTAAAACTTTAGTAAATATCTCGTTTGTCATTTGTATTATAACACTGTGGGCTTGGGATCAAATAAATTATCCATATTTTAGTAAAAATAGTTAATTCTGGTGTTGCATTAATAACCTATTAATTTGAACACATGGATTTAGGTTTGTAATAACAATGTCTAAAAAAATGCTCTTGCTAAACATCTTGATAAAGTAAACAATATTATAGAAAAAGTCTTTTCAAGACCTTTGCTATTGTCTGTTGACATACGAATAGAAAATGTTTACTACAAATGATTCTCACCTGATCATTGAAACAGTTCTAAGAGTCTGGTACTTAGACATAATAGCAAATGAACAAATCAAATTAAAAAATAACCAAAGTGATCAAATCAGAATTTTTGAGTTGTTAGATAACGTATAGGTCAGCACTCATGGTGACTGAGCTCCTAGTATTGCTAGGTACAGGGCTCTTAATGAAATACAAATAAATATAAGAAGTGAGTGGTCTTTGCTTTCAATGAGCTTAGATGTGCAAAGTGAAGTATAAACATAATGAGATTTAACTAAAAAGATTTAAATCAGTTGAAGAGATTACCAATAACGATGGCTGGAGACAGTATATTATCAACTGCCAAAATAATTCATTAAGTATCTATTCTTTTCAGAGGAAGTCACCCAATCTATCCTGTAGATGTTATGTGGGAGAAAGTTCCATATACATTCTTTAAAACTTGCAGAAGATCCATTTTGACAATTCAGCTCAAACTTCTCTTAATTCAGGTGTTTTCATAACATCTCACACAGGGCATTCCTTGAGATATAATACATATTTCGGTATGTTAAATCAGAACCTAGGCATTGTTAAGGATGACGTTAGACTCTTGAATGCAAGATCTTTTTTAGTTCATGTGACAAGAAGAGCTAGGAAAATGAAACTAATACAAGAAAAGAAGTGGGCAAAAGAGATTTCGAAAGTTGAAATTTTTTACTTTGCGTGGATTACAGGTTGAATGTAAGTTTTTGAAGTACCACACTGTAGCAAAGTAATTGGCAATGAGGCTATGAAATGATAACAGTGTCGGTTGGTGGGGCGGGAATATTGGTTCCTGTAGTCAAGGATTTTGAGCTCAGAATCTTCCCATCCCTTGGATCTCTTTTTATAATTAATTTACAACAAAACAGCCTCTCCTTCTGTCTTTCTCCTTTCCTTTTCCCATTTACCCTGACAAAAAGAAAGTTCTCTGATTCCTAGGGTAAGTTTCTGTCACCACTATTTTCTGTACTGTGTTAATTCCTCCTCCAAAGATTTTGACACTGGGATTCAAGGTCTTTCCCCCTTTTGTACCTCTTCAGATATCACTATCTTGTGTTGTCTCCAGCAGTGTGATATATTCTATTGTAATGGGCGTGACATGATTATTTTACTTTAGTGCAAAGGAACCTGAGGGTAGAAACTATAGTTGAACCAAATAAGTTGCAGTTATGCATTATTCAGTTACTAAGTCTGTCTTCTGAGTTTTGCAAGCTAAGCCTCCAGTCACAACCATGTCCTCCTATTTTGTTCAATAAATAACTCCATTGTGAATCCACTTGTACCCTATCCTTCCAACATTACAGCTCTCTGTTAAAAAATTTAAGAAGTTATCCTTCAAAATATATACACTATTATTTAATCTTAAATATGAAAAGAATATTAGAAATTGTCTAGGCCATCTCTTTAAATATAAAATGGGATGAGAAAAATCAGACCTGGAGAGGTAATCATCACAAAGCAAGTGGCAGTCCTGAGATTCAGAAGAAATCACCCAGCTCCAAATTTAATGCTCTTCATTACTACTCCTCTTTTTATCAATACACTAGCATGTCCCTTTCCTTTAGTATTAAGTGGTACAAACTCCAATAATTACTATAGGAAAACTTCACTATTCTAGTCTGTAGTAAGATTTTCAGGAGTCTAGCAATGATTCAGTCTGGTATAATGTTGTTTTTTGTTTTTTGTTTTTAATCAAGTAATAGAATATCAAACCAGATGTGAATAGTCATTCTGTAATAATTAACAGGTTTTCCTGATCTCATAGTAGGTTATTCTGAGATTAGACTCCAATTCTGAGTTATTAATAGTTGAAAGCAGGGATAAGAAGGTTATTCTAAAATTTCCATATGCCTGCCTCCTCAGGTTCTGGGATGGAGTAGGAACTTGGTGAACACAAATAAAATTTGTTTGGTGGAGTAGCCATCAATAGCACATGTAATGGTTGTTTAGGAAAAATACCCTCCTTTTCTTTCTTTTCTATAACTTTCATTTCCCACCAGCTCTTGCACCTGTCTGCTGTCTCCTGAATGCCAGTGTGACTAATGAGTGCCAGAGGCAGCAGATGGGAAGGTAAGCTTTCCCTGTCTGCACTCTTATATTAGCCAGTAGGACTTCTTGTTCCTTCCCATAACATTCCACTCAATTGATCGCTAAACAGTCAGATACAATGTGAGAGTCATTTGGTACTCGTTCAATACAAGGATCTGCATCAGAGTTCACCCAAGACTCAGCTGAAAACGTAGTTTGACTTTACGTGCTAATCACACTTAAACCTCTGTCATCAGTCCTTTTCAGCCCCGCTTGTGATGCAGTGCATTGACAGCTCACTTCCTATGCTTTGCTCCAGACCTGGCTATTGGGATTTTATTAGAGTTGATGCAGTTTTATAGCAGATCTACCCTAACTCCGACTTCAGAATCAACCTCATGATGCTACAGGCCGTATTAAATTGCTACCACGTTCATAAAGGAATCCACCTTTCCAGTTGTGGAAAAAGGCTCTGAATTTGTGGTGGGCAGGCACGCCTGGAACAGCACCCGATTATTCAGGAACTCATTTTCAAGTCAGAAGATCAGTAAGGTCTTCAGAATGTTCTTCTTTTCCTTCCAATAGTAGCTCTCCTTTTGGTCATTTTGCTGCTCATTAGAACCCTCAGTAGGGGGTCAAAGGAAAAGAAGTGAAAGTCAATTCTGCCTATTTAGGTGGTAGTGGATAACAAAGTATGCCATTGGACAATGCAGAAGATGTGGAAGCTACTGTTTATAATAAAACTTATGGATTATAAATTATAAATTTTTTTCACTTTTTGTAGCCATTTAGGTTTACTATCATCTCGATGGTTATTTTTTTTTTATCATAAAAGCAATGGTAATAAAAACCTAAGCATCATCTATAGGTATGAAATAAAAATAAACCCTTTCTCCCCATCTTCCACAATTTCACTTCCAAGAAGTAATCCCTTTGGGGCATTTTTATTTTTAGATCTCCAAGTGGTGGGCTCCATTACTGTAAATAATATAGCCTATCTCTACTGTTTTATTTAACAACTCTACATGGTTATCTCTTACTGTCAACTGGAAAAGATAATGTTTTTCCCATTTATACTCTCCTCTCTTTATGCTCATTTTACTTTTTTTTTTTAGCACTTCTATCACTTACCTTAATAACTTCAAATGTTAGGTGTAAAGACTTATATATACACATATACTATATCTGTCTATCCATCTATATCTATCTTTATCTATCTCTAGATACTTTCTTGACTCTTTACCATGTAAGGTAAAAAATTAGTGCCCATTATATATCGGTGTTTGTTCATGGAATTGATTCTAAGAATTGAAATTCAGTAAGTTCTGTAAATATTATTTATTTAAGATGAAACAAGTGTGAATGTACCTGTGGAGAAGCTAATACTTTCTTTGAGTGAAAAACTAGAACCTCTTGAAGAATACCTCTACTAAAAAAACTCTTTTTACTCTCCATCAGCTGTTCAAATTCATGACACTTTCTGTTTTGTTTCATGTGTGCGCTATAACTTTCATATATAGCTTTTTCTCAAATCTGTTTTTTAAAATATTTTTATTGTTAAAAGAATCATATCATTTTACTTTATCCCTAAATTTTGTAATTATGCTGTTTGTTATAGAGAATTCACTTTCTTCTTGAAAACATATTTTTTCAGGATTCTCATTGCCTGTTCTTATTGGGCTCAGTTACTTTCAGCCTTATTCTCAGTAGCCATGCTGGGGTTTTTACTGCTTATACCCTTGGTTTAATCCCATAGTTCTAGAAACTCATGAATTGCTCTTTTTTTGAATTCTTTTTCAGTTTGCTATAGTATTTCCAAAAAAAATATCTTTCAGAAATAATGGATAAGAGATAGGAGTGTTTGCATGCTTAAAAATATTGTGACTGCCCTCATGCTTTTCTGATACTCTTAGTATTCTATATTTAAATGATATTTTGGGGGATTGTGACGGGGGGAGAGAGAGGACAGAAAAGGCATTTGCTGCATTGCCTTTGGTATCTAATGATGTTGATTAGAAGTCTAGTGGCAATCTGTTCATTATCCTTTTGTTAGGAACACACACACACACACACACACACACATACTTTTTATTCTTGAAATCTTTTAGAAATTTTTTCCCTCTATCTTTGAAGTTTGAATTTTTCATTCACCCTGCTTGTCATTCTACCAGCTCTAAATCTGAAGATTTGGGTCCTTCTTCAGTTCTAAACAATGTAATCAATTATTTTAAAACTTATTCCTCCCTTCCATTTTCTCTGCTCCTTCTTTGGGAAACATGCATTGGATATGTGTTGGGTACCCTACAATGATTTCCTGTCAACTTTTCTATTAAATTTTCTATCCTTTTGTATATTGCTTTACATTCTGGGAAGTTTCTTCAAGTGTTTATTATAGCCCTTGTATTGATTTTTTTAAATTGTTGATCATATTCTAACTTTCCAAAAATTCTTTCTTATACTCAGATTTCTTTATTTTTATATAGCAGCCTATTTTTATTTTATCAAATCAATATCCTGTTAAATCTCTCTGAGCATACTAAATAAAATATTTTCAAGTTCTGAACTATTCCTACTTATTTGAAGTCAGTGGTTTTATTTATTTCAATTCTTCTTTGTGTGTGTGTGTGTGCTACTGGTTTTCCTCAAATTCTGAACATAATCAATTCTAAGATGCTCTTTCTTTTTTTTTCTTCAAATATTTATATCTCTGAAATCAAGATGTATCTTAGAATTAACAGTATGTCAGAGTTTAACTGGCAGTGCTTTTTTTTTTCTTTTGTGGTGTATAAAATAATGTGTTCTATAGTTGTTAACTATCCTAATTGAAATGAAACAAATAATTTGGTCATCTGTAGTCAGTTTTTAATATTCATAAGAATTAGGTCAGCAGGCATGGGTTTCTTATGCAATTATTTAGGTTTATCTCTTCTAAGGGTATTTGCTTTCTAGGTAGTTGTGTGAGTTTTTTTGGTTGGCAGACTTCATTTTTGTTTGCACAAATGGAACTAGCAGACAGCTATGTCTTACCCTAGTACCAAATTGAAGAGATCTGTCCTCTGAGTTGTGACACACACATAAGAACTTTGCTTTTCACATGGTGATTATTCAGTTGTTTCATGTAGTGTTGAGCCTGCAGGTAAACACTTCTACTAAGGGTTAGAAGTTAGGCATTAATTTTCATCACTATTCTCTAGAGAGATTATCTTCTTGATTTTTGCTTTTCTATCCATTCTTAATCTTTATACCATCTAATTGTCCTTAGAGGTTCTGAATTCTACTAGATCCCACCTACGTAGCAGCATTGTCTTGTTAGTGTTTTGACTCTGGTTTCCCCCACTTTAATTTGTCCATAATATTTGATCATATTAACTTATGCTGCTTCTTTATTTAGGTCTAGGGTTGGTGGTTCTCACCCTTGTCTGCACATTGCAATCACCTGGGGAGCTTTATAATACGTTGATCCCTGTATCCCCCTCCTAGAGATTCTGGTTTTGAGTGTAGACTGGCTAAATCTAAGGTATAGTCTAGAATGAAAGCTACTGTCTCAGAGCAACTATGAAATGTAAAGCATCAAGGAGAGGCAACATAAAGTATCGATTACCAATTCAACTCCTATAGCCAAGTTGCCTGCATTGAAATCCTAGCTCTACCACTCAATATCCGTATGGTCCTAGGCAAGTAAATTTCTCTTTGACTCAGATTTTTACATTTATAAATTGGGGCCATAATCATAATAATGGTTCATAGGATTGTTACACAGTTTCAATAAATTAATATTTAACAACACTTAGATCACAGTGTTATATAAATATGAAATAGTATGTATACCAGCTGCTGAACATTATTTCTCCTATCTCTTAAGTTCTTCACTTGCCACTTTCCAATACTTTGAACCCTGTCTTTTCTCTGAGTCTGTCATTCCATTCATAGCTTCATCTACTTCCATAAGTATACCAGATTCCATAGTCCAGCGCTTAGGTTGGTCTTTTTGTTTTTGTTTGTTTTTGCCAGTGCCCTTGATTTTGTAGCCCTGCTGTCATTCTGATGCTGCAGACCACCCACTGAGTCATCCTTCAATCCTCCTTCTTCACTCTTCACTTGGACTATTGAATGCTGTTGAGAAAAATGGTGTCATTACAAATTCATGGTCTGGTGCACTACTTAGGTTCTCTGCACAACTCTAATTTTTTCCGTGTGTCCCTGCTGGACCCTTCCATTTCCCACAGTGATTTCTCCAAGGTTCTCTCTTTGCAGTCTATCTGTTGAGACTCTTTTCTATCTCAGCAAGCAACTTTGCCTCCTACTTCATTAAAATATTAGAGGTTATCCATTGCAGACTTCCTTGCCTTTCTACACATAGATCAGTTAGTGTACTCAGCCTTACCTTGATACCTTCCAGTATCAAGGAAGAGACATTCCTCCTGCTCAAAGAAAATTTACATGTTTGTTTTTGTTCTTGGCCATTCTCATTCTCTCAGTCTCTCTCTTTTTCCTCGTCTGTGTTTGAACCTTTTCATCTTCTTCACCTGTATTCTTTCCCTTGATTTATAGATGTTACAGCCTCCCATTAAAAAAAAAAAAACCCTTCCCTCTAAAAATTACAACCTCCATTTCTTCACTTCACAGCCAAGCTACTCCAAAGAATATTATACACTTTCCTTCCTTCCTATCTCGGTTCCTCTCACTGTCATCCTACTGAAATTAATGTCTTCAGCAAAGCTGTTTGATGACCTATCTGCCCAATCAAATAAACTCTTCTTGATCTTCAACCTGTTAGGCTTCTCTATAGCAGTTGGTGTAAAGTCCACTTCTCTCTTAAAATCACTGCTCCTGTGACATCTGAAATATTGTTCTCCTTCTTTGGTAAACTTTTTCAGTCTTCTCTGAGGGTTTCTTTTCTTTTGTCCGCTCATTTGGTGTTGATGTGTTATAACTTGTGCTTTGTTATCTACAGTGTCTCCTCCACTGCCATATTGTGGTATTGCTATATATAAGCTGTAGCTCATAAATGTTCATCTGTAGCCTAGAACTCACCCTCAACTCTGCTACCTTAGATAAAGCTGATAGAACTTTGCCCTTTGGGTGGCCTAAGGAACCTCAAAATTGAGCTAATTTTCTTTAACCCAATCTTGTTTTCTTTCCAATTTTACTAATTTCAGTAATTAGGGAATGACTTCCAAGACAGAAATCTAGGAATCACTCTTGACATCACCCTGACTTTCACTTCACACTGCAGAAGAGTGTTTAAATGCAGTTACTTCTACTTCTATAACCTCTCTCATGTGCCACCCCATTACCTACCTCCATTACTCTTGTATTGACTCAGAATTTGATCTTTTATTGGCCAAGCCTACTGCCATTTTCCTCTGTTTTTCCTACCTCCATCCAAGACTTCTTCTTCCAACCCATTCTTCACAAAAGAATTCTTCCCAAAAGTCTTGTGGAAGGAAATGAACGTTTCTCTGTTGTAAAATGATGATTAAAATTGTTTTGTCATATTCTTTATAATCATTATAAAGAGTGACTTGACCCATTCTGTGGGAGAGGTGAGATTATTTCATCTTCCAGGGAATGGAGATCAAGCAATTATGTTTTTCTGAAGATATAGTCCATCTTGCACTGAGGAAGAAGAAGCCAGCTTTCCTCATGCTAATGGTTTGAACTACTGAACTCTAGTTTTAATGGCCATTCAAGTTACTTTTGTGACAGAAGAGAAAATAATATAATTTTCAGGGGAATAGAGATTTGTGTGTGTGTGTATTTGTGTTTTCTAGTAAGTAGTATAGAAGTTCTCAAGGTGTAGTCCCTGGACTGGTAGCATAATTATCATCTGGGAGATACTCAGAAGCATAACTTGGGTCCTACTCCAAATTTGAATTAGAAATTCTGGCTATGGGACATTGGCAAAATGTAAAAGCCTTTCAGGCAATTCTGGTGCAAGCTAAACTTTGAGAATGATTGACCTGCTATGTAGTGGGTGTTGATTAATCATTTGTTGAGACAAAAGGATAAATATTGGTACCAAGGAATAATAGAGACTTGAGGTTATTGGTTGCTAGAAGGGCAATATGGAAGGGCCCAGGAAACATGAGTCAGAATTCTTTCCAGTTAGTTGCTGTCTTCCTGTGAGAGAGACTTTCAAGTTGCCTACACCTGGGACCTGAACCCCTTAATTGTCTGGTCTTTAAAAGAGTAGGCCCAACTCTTCATTTGCACCAAGGACTTTTTGCAATTTTCCAGGACAGCTGTAACTCCAAGAGCAGCCCATGGGACACCAGTCATGGAGATTGCCAGGAGCTTTTAGCATGGGGCTGTGAGTAGGCTGGGTCGGGAAGGGGAGGATGTTGTCATTACAGGTGGCACCATTTCTGATGGTGTTAACATGTGAGTCTGGCTGCAGCTTAGGTTTCATCACAGGCATAATGGCACACACAGACTAGACCCAAGTATTTTTTCCCCACATCATTTTTATTTAATTCTAGATGGCACTCTATCACCAACAGAGTGGTTCAGGAGGTTAGAAAGAAACTCTTCCTAAGTGCCTGGGATGGCAGAGTAACCTATAATCCATGATTAAGACTTGAAGGTAGAAAGCATCAGAAGAGCTGCATTCAAAGCACTGAAGATGTAAATTTTTCGTGGCTAAAACACCAGAAGGGTAGTGATTCTGATGTGATTTTTTTAATATGCTCCAGTCTGATGTTGACCCTCATTGGTTTCCCCAAGGGAGCCATGAAACATGATTCACAAATCCATCCTTCTTGATCCAACTTTTTTTTCTCTCTCTCTCGTTATTTTTGATCCATCTTTCTTAAAAAAAAAAAAAAAAAAAAAAAAAAAAAGGTCCTATTGGCAATTAGAAATAACATTCATCCACTTCTCTTCAGAAAAGTTTTCCTCTTGTTTCTGAAGCAAATAATTATTGAAAGTAGAAGTTTGGAGGGGCACCTGGGTGGCTCAGTTGGTTAAGCTTCCGACTTCATCCCAGGTCATGATCTCGGAGTCCGTGAGTTCAAGCCCTGTGTTGGGCTCTGCACTGACATATCAGAGCTTCAGATTCTGTGTCTCCCTCTCTCTACTCTGTCCCTGCTTGCACTCTATCTCTCTGTCTCTCAAAATTAAATAAACATTTAAAAAATTAATAAAAAAAAAAGAAAGAAAGTAGAGGTTTGGGGGTGGAGAGTGATTTTCTAGTGCTAGCAAGGAAGCATGTAAACCTTAAACAGGGAATACTACTATGATCCTTCAAAAACATCAGATTCATGAGTGCAGGAAATGTTGGAGGCAAATGGGATGGCTCAGAGGCTCCCATCCTGACCCTACGTTGAGCTCATCCATATCCCCAAACTGATTAACACTTCAATCTTTGTACTTAATACCTAAACGTTGTTGAGCAAGTCTTTGGGCAAGAAGAAAACTGGGGAGCTGGACCAGTCACTCTCCTGAATGTCTCTGAAGTTAGTGAGAGGGGTTCTGCATACACCCTGACACTAGAGGCCTGGTTCAGAGGACACTAGTTAAGGAGCTTTAAACATAGGAGGCGTTCATTAGATACACTTGAGATCACCGTGGACTGATGTTTCTCAGTGAACCACATTTTAATTCAGCCTGCTAAAAACAGAATACTCTCCCCAACTCTGATAAACACTGGTCGGGGGTGGGGGGTGGGGGGTGGGGGATGTGTGGCCACTTCCTGTAAAAAGTGTTGCCCCACCCATCCATCCACAAGAGCTGGTGTAGAGGAAAACTACAACACTTGCTGAGACTCCCAAACACTTGCTGGGCTTCCTGGGAGCCAACTGCTGGGGAGAGCAGATCCCAGTATCCCACCCAGAAGGGCCTTGTTCAGCCTATTCTCACTAGCATGGTCCAGAAGATCCACATGAGACTATAATAAGGAAGGCACATCTCTGGGGAAAGCATGGGTGTAGGGGCAGAGTATGAGCCTTTTCTGGACAACTTTGAAAGAGGACCACGTGAGGCTGTCTTTGGAGCTTACATGTGTCCCAGGACTACCTGGGTTTCTGAGTAGAAGTGGCAGGGCTGGCAGAAAGGGAGTAGCCTTTCTTGGTGGGTTCACAAGAAATGGTTGTATTTAAATCATTCCATGGAAAATATGTATTCCGAAGAATAACCTTGCTAAGGCCAGAATTAGGTAACTGTTAGGCCAGAAGTTTTTGAAATGAGAGTTGTGGGTGGTCAGTGGTTGGAGTCAGTAAGTTGAGGCCAGAACCGGAAAGTAAGCAGAGAATCTCACTGTGAACTGGAACCAAATGTAACCTGTTTAAAATACAAGGCCCACCCTCTTAGAAGAACACATACTTGAGGACCTTCCACATTTTTCCTGTTCACATTCTGAGCTTTGATACCTACATAAAATACAAAGCATATGCTATGAAACCTTACCTCCTTTTAGGGGCTGAACTTCTCAGAACCCTCAAATTAGCTCCATGAACTTTGATTTCAGGGACTTCCCAAGATCCAGGGAGTGGAAAGAAATGAAGAGTGAAAGTATAAGCCAAGAGTAATGTTTTCTCTCACCATGACTGAAATGTGGAATGTGTTCAGGGTGAGAACACAAATATATCTGAATGACCCTGACCATTTGAAAAAGTCCAAGAAATAGCTCATATATGAAGTTAAGGACCCAAGAGTGAATAAATAATAAAAGTGTTGCCAAATAGTGGCATAACCTCTGAAAACATGTAATCCTTTTGTGTTCCCCACCATGGTGATGAATAAGAAAGTAGTTCTGAGAGACTGATTTTGTGACTCTCTCACAAGAGACAGACTTGTGACTCTACTCACAAAGTAGAAGAGGAGGAGGAGGAGGAGGAGGAAGAGGAAGAGGAGGAAGAGGAGGAAGGGGAAGGGGAAGGGCCAAGGGAAGGGGAAGGAGAAGGAAAAGGCCAAAATCTATGCATGGGATAGAAGACCTTCTAAATCCAAACCCTAATAATTTCTGTAGCCTTAGCTCCCAACACATTCATGGTTCCCCAGTCAGTGCTAGCCCATGGTGAGCACTCAGTATCAAGGTACATAAGGTAAAGTCTTCTGTCTGGACAATACCTTACCTTTCAAGAACCCACCAGGGCTATGGAGCCTTTTTTCACTTTCCCCCTCCCCCAGGCATAACATTTATTATTATGTACTTTTGTAATGGGAGCCATGAGACTTTAAGCTCCTTATGCAACAAATCTATCATTCCACTCTGTGTTCTCTGTAAGCTAGCCTAGTCCCAGGTATTCAGAGAATACATAAAAAATATTGAATGCACGAGTCAGTGAATGAATAAACAAGAAGTTGAAGGACAAGGATGTGTAGGACCTTAAGCAAGAACATATTTTTAAACCAAGCCCAGGACTGAAAATTAAATATAAAAATTTTAGTCCCTGCTCTGCTCAAAACCCCACCACAAATCTATGTTCCATGAATCCTTTTTCACTTTGTTTTGCATTGAATATCTATAGCTATATATAAAGTGAACGCCTGGTGAGTGGGTGGATGGCGGTGTTCACTCTTATTTAGCAAAATGTGAATATGTCAGAATTACAGAAAATAGAAAGAAAGAGGTTTGTGCAAAGCTGTCATTTCTCATGTCTGTTTTTTTTTTTAAGCTGAGATGGTGCCGAAATGGTTCAAACTTAATATTCACATCCACTTTATCACATTAAATATGATCATTAGCAAACAGTGTTTGGATAGTAGCTATTTCCTAACTGACAATAGCCATCCGGTGGTACCCACTTTCCCATATGCCTTGGACTGATACAATTCAGATAGTCTGGAAAACAGTGGGAGGAAGGAAGCAATTAGAAATGAAGGGGAAGCTGAGGGCAGGGGATAGGTACCAATTTTATCTCACACAAGAATATCCCTATACCTATTCTTTTGAAATTTATGGGTGGGGACAGAAGTACTATTTTTAAGTCTGTTTCATATCCTCAGTTGGCATGCAGTCCTGACCATAGGATGAGTGGCAGGAAACCTTGAGGGTGGGCACTAATGTTTAAAATAAGCTCAGGTCATAGACTAAGAAAACAGGAAGAAATTAACTCTAGAATACTGTGGATGTGGAAGAATCTGGAAAAGTGGACAGTGGTAATGCTAAAAATTCAGTGTCCCAAGCAGTATTTTATAACAGCTACTTACCCCCACCCACCCTTAGCACCGCTTCACTGCCACCAGCAATATCTTTGCCACATGGGGTGGAAGGTGGGGAGAGGAGGGGTGGGGGTGGGAAGGAGGCCTGTCCCTCAGGGTTTCTACACACTGCAGAAGATTCTTGAGCCATAGCATCACCCAGAAAGACAGAGGGAAAGAAAGTATTTGGCAATAGTTTGTGAATACTGAGGATCCAAAATATGGATGATTTGACTGCATTCTTAATTTTAGGATTAGCGAGTTACAAACACTGTTCACTAAATTACTGTCATGCTCTTTCTAAGCATTCAGCTGGATTACATTACCCAAATTTCCCCCACCTCCAGGTAGATGGGGTTGTGTGCTGAGTTCTCGCCGAAGGAATATGGGCAGAAAAGGTTGATGCCATTTTCCAGACCCAGATCATAATCCACTATTGGGTCTTTCCTCACTCATAGCCCATGTGGAGCAGCATCTGAGCCTCTAGAGGAGGGAGGTGCCCCAACACAGATAGGGTCTGGGTCATTATATGATCTCATCTTTTTATTTTTTTCATGTTTGTGTGTGTGTGTATATATACATATATACACACACATATATATATATTTAATGTGTGGATATATATATATATACACACACACACATATATATTTAATGTTTATATATTTTTGAGAGAGACAGACAGACAGATTGTGAGTGGGGGAGGAACAGAGAGGGAGACACAGAATTCAAAGCAGGGCCCAGGCTCCAAGCTGACAGCAGAAAGCCCATTGCGAGGCTTGAAACCATGAACCCTGAGATCATGATCTAAGCTAAAGTTGGATATTTAACCAACTAAGCCACCCAGGCACCTCTTTATTTATTGTTTAGAGAGAGAGAGCACGCATGCACACAAGCTGAGGAAGGGCAGAGAGAGAGGGAGAGAGAATCCTGAGCAGGCTCTGCACCATCAACACAGAGCCTGATGTGGGGCTGGAACTCATGAACCACGAGATCATGACCTGAGCCAAGCTCAAGAGTCGGACACTTAACCATCTGAGCCACCCAGGCATCCCTTATATGATCTACTTATAAGGTAGCCTACCAAACACAACATTCATTCCTTCTGAGCCATTTGGATTTTATATGGCATTCTATGAATCCACTGATGTTTGGAAGTTTATCCCTTGAGGTAGAGATACAGCTACTGCCTCCAAACATTTTGCAAAAATGATTCAAACAGTCACACAAATGATGTCTTCCATGTACTGTCACTTTCACCAGAATCTTCTTCACCTCTCCTTCCCATTGTGGGTATGCAAGCAAACTGTTCATTCAGAATGTCAAAACTCACTTGTGGCTAGAATAGCCATGATATTTAAATAGCCAAGGAATCCACAGAGCAATTTTTTTGGAGAAAAAGTACAAAGAATTCAAGGGACATGTTGAGCAATGCTTTTAGTCATTGTGGCATTCTTTCTTCCATTGATACATTCATGTAATTTCCACTAACGTGCCAGGTCCAAATGTATGCAGCCTTCCCCATAGTTCCTGAAAGCTCTGGGATTTAACTAGAATAATGGGGCAATTTAAATAGCTGTGGGCTTTCAATTTAAATCTGGATGTTGAAGTGAGGTTATTAAACAAATAGAAAAATAATGAATCTCTGTATATCTGAATTGCAGTCATGGGAGTTGAGAAGTTTGATAGGGACTAGGGGACACATACAACAGGGATGCTGGTGAGCAAAGAATTTCCTCAATGTCCTGTTGCATATTTGAATCTTAATCTAACTACACAGCCCTCTTACTTACCTGAGTGATGAGTTAGGAAGTAGTACTCCAGGCAAGAGCAAGAATAATCTCTAAAGTCTGACGGTTTCCCCATGTGCCTTCTGTTCATTGCTTGCTCTGTCTGAATTTTCTGTTGTCTCTACCCAAAGATCAAAAGGAAGTTTTTTTCTTCAACAAAGATGATCCCATTGCTAATTCCCTTACTACATTTCCTTACTTTTCTGCTTCCCTTGTGGCACTCAGGAAATGTAGTAAATACAAAAGTAAAAGTTCACTTAAGAACTACGCATAATTACAGAGTGAAAGAAATCTGTGTACCTGCCCAAGTAGTTGAGGGAACCAAAATGTTGGACTTCAGAAACACAGCCAGCCAAATTGTTCCCTGCTGGATTCTGGGACAGAGGGAAAGGGATTCTGTCTACTCATCCTTGCCTGGGCAGACAGTCAACTGCTAGGAACAGAAAAACAAATTGTTGGTAACTCTTCCCTGTCTTATTTTCAGGAAGATTTATTTGAGGGTCCTGAATGCCCACAGGGCACCATGGTCACAGTCAGCAACTGCTAAGCCATGCCTTTGACCTGTACCTCTTCCCTCCCTGGATATCTTTTTTTTTTTTTTTAACTTTTTTTGGTTTTAAAACCTCTTCCCCCATACATACACCTCTTGAGTATTGCTTTCTAGCAGGTTTCCTGCCAGCTACTTTTCTCCATCTCAGAGACACCCTAAACAATGGTGCTACCTCAATGTGGAAGCAAGATCTTTGAGTGAGAGTTTGGAGAACAATTTCCCAAGAAAACCACTCATCATTAGTTATATTATTGTTCACAAATGTATTCCCTTCCCTGTAAGAATTCTACCTATTGTTAAGCTCAGCTGTGTGATTACTTGGGGTAAAGAAACGTGAGCACTCATGATATATACTACCACATTCCAGAAGCGTTAGGAAGCACTGTGAAATTCTGCCAGCTTTCTTTTTTTTTCTGCTTCTGCCTCCTGCCATGAAAATGGTACATCCCACACAGATATTTCTTCTTTAGCCTGGGTCCAGGAATAAAAAGACACATGGAGCAGAGCCAAATGGATTCAAACAGAGACACAGAATCTGCAGCCAACCTGCAGCCACCAATATATAGAATGTGGTCTGTTATAAGCCACTAAGATTTTGGGGTTGTTTGTGGATTAATCAGGAAAGCTGATTAATATACCACATGTTTAGGAACATTAGGTATGGATTTTGTGAATGAGAGATGAAATTTATTGGGATAAACCCCTGTAGGGTTTTTGTTTGTTACAGCTGTAAGTAATTACCCTCATATACCTATCCTTTTTCCCTTTCAATAACCTAGGACACTCATTAGCCCCTGAAATGGAGGAGCTATGATGAGGTAGAGGGGAAAGATGCCAGGTCCTCAAAATGGGTAGGATTAAAAGGAACCAACTTGAGCCTTCTCCAAAAAGCTGGACAGTGGTGAACATCTACCACTCCCTTCTACTGTAAGTCAATACATTACAAGTAGAGTAAAGTAGCTTTAGTATGTGTCTTTGTAATAGCTACAGAGATAACTTGGCTTTTCTTTTTTATCTTTCATCGTATTTTACTCCCAGGTTTGCTAGGTACTGTTTCTTAGCAACATGATTTTGGAAGAAACAAGGTTCTTTCAAGCTGGCACTGCAACCTGAAGATGCTCTTTCCGATGACCTCTCTATTCCCTAAGAAGCTTCTGAGATTCTCTATTTCTCACTCGAGTCTTTTGAGTTATTCTGTCTCCATGATTCAAGCACATGTCAACCTTTCTACATGCTTTTCTCCAGCTCCTGCTCTTAATTAGACCTAAGATTTCTTATCCTAGCTTTGCTAGCTTTACCTTTTGGTATCTGCTTTTGTCAATTTACTCCTCCTTTTTATCTCCCTCCTCATTATATATCCATCTTAATACTAACCTGTACATTAGGAGACGGTCCTGCATCAATCTTTTGTGGTTCTGCACATTTTGTGACTGAGAAGATTTTGTTCTAGATGATCTTTTCAAGGATGTATATAGCAAACAGCCTTGGAAAATTGAGATAATGTCTTGGTCCAGAGAAGAGGGCAGGTTTGTAAAGATAATGTCTTCCTCCAGGGTAAATGTTGGATGGGTTTGCTTGCAGACCACTATAAAAGACTGGAGTCTCCTAAGCTCAGGCTTCCTCAGCTGTGACAAAAACAAACAAACAAACAAACAAACAAAGCCTAACTGTGTCACTTCACAGCATTCTTCCATGGCTACCTGTGTTACCCTTGGAGGTCTTAGAGGACATGGGGAACTGGCACAAACAAGAATCCCATGCTACCTGATGTGCTGTGAGTAATAAAATCTTTTGTCTCTCACCCAGAAGTCCCATGTCTTCTGCCAGTATCCATAAAACTATAGCAGGTAAATTTTTAGCTTACAAGTTGAGCAAAATATTGGACCCTTCATAGTTCGTAACATATACCACCTTCTATAGAATTAAAATTTAAATTGTGATATATAATTTATCATGAATTAGTACCTATAAGTATCCATGTTTACATGTATTACATAAGATACCACTTCCTTTTAAAATGGTGTTAAATCAATACAACCACAACACACACAAACACAATTATCATTGTATCCCCAAATATTTAGTGTAGTTCCTCACTTTTTTCTTTTTTTTTAACGTTTATTATTTATTTTTTGAGAGGGAAACAGAGACAGAGTGTGAGTGGGGGAGGGGCAGAGAGAGAGAGGGAGACACAGAATCTGAAGCAGGCTCCAGGATCTGAGCTGTTAACACAGAGCCCAATGCAGGGCTCGAGATCATGACCTGAGCTGAAGTCAGATGCTCAACTGACAGAGCCACCCAGGCACCCCTTCCTCACTTTTATAAAAGGTCTATTGAATGATTGAATGAAATGAAAACTGGGGAAAGAATTATACAATTTGCTATAGAATTTATCAACCCATTTATACTACTGAGCTGCTCGACAGAATGGAGGAAAGCCAGCATTGACTTCAGGCCTCCAAAACAGCAATCCAAATTTAGTTGATATCTCCCAGAAGTGGATGCATTAGTTTTATTAAGAATGTATGGAGGGGGGCGCCTGGGTGGTGCAGTTGGTTGAGCATCTGACTTTGGCTCAGGTCATGATCTCACAGCTCCTGAGTTCGAGCCCCGCGTCAGGCTCTGTGCTGACAGCTCGGAGCCTGGAGCCTGCTTCAGATTCTGTGCCTCCCTCTCTCTCTGCCCCAACCCGCTTGCACTCTGTCTCTGTCTTTCTCAAAAATAAATAAACATTAAAAAAAAAAAATGTATGCAGGTATCTCATCTCTACCTATCAAGAATAGGGTTGGGAATTTGTCCTTCTCAGTGAATGTTTTTAACTGCCAAGCCCTGACTACACTAATCAAGTATACACTATAAACATTGATTCTTGAGTACCTCATTAAAAAAAATTTTTTGAGCACCAATTCTTTGTAAGGAAGTATTAGGCTTTTGGGGCTTAAACATGTAAACAGGCAAATTATAGTTCAAAAAGTAGTAAATGGTAGAATACAATTAAAAACTCCACAGAAGCAGAGAAAGGCAACCAATCCAAAAGAGAGGGGCAACCAAGCCTAAGGAATGAGGAAGGGGGTATGTACAATACCACTATTTATATCCTTTAAATATTTTTTTAATGTTTATTTTTGAGAGAGAGAGAGACAGAGTGAGTTGGGGAGGAGCAGAGAGAGACGGGGACACAGAATCCGAAGCCCGTTCCAGGCTCTGAGCCATCAGCACAGGGCTTGAACCCATGAGCTGCGAGATCATGACCTGAACCAAACTCGGACGCTTCACCGACTGAGCCACCCAGGCGCCCCACCAATATTTACATCAAAACCTAACTTAGGGGCTGCATCTTTTATTTTACTTGTGGCTTCTTAGACCTTGATTTTACTGTATTGATGCAACCATCCATTCCTTTTTTCTCTGTCCTGATATCCCACTTTAGCCTTTCCTACCAACCTTTTGCTCCTGTAAAAAGTCCTTGATTTGGTTTTTATCCCTCATAGAATTTCATTTCAGGCTTCTTATTTTCATGTTCTGCTCTGGGTTTCCTGGTGTTAACCACACAGAGTCATCCCTGTTTGGTTCTAATGCAATCTGTGGTGGGCCATCTATGTCTCTAAAAGCTCCTGGCATGTCTAATGTGCAGACATGTTTAGGAACTTCTGCTCTAGGATCTTCTACAACTCTAGCAATTCTGAATTGAAATGGATTATGTATACCTTCAGCTTTTCTTTGTATCTGGTTTTTGCCCAGTTAGTTTCTTACTAACTTACTTTGGCTCCCTTTCCTCCCACTCTGCATTTTGATTTTTCAGAGAATATAGGAGCTCTGGCTAGGACGGTATGTTGTTTTGATTAAGAGTTAACAATGTCGTTCTGAAGAAAGAAGTAGAATCCAGGTGTTTTTTGTCTCTATCAGTAGGACTTGCACAAAGTCTCACAAGGTATAGAAAATCATAAGCAGGATTTAATGCTAACCTCTGTCCATCCTAGACCCATTGGAGAAGAAAAAGGAGGTGGGGGGAGAGGGAATGAGAAAAGATTACAGCTTTCCACATCTCCTGGTAAAATAGCATAAATAGAAAGTGGAGAAAAGACGGAGTTGCCATGGCAGCCTGAAGCTCCCCACAGAAACCATGACCTTCCTTGTCCAACCACAGGAGGAAGAATACATTTCTCAATGAGTTCCAGCCGATACTATGGTGGCTTTGTGGACTAGGGGTATACCTCTGCTCCAGTGAGATAGCCAAGGTGGGACTCTGCTTATTTATGTAGCAAGCAGCACATTCCTACTGAGTGTGATCAGACATCCAGTAGCTAGGATGCCCCATTAGAAGGAACCCACTGGGGTGCCTGGGTGGATCAGTCATTTAAGCATCTGACTTTGGCACAGTTTATGAGTTTGAGCCTCGCATTGGGCTCTCTGCTGTCAGTGCAGAGCCTGCTTTGGATCCTCTGTCTTCCTCTCTCTCTACCCCTCCCCCACTCTCTCTCTCTCTCTTTCTCTTTCAAAAATAAATAAACATTAAAAAAAGAAGAAATCCACCAATATTTCAAAAATATGTAACTATAAGTCAGGCACACTCTTATATTTCAAACAAACATTTTTACATGTAAAGCCAAAGAGCAGAATTCTAATCATGTTGCAGCAATCAGATTTATATTTAAGTCTTTTAGCCTGCCAGCTAATTTAGGAGATAATCTAAAAACCAGAGAAAGTATTATTACAACATGGTATTTATTTGGGTATCCAGGTACTCTTAAAAGCACTGCCCTGAGGATTCCTTCCAATTAAAGTTTCTAGTGGAGCACTGACTAGGCTAAGTGTGTCCAGGGATCCCTATCTTCATGACACTGTAATCTGAGACCTGGGAGCTGCTGTTTGATCAATTGATCAACTAATCCACTAACTGTCTATTTGATTCATTAATTTATTAAACATTGGTTGAATTCCTGAGATGTGCTAAGGAGTATGCTAACTGGTAAGGATATAGAGATAAATAATGAGGGAAAAACCCACCATCTCAGGAAGTTTTAGATATAGATAAAAAGTTATTATTTCAAAACATCGTGATAAGTGTTATAATTATCAAAAGTGTATATATATATATATATATATATATATATACATAAGTAAGCATAATTATGCATAAAGGAGTGAATACCCCATCTCTGCTGGGAGTGAGGAGAGATTAGAGTCAGGAAAAAGTTATTGGTGGCTCAGCCTGATTTTGAAGGATTTAGTAAGAATTTCTCAATTATAAAATGTTGGAGAGGGTGCAACCAGCAGGGGTTACACAAGCTAAAGAAGTATGAAGATATACAATACAAATGATGCAGATAAGTAAAAAGAAAAAAATACATGTATGGGAAGGAGGCACTGGTGAGAAAGCAAAAGGCCAAATCAAGGAGGCTTTTGTCACCATGCTGAAGAATTGAGACATTATTCTGCATATGATGAGGGGAGGAGTGGTTAAAACCATAAAACTGTTGTCCTCAAGTATGTGTGTGTGCATGTGTGTGTGTGTGTGTGTGTGTGTGTGTGTTTCAGAAACCCTTCAAACACTGGGAGTGGGAAGTCATTGAGAGGCTCTGGTGTGATTGCCAACAGGGACACCAGTTAAGAAGTAATGGCTGAAACATGCAGAAAAATGAACCTGGGCCACTTTCTTACACCATACACAAAAATAAACTCAAAATGGATGAAAGACCTAAATGTAAGACAGGAAACCATTAAAATCCTACAGGAAAAAACAGGCAACAACCCCTTTGACCTCAGCCATAGCAACTTCTTACTAGACATGTCTCTGGAGGCAAGGGAAACAAAAGAAAAAATGAACTATTAGGACCTCATCTCATCAAGATAAAAATTTCTGCGCAGTGAAGGAAACAATCAACAAAACTAAAAGGCAACCAGCAGAATGGGAGAAGATATTTGCAAATGACATATCAGATAAAGAGCTAGAATCCAAAATCCATAAAGAACTTATCAAACTCAACACCAAAAAAAACCCCACAAATAATAATAATAATCCAGTGAGGAAATGGGTAAAAGTCATGAGCAGACACTTGTCCAAAGAAGACATTCAGATGACTAACAGACACATGAAAAGATCCTCAACATCACTCATCATCAGGGAAATACAAATGAAAAACACAACAAGATATCACCCCACACCTGTCAGAATGGCTAAAATTAACAACTCAGGAAATAACATGTTGTCAAGGATGCTAAGAAAGGGGAACCCTTTTGTATTACTGGTGGGCATGCAAACTGGTGTAGCCACTCTGGAAAACAGAGAAATTTAGAAATTCCTCAAAAAAAAAAAAAAATTAAAAATAGAGCTAACCTATGACCCAGCAATTACATTACCAGGTATTTATCCAAAGGATACAAAAATGCTGATTTGAAGGGACACGTGCACCTCAGTGTTTATAGCAGCATTATCAACAATAGCTAAATTATGGAAAGAGTCCAAATGTCCATCGATTGATGAATGAATAAAGAAGAAGTGGTGAGGGGTGCCTGGGTGGCTCAGTCAGTTAAGCATCCGACTTCGGCTCAGGTCATGATCTCGCGGTATGTGAGTTCGAGCCCCGCGTCGGGCTCTGTGCTGACTGCTCAGAGCCTGGAGCCTGTTTGGGATTCTGTGTCTCCCTCTCTCTCTGACCCTCCCCCGTTCATGCTCTGTTGCTCTCTGTCTCAAAAATAAATAAATGTTAAAAAAAATAAAAAAAAAAAGAAGTGGTGTGTACACACACACACACACACACACACACACACACACACACACAATGGAATATTACTCAGTGATCAAAAAGAATGAAATCTTGCCATTTGCAACATCATGGATAGAACTAGAATGTATTAGCTAAGTGAAATAGAGGAGTCAGAGAAAGGTAAGTAGCATATGATTTCAATGATACATGGAATTTAAGAAATGAAACATGAACATAGGGGAAGGGAAAAAAATAAGATAAAAACAGAGGAAGGCAAATCATAAAAGGCTCTTAAATACACAGAACAAACTGAGGTTGCTGGTGGGGTGTTGGGTGGGAAATGGACTAAACGGGCAATGGGCATTAGGGAGGGCACTTGTTGGGATGAGCACTTGGTGTTATATGTAAATGACGAATCACTAAATTCTACTCCTGAAACCATTATTACACTCTATGTTAACTAACTTGGATTTTAAACAAAATTAGAAAGAAAAAGTAATGGCTGATACAGTTATGACAGGTATCAGCAGTAAGACTTGGAGATATGAGAAGATATATTTTAGAAGTGATATGACAAGATGACAGTGTGACTGTGAAGATGTGGAAAGGAAGGGGTTTATGTTCTGGCTTGGGTACTTGGGTGAAGAAGTTCTTCACCAAAGCAGGGAGCATGGGGAGTTGGAGATGATGAGTTATGTTTAAATGGGGTGAGTTTGAAATGCATGTGAAACATCTAGAGAAAGATGTCTGATGGATAGTTCCATATGCAAAGAGTGATATATACTAATGATATAAATTTGGGACTTGTGGCTAAAAATTGAGTAGTTCATCAGATCTTTCATGGAGTATATTAAAGCTAATGGTTAAATACAACATTCTTGACTGGTGTTTCTCAAGTTTTAGTGTGTTTATTTCAAACCCATGTTGAAGGATCAGCTGTAACATAATACAGGGATTCTTAATATGATAAGGGAAAGAACTGAAGGAGAATTGGGATGTGTTACCTCAAACAAGAGGAAGGGGAATAGGAATCCAGCAAGATGTAACTACTCTGGAGGTCCAGTTTGCTCTGAGACTTTACAAATCAGATGTGAGGCTATGGACAGAATAACTGTCCACCACCATCTCTCATGCAGCATTTCAACTGCTTCCCTAAGAATGCACATCATCAGATCCACTCGTGGACTGTCATAGAGAGATTATGCTGTTGCAGCTGTCCCCAACTTCATACTTCCAGATCTTCACGGACCCAATCCAGTTTTCCTGGATGTCTGTTCCAGTCTCTTTGTGAACACCTGTCATGATGCTTATTTCCTTTCAGTGAAGAAGTGGGAGAGATTCCCTTACAGTAAATTATTTAGGAAACAAAATATAGGGCCAGGAAGTTTAGACTATAGCTGGAAATGAATCTAGACTTTGGCGATCACAGACCTGGCTTCAAATTCCTGCCCTAAGTATCAACTTGGAAAAGTAACATGTCTGAGCCAGTTTTCTTGTCTGTGCAATAGGGGTCATAATGCCACCTTCCTGAGGATAAAATGAAGTATCATGTGGAAAATGTCTAGGCACACTGGAGATGTGCAGTGATGTTGGCTCTTTTACCTATTTTAAGTGCTTTCTGGGAAGTGTTTTGCCTGAGTAAGGTGTGGTAGCTGCTTTAATGTAAGTAAACTCAGAAAACTGACTCCCCTATATAATCTTCACTGTAGGCTGAGTTCTGTTGGTTGCATGAGAAATTGACCAGTGGGAGGACCCTGAGAACTTCTTGGACCTTGTCTCCTCTGAGGATTCCAAGGTTGAAACGAAAATTGAGAAAGAATCTGATCCTTTAGCCCCGCCCCCCCGCCCCCGTTTCTACCTCATTTTATACATTCTCTGTCTGAATGCATTTTTGTGCTCTCCAGGTTCACATTAATATTTTGAAGGTCTCCTTTATAGTGACTACACCTAGACTGCCATGCCTCCACCTAGAATCTGGTACTGAGGCTGATGGAGACCACTATACCCTCCTGGTTTCCATGGAGACCCTCCCGGACTCCCCTGGGCTAAGGGAAACCTGAGCATTTGTATTTAAAGGAGGGAAAGTGGGGGAAGGGATAGTAAAAGAGGAGGGGAGGAAACCGGAGTAAGGACTGTGGTGGTGGTGAGTCTGTGGGTGTTCAAGGACTCAAACAGGGAAATAGAAAAATCCCGGGACGAAGCCACCTCATGCTCTCAGGAGAAATCAAAAAGAAGGCAGCCGGAGGCAAAGAGGTGCTTATTCCATGCGTAAGAAGTATCTTCTATAGACTCATTTCTGATTTCAGGTTGTAAGGGACAGAATTAACACAGGCAACTGGGACAACTCTTTCCTTGGGGGGGGACTCCCAGCTGATAACGCTGCTCAGTTTCATTTCCAGGAAGCAGGAGCAATTTATCCCTCAGCCCCAGTCTCAAGTCTTGTAGGTTCACTGCTGGCGTAGGAGGGGCCACACCTCTATCTGCCATTCTCCTCCTTTTCCTCTACACTGTCACTAAACGAAAGCTTTGGGCTCTGGATTACCTGCTATTTATTGGCTGAATCCCTAGCAAACGGTTGGGGGAGGAGAAGGAGGTGGTGGCTGGACAGAATCTATGCTAAGATTGAATTGCACAAGGGTTCAGATGATGTCAGCTTTAATAAAGGTCTGACCTAGTGAATGTTAAATGTGGCTGAGTGATGAATCCTCAGAGGGGATTGATGGCAGAAACCTCTATGAAAGGACTATACTGCTTCGTTAAAATATTAAGCAGGTGGCTCTGCTGATCTCTGGCTGCAACTCCCAGAGCGCTGGTGGAATCTCAGCTTTCTGCTATAATCACTTGAACATTACTTACTGCCCTAGATAACTGTGGGTCACGTGGAGTTTGCTCCAAAAAAGGAAGTCTTTGAAAAAAAAAAAGCCATTATAAGCCATCAGAGTGCCTGCCAGTCTTACAAAGAGAAACCGATTCAATTTAATAAACACTTTCTGAGGTCCACTCTGAGCCAAGTGTGTGTAAAATGAGTGAAAATGTCTTTGCCTTCAAGGCGCATATGCTCTGACTGGGAAAGCAGATACACTCACAAATGACCAATAGGGACAAACAGCAGGTAATAAATACCATGGGAAATCCAAGAAAGGTGAAATTAATTATAATACAGGAAAGAAAAGAATAGTTTATGTTAGATGCTTCTGAGGTCTTGCATTTTACATTAGGTACACAACAGAGAAGCACAGGGAAAACTTCTGTAGGGATAGAATCGAAAAAGAAATTTTACAGATTGCCTGATTTAAAATGCCAATTCTGTAAAATTGTCTGTCAAGTGATATAGTGAACTGGTTTTCCAATTTTTTTATTTTTTTATTTTTTTGCTCTCTGACAAGTTATTTCTATTGCTGCAATTTATAAGGGACCTTGTATTGGTCTTAGCTTTGCTTGGCCTCTATTCCATCTTTACCACTCACTAAACCACAATGTTTTGGTATTAGAGGTTCAAGGTTTAATGGTTTCATTTTCAAATAGACCCAGGGACTAGAATTGTGAGAAAGGATGCTTGAAAAAGCCTGTGGGTTCAGGGTAAGAACTATATGAGCATGAAGGGCATCGAGAAACTTGTCTAGTTGAGATGGGACTGAGATGCAGCAGGTGTTGGTGCCAGTCAGAGCTGCTTTTCTGGCCTGAGTTTAGTGCATACTAGATAGCCATGAACCGTCTAATCTTCATTCCAAAATTAGGAAAAATTCAGGAATAAATTAAAGGGCAAAGAAGCCAAAGGCTAATTCTTGGCTTTAAGCCTTTGGATGGAAGATCTCAAGAGGTAATGGGATGAAAAAAGGGGAGAGAGAAAGAAAGTCATATGTGCTCAAACTGGTCATAGTTTTTATGTCATTGAGATATTGGTTAGTAAGGGCTTATTTTCTAGGTCTTACTCTCAGTTGGTTAAGGAATATATCTATAATAAGAACATCTCGTTGGAGTTTTGGCAATATAGTAGAGTATTAGCAATTTTTAGATAAAAAAAATAACAGCACTGAATGCCGAGAATCTACTTATTTTCATTCTTACTAGTTTTTCATTCTCAGTCACATGGTTTACCACAGAATCTTTTCACTCCTAGTTCACTTTAAGGCCATTCTGACAGCCTTCTGGATAATTGAATTAAAATTTTCTGGCTTCTTAAGTTCAAATAAACACCCACAGACACATGGGCACCTCATTCATCCAAATACAGTCAAATGTACTTCTATAGTTTTTAGTAGTAGTCAATATGGTATGACAGTTCCTAGAAACGAGCTTGGTAATTTAGGAAGTGCCCAGCTGACACCACTAATAGCTGGAAGCAGAGGCAGTGGAGGCAAAATAAAACCATAAAGGAGAAAATGAGACATAAATAATAGAAAAATGAAGAGGATAAAAAGGAAGTGGAAAAACAAGAGATTAAGGGGAAAAACGAAATAGAACAGGATGTCTTAAGCACTTAATGAATAGGTTAGGATCTTCCAGTTTAATCTCATCTTGATTTAAAGAGCCGGAAGTGTTCTGGTGATTATCCAGTCTATTCTTCTATTTCACTGCTGAGAAAACAGGAGTCAGGAGGAGATGAGTGACTGTCTAATATCAGAGTTGATTGGAGATGAAGCCGATGTTAGCACCTAGGTTTCCTGACTCTGGGTCCAGTGTTAGTTCTGTTACATCATTTCTTACACTTGTAAAGGCTAACTGAATCCAAAATTCCTTTGAAATTTAAATACTTTGCCATATTTCCTTGAACTGCTAACAACCTGTTTTACATTTATATTTTTGCTTTACAGCTTGCAAATTGCTTTATCTTATTTAACCTTTGTACCAATTCTATGAGAAGTAAATAGCAGCTATAAAACGACCCACATGGGATTTATCTAATTTTGATTTATGATATATTTTTCCCTCAAATACTTTCCCACCTCTTATTTGTGGAGTACTGCAGTAAAGTAAAAAAAAACAAAAAAACAAAACATATTATTCCTACTCTTCTCTACCATATCACCAAGGAACTCACTGTGCTTAAAGGAAATGAAATATAGAAATAGGAGGATGGGCAGTCTGATGATAAAGATGAGCTAGAAGGAAGTAATGATGTGGACAGAAAAAAGAATTTACAGAAGTCGATGCAATGGATGATAGCAGTTAAATCTTCTGATGTTCTAGACATGTATGATGGGGAAGCTCTACCTCTAGTTGCTTCTGTAATAGTGATCCTTAGTATTTCAAGAAAGTTCTCTTTGAAGCTGATGGATTCAGTTCCCAGAAGGAGACCTAGGACTGATGTTGGGGAACAGGAGCACCTCCTCCCCACCATGAACTGCACTCTCGGAGGCCCAGCCACCCAAGGCAGGATGGTTTCAATCACTCCTGCCATCCAGTCATCTCTGACACTACTTGGCAGCCAGCCTGCCTCTAATGGAATGTGTCCTGCAACTGGGAATTAGGTCATCAGTAATTCACTTAATAGCATTTTATGAGCTGGGCTCTGACACAAAAGAGTGATCTGGTCTTACCAGCAGGAGCTTTCCTTGATGTGAGAGGAAGGAGGCAGGAAAATATACCATCCTGAATAATCAGACACTATATTCATTTCCAGAAAGCAATGGGTGAGGGTAAGAAAACTGAGTGTTTCTTCAGACTTTCTATTTAATCAGGCCAGCTACATGATCTTGGGTAAGTTACCTCTCATTTCCAGACTTCGGTTCCCCTAAGATTTCATCCAGCTCTAACATCATATACTTTTGACTCTGGGGCACTCTCATGGAAGTTAGAAAATGGGGAATTTGTCAGGTCGCCCCTTTTCCCCCACCTCCCTGATGATGTTCTCTGGAAAGGAAGATGGATGCCCCTACTCTCTGCCACTAGCATGCTTCAAAAAGAAAACCCCTGATTTGTAGAGTTTGCTAATTTTCATGGTGTATTCCCAACATGGCTGATTCCAGGCTATCAGTGATTTAACAAAATTTAGCAAAATTTCTGAAAATCCTACAATTGGCTCTCATGAGCTGATATGAGCCACTCCAGCACACCACTGGTGCTCCCCCAAGTAGAAATGCCTCAGTGAATGGCCTCTTGTGCATAGACACAACTGGATTGTCCACACACCAAATATGAAGCATGTATATCCTTGCTTTGGTTTCACCCACAACTTCTCTTTGATTCTATTCTAGCTGCTATTCTTAATCTGTCTGAAGTCCTCTCAGAAATATGTTGAGAATTCTTATTAGAAAAATATCCATACTTATACTCTCATTTCTTCTACCACAGGTTCAGGGAGTCATTTGACTTTTATTTTTTTCTTGACCTCTAGCACCCTATATCCCTCTTGTTGAAAAACCCAATATGTATCTTATGAATTGTTCAAAAGGTTCACTGCTATACAGGGCTTAGAAGTTGAAGAAAAAAATCACTACAGTCTTTCCTCCTTGTCACTTGATGCTAGAAAAGGGTCCTAAAATTTTAGTGCACAGAATCTCCCAGTTCTAAGAAAATCAGGGTGATTGGGGCTGAAAACAGCACCTGGAATGGTAATGGATAAAATGATGAGTCACTTTCTTTTATCTCTTCAATTGAATAGAGTTTAGATAATATTCAATTAACAAGTATCTTCTGAGCATTTACTACTAGGACTCAGCACTGCAAAGTATCATAAAATAAAAGAGAAAGTATAAGTTACCATACCAGCCTTCAGTTTATACTCTGGTTGGGGAGATAAGATTAACATGCTCAAATTAATGAAAATCAATTAAAAACATTTTATAATCAAGTGCTTAATGATGTGGCACAAATTCTAAATGTAGCAGGAATATAGAGGAAAGTAAAATTACTCAAAGAAAACATTATCCAAGAAAATTTAATGACTGGCAATGGAGTTTCAGCTGCCCTTGCGGTGAGGGTAGTGCTTAATATCAGTTAAAGGTACAGGATTATCTAGGTTGGGGGTATTCCATTTAAAAGGCTAGTGGCAAAAAATGGGGAGTGGGTAGAAAAAGGAGGTGGTAGAATATGGAGAAAAAAGTGAAATCCCTGGCCTAAACTGGGTCATAGAGTGTGTGTCAGGGAAAGAGAAGTGATTGTTTACAAATGATACACGTATACAAATGATCACATGTGATAGTACATTTCTGATCTGCAGCCTCTGCAACAACCAGTGCAGGAAGCCAAACCTCAGTCAGTCTCTGTGGCAGCCATTCCAGAAGATTCAGGACATGGCCAATGACTGCCAACATTCCTGATTTTTGTCTATTCACCCCCTACTTCCAATTCAGGACCAACAAGGGAGAAAGTCAAATATGCTCCCCAGACCAGTCACTCAGGATGCCCCACATTTAGTTTGTCCACCTCCAGCTCCCCTATATTAACAACCTCTAATTGGAACAGACCTGAAGTCTTCCCCTATTGTCACTATAAAGCTTTCCCACTCCCCTGCCTGCTTTTGAGTCTCTGCCGAATGTAAGTGATGAATTCCTTGCTATGTAGCATGGTCTGAATAAGTAACCTATTTGTTCTCATTTGTATGATCTTTGTTTATTCCCACAGAGAGAAAAGAGCACATTATAATAGTTCTATCTCCTATTATTACATGGGGATATATAATCATATATCTCTATCATCTATTATCTATCTATCTATCTATCTATCTATCTATCTATCTTTCTCCCTACTACCTTTCCTCCACTTTGATAGGCTTTCTTACCAATTTTCTTAGAATGCCCATAAAAATACCGATATATTGAGGTGTTCAGGGTGTACTGAAGAAATTCATTTCTTGGATCTAAAGTAAGGGCTGAATGCCTCAATCCTATCCTGACTTTTGAATCTGGTTAACCTTTTCCTCAACAAAAGGCCCTTTTGTTATTAGTATTTTAATAATATGAATCGTGTTATCAAAAGGGTTAGTCTCATAATAATTAATGTTTTTTTCTAGTATATTTTAATTTAGCACATCTAAAATGGTTGCTCAGAGTTTCTGATCAACACAAGATAATAAACACTGCTGTCATGCTAAATGATACATTTCTGGTCAAGTCAGAGAACCTAAATGTTTTAAATAGTCACTGCAACATGATCTCTGGTAAATATATTGATTCTATTAGGGCTTTCTGAAATTCTGAAAATAGTTCATTAGCTCCTATCTCCATTCCATCTTGGGAGATTTATTATGATTCTGGGAATCCAAAGCTGGGAACAACCCTTTAGTGATAGTATAACAATTGTGTTATAGCCTTACCAATTCCTGGAAGCCCATCTCTTGACACCATGGTCCAAAACCCTAAGGTAAATTACTTTCTGGGTTTTATAGGTAGAATTTGATCATTTTGGATGTTTAAAGGAATTTGACACCTCTGCATAATTTACATTACTGGATTGGAATTTGAGATGTAGCTAGCATGAATTTTTCTGATGTAATATCCTCTTTTTCTCCACTATGTGAACAGAAGTTAGAGGGAGTAAGATGGGCAGCAAGATTTAGTCTGGCTGTGCTAAAGCTCCCCATGTTTTTGCTTTCCCTATGAACCCTTGGGTCTGAATCTCAGGTTTATAGACTTAGACACCCAGTTTTCCAGCTCATCACTGAGCAGTTATACTTTGGTAAATTTCATCACACCCCCTGTTAAATGTTCTTACTTTATTCTATTTCCTTCACTTACTGCACTTACTCCCTGCACTCTAATGATACCAGCAAGAAGTCTGTAAGTCACTCTTGGAAAGGGGAATGTCTCTTGTTAATGATGACTCTCTTCCATAGCATGTGTGATCTTGTTGAATGTAATCAGAGAGGCTGGGCCTTCCTTGCCAGAGGATCTTGTCTTCTTCCTGAACTTTGCTCAATCAACTCTTGTCATAAGTCTGGGGGATGTATTTTGGTCCATGTATTAGGTTAATATGAGCCAGGGTGTTGTAACAAACAGGCCCAGGTTGCATCCTGGATCCATTCAAGAAAAGCTATTTCTTGTTCATTCAACAGTCCAAGATCAGTATTTCTTGTTAGCACCTGACTTTCTCCTTGTAATAATTCATGAACCAAGCTTCTTCCATATCATGGCTCTGCTATCGGCCAGGGCTTTGTCAGCCTCCATTGGCTGAAAACAGATGGGAAAGAGTATGGAGAAAGCACATCTGCTTCCTCTAATGCCTTGGCCCTGCACTGGCACATGTCCCTTCCATTCATATTCTGTTTGTGAGAACTAATGCAAGAGAGACAAAGATGATATTTAGTCTGTTTATAAGCCAAGGACAAGAAGAAAATGAAAATTTGGTGAATAGTTAGCAGTCCCTGCCTTAGGTATTTGTAGCCTCTGCCTATTTTTTGCCACCCTCTAAAGGTATTGGAATAAGAGCAGAGTTGAAAAGGAACCATTATAAATATGATCTCCCTTTCCCTGGCCTCACTCACTTATTCAACAGGTAATTGTCATTGTCTTTCATCAGGGAGAAGAATTGTGGCTGATTAATCATCTCTGATTTTCTCTAGTTTGCTAGGTGAAGAAGAAGATGGATCTCTCTAGTGTAAAACGTCCTTAGCCATTCTCTCCTCGGTGAACTCCCAGCTGCTGCTCTCTGCTGCTGTGACAGCTGCTCTTGGCAGAAGCTCCTTTTGGCTCAACCCTGCATGCCCTGAGGTTTCTCAGCAGTGGAACAGTTCAGTGTTATGTTTTCAGCACTTCCTCTTGAGGGCCAATTCATGGCCTCTGGTCCTCTGGGCCTCTGGATTCTCCCCCAACCAGCTACAGTTTGGGGCCTTAGATTAGGGAATAGCAGTGGAAAGGTGCAGGCAGAGCATCTGTCCTTGGTTCTTCTCAGAATCATAGAATTGCATGCCTATCTCCCCCTCTCCCCTTCAACTCTCACTGTAGTTTTGCCTCAGCTAGCTGCCTGGGAAGAAAGGGATTTGATAATCGGAATCTCTCCGAGTTCCAAATGACTGCCAAGAGCCTAATATGCCTTTGCTAGTAGGGAGACATTTCCTATTTAAAAACAGACACTCTCTAATGATGGGATACAAGAATGTGAAAGATGAATAGCATGCCATACTTTGGCAAAAGTTGCTTTTCCTTATTGCTCAGAGCAATAGCTTAGGATACCTTCTGTGTTTGCTATATGAAAGACCTTGCATGGAATCATTCATTCAATGATTCATTTGTTTTTCCATTCAATATATATTTTTGAACACCTATCATATTTCAGGTACAAGGGATATAATAGTAAACAAGACAGAAACAAGTAAACAAGACAGTTGTTACATATGATGTCGTTGACAGTGGGCCCTGGATCCCCATAAAATAAAAGGTTTCAAGGACATGTGGGTCCAGGGACCTCTGAGCAACTCCATCTCTAAGCTGTGCAGGTCGTCCCTATCTCACCCCCTTTGTATCCTTCTATGCTTTGTTGCACAGACTTTAGCATAAACAAGACATTTTCCTGAGGAAACTGGCTTTTGTCTTAAACAAATCAACATATTTAAAGCACTTGCAAGCTCCCAAAATAGTAGATAAGACAATTAAATGGTAGTTATTATTATTATTGGTAGCATTATGCTCTTTAGGAACCCATGGGGGAAAAATTAGTCTAGCTGACAATTTTAAATTGCCTTTATTCCTAGAAAAGCATGCTCAGGTCTCAATAACTCTCTCATGTGTCCGTGATCTCTGCAAATCACTTCTCTCACTCTCTATCTCAGGTAGTACCCACCAGTTGCTTCTGGACAGAGGCAAGAGTTCAGCAAACTTGAGCTGGTTAAGTGTCACAATGGAGCTCAGCCACAGCTGGGATGTTTAACGAGTCATGTAGGAAAGAATGGTGAAGATGTGTGATGGGGGCACTGGTGACAGAACCTAGGGACTCTCCCAGCCTCTGGCAAATGTGGCCAGGCACTCTTCCTCAGCATTCCCGTAAAGAAAAAGACGAAGGTTCAGAGGCTGGGAAGTGGTAATGATGGAGAATGAAACTAGTTGCTTTGCTACATTTCAGCATTTTCATCTTCCCTTCCTGTGTTATACCTGCCACTGTACCCAAGGGGGGGGGGGCCCTCTGGACAAATGCTTCATGAGGATTACAACCTCAACGTGAAGATGCTATGCAATTATCAGCAGGGATCAGAATGACTGATCGGTCTAAGCATTCAGTAAGGCTTCTTCTGTGTCCAGAACTGCAGGAGGTGCTGTGGAAGGAGGCAAGAGAAATTTATGATTCTGACTCTACCCTTAAACAGTTCATAACCTCCATGTGAGGAGACCAGACAAACACAGAAAACATTTACAGAACACTTCAGCTCTAAGCTGTCTGGCACTGACTAGAATGACACTTTGAGGCTCCAGCTTGGTCTTCACGGCCACCTGCAGGGAGGCATTGTGGGCCGGTAGAGGAGCACAGGTCTGTGGTCCGGCACACTGAGATTCCAAGTCTCCCTGCTGAACTGCATGACCTTGAGCCGTTTACTAAGTCTCAAAGCCTTCATGTGTAAAATGAAGAAAATGCTTTTCTTAGGGTTTGAGTGATCCTTCAGTGAGTTAAAATACATCCACTGCCTGCAAAATAGTAGATATTCAAAAAAACATAGGTGTCCACCTGACGTCCACATGTCTGTCCCACAAGATTCTCAGAGACAAAGTGTTCAAAACCAGACATGGTGTCTTCTCCACCCCACCCACATGGTAAGGCTTGCTTGTCTATTTGACTTCCACTTTTCTTCCCCGTCTCTGTTTATGGCAACATGCCTTTTCTGGTCATTAAGGCTTGAAACTGTCACATCATCTTTGACTCAAACTCCTTCACCTCCACATCCAATCTGTTTCAAAATTCTACCTATTGTAGAATTGTTTCACTTTACTTCCTATTGTTTCACTTTACCTATTGTTTCACTTTACTTCCAAAGCCTCTCTCAGCAGAAGTCACCAGGGGGATGGGTGAAATAGATAAAGGGGATTCATGGGTACAACCTTCTAATCCACATGCTCTTAATATGGGGTCATGAAGGAACTTTAGGAAGTCTGCAAACCTTCTAATATCATATGAGGGAAAAGGTCATAATTTTCATAAATTCTTAAATGTATCTTGAGTCAAATAGGTTATATACCACAGTCATCCCTTTACTTCTGTTTCTTCTGCTACCATGTAATCACAGGTTTTAAAAATTTTCTGCCCAAACACAACAGCCTCCTAACTCATCATCTTCCAGTTTGTTTTTATTCATTCTGTACCACTGTCACGGTGATCTTAAAACCCAGTTCCAATCCTGCCATTTCCCCAATCAACAATGTTCAACACTTCCAAATGTCTTTCCAGTAAGCCAAAGATTCTTAACTCAGTTCTCCAGACTAACTTTGGAACTTTTACATTCTGTCACTCCCTCTGTGTACTCTATGCTCCAGTAAAATCAACCACTCACTATTCTTTAAATACATTATTTAAAACAATTAGGGGAGTCTTTTATATACAACATTACGGGAGAATAAAAAACAAATCATCAGTGGACAAAAATGCAGATTTCCAAGAGATTGATCACAAAGTTTCACTCCAAGATGTTCCTCCCACTTGCACACACCTTTGTACTCTAGACATCTCCAAATATCATTCATAATAACCTGGGTTAGTGGATGCTTGAGAGAGGTTAGCCCTAGACTAACCATGGTTAAAAAAGAAAAAAAAAAAAGTCAACTTGTTTGGCTATTTTGACATAAAAACCTCAAAGAATTTTTTTTTTTATAGAATCCAAGCTTATTAACCAAAGCTTCCCTACTTGCAGCAATTCACTACCTCCTTTGGCAGACTTGATGGCCTATGTTTGGGGTACACTCTCCCTTCTCTGAGAATGCCCTTCCCTATCTCAGCACGCAGCCGTGGACTACTCACCAGCAGCCATATTTGTGCAGTGCTGCCCCCTTCCTCCTGATCTTGTCCGGCTGGATAATGAGTGATACCCACTACAACCTGGATCCATCCAATTTCCTCCTCAGATGTTTGAAGTGGAACAGAGAGACTGTGAGCAGTCATGACATGCAGATGGAACTCCCAGTTGCCAGTGGCAGGAGCTGTTACAGGAATGCAGAAAGCTATTCTGCAGCCAGACAGAAGATCAAAGTCAATAATCTGAAAAAAGCAAGAACACAAGAGAGAGAAAATACCCTAATGCTTTGTCAGTTCCCAGTTTCAGGCCTTCCCAGAGTCTGGCTCCCTTCCTTTACTGGATTCTCTGAGAGACACTTCTCTACCTCTCCTTGCCACTTTATTATGGTTAAACTAACTTGAGTTGGTGTCTCATACTGGCAACCGAGACTCCTAACTAGTCTAGTAACCTGATTCTTGGCTGATACTCTGGTCTTCCTCCTCAGTCATTCAGTACACATCAACAGAGTATCTACTACATGCCAGATATTCTGTGAACCATCCTGCAGGGGCTATTAAAGAAGGACAAAGAGAAAATTATGATTTAATAAAAGAAATCCTCCATCAGACATATGTGCAAAATAGATAGACATGGCAAATGAATGAAGACCGAAGGGAGGCAGCATAGGTATTTTGAAAATAAATGGTGACTAAACTAAGCCTTGAGCCAAGGTTTTATCAAGCGAAGGAAAACAAGGAAGGGTGCCAGTAAGTGCCGAGGTGTGGGGGCAAGCAGAGTTTGATCTGTTCTGGGAACCACAAGTCACTTTTTACATTTGGAGTCTAGTGTATATACATTCAATTTCTCCAGGCAGAGAAGGGTGGCAAGATGGTAAGGCCTGGGCCAGATGTAGAGAGTATTGTCTGCCATAGATGGATTCTCTCTTTAGGTGGCAGAAGAATTATTGAACTATTTAGGCAGCAGATGTAAGGCCTTACTTACAATAGCTTGGGCACAACAATTTTGGATGGTATGTCCCAGTATCTTATCAGGTGGAATCAGTGTAAAATAACTCTCATTATTAAATGCCTTATAATTCAGGTGCAACTCTGCCTGTGCCTCTCTCTCTGAGTAATCACTTCTGATACATGGGGAGAATTCCTGTTCCTTGTCTTTTTCCAGTTGCTTAGTTTATGATTCTATCTTCAATGTGTTCTCTTTCTCTATTTCTCATCATACACACCCATATCTTTTCATTCATTTTCATAGTTCTGCATTTTAATCTTTCATGATTTATCTCTTAACATAAATCACTTTCTAATTTATTTTTACAGTAATTATTACAATTAAATTTTAATAGTAACCACAGAGCAATTAATCTCATTGCAATTAAAAATGACATAAAGCCGGGAGGGATATAAAACATTTTGGATGTCAGGTCGGGACCCAAATGGATCTCCAAAAACTAGAGGATTGTTGAACACTAAAAAAATTCACATAATAGAGAGAAAATGTAAGGTCCACACTGGGTCCTAAAAAGTAAAGTACCCAATAATAATATGGGAGATAGTCCAAGTAGGAGAGCTTTTAGTTACCTATGTAAGTCTGCAGCATGCTGTGGCCTTTCCCCAAAGCAAATATATCTCAGGGCCCATTAGTGAACATATACTTGTCTTTTTTTTTTTTAATGTTTATTTGAGAGACAGACAGCAGATCAGGGGAGGGGCAGAGAGAGAGGGAGTCACAGAATCCAAAGCAAGCTCCAGGCTCTGAGTTGTCAGCACAGAGCCTGATGCGGTGCTTGAACACACAAGCCAAGAGATCATGACCTGAGCAGAAGTTGGACACTTAACCAACCAAGCCACCCACGCACCCCTATACCTATCTTAAAAGCAGTAGCCAATGGTCCCACCATTCTTGATACTGGTTCCTATGACATGAAGAATGTTGAACGCATATAGACTCATCACACTATAAGAAAGACATAGAAAAGTCTTTACATGTTCAGAGAACTATGATGGGATCATGAGGAGACTCAAAACAATTGAGGATTTATGATATTTAGTTTGGAGAAAAGAAGATTTAACTATTTAAAAATATGCAGAGAGCTGTCATGCAGAAGAAAAGCACAGTTCAGACTTGTTCTTTAAGCCCTGAAGAGAAGATGTAGGACCAACAGGATTGGGTGAGAGATATGCAAAAAGACTGGTTTAGAATAAGGAAGTTTTTCCTTAGGGATAAATTTGTCTGGTGACGGAATGAGCTTCTCAGAGAGGGTAGTGATTTCTCTGTCCCTAGAGGTATTCAAGCTCAGGACACAGGACTACCTATGAAGCTGATTGATATGGAAGGAATTTGAGTTTTATCACTATTTTTGGCTTAGGTTCCTCAAGTTTCTTTAGAGAAAGATATTATTTTCAGTGACAAGAATAACCTCTTACACCATCTTCACTCTTAAAAACCTTTCCTATACTTTGAGACAGATAAAATCCTTCAAATAAGCTTTTTCTCTACCTAACATAGAATCACCCTTTGTACAATATGCATTTGTATCGTACTTATTGCCCTTTTAATATTTTTCACATTGTTTTGTGTAATGGCTACGAATATGTTTTATCACCTCTCATAGATTATACATTCCCTAAGGGCAGAGAACTATTTTATTCATTTGGGTATCCCCTAAAGTGCTTTACACAAACTATATACTCAATAAGTGCTTGCTGAATGAATGAATGAATGAATGAACGTTGTTGATTAAAGACAAATGAAGGTAAACATCCAGAGGACCTTTATTAATATTAATTCTCCTTTAAATTTTTATGAAATGATTTCAGACTTGAATTACAATCCAAAGAGCATGCATATTCCCCTTGCCCATATTTCTCGCTGTTAACATTTCACTCTATTTGCTCCATCTCTCTACCTCCCGCCCTCCTGCTGTTTCCATCTCTGTATGTATGTCAAAAATGTGCATACATGTACATTGTAAACATGTTTTCATATAAACACGTGTGTGTATTTACACATACACTTACATAGACATTTACATATATACACAGTATATATCATACTTCCATTATCATTAGTCTTTTGTTAAGAACAAGCTGAAAACAATATTCCCCATTACCTCTGAACATTCCAACTTACCAAATCAGGGATATTTGCCTATACAACCACTGTGCAAGCCTTTACGTCAGGAAATCCAAGGATATCATACTTCTATCCAAAACACAAATCCTATTGAATTTTGCAAACTGTCCCAATGATGATTCTTTTTTTTTTCTGGTCCAGGATGGCATCCAGGAACTCCTTGCATTTAGTTGTCATGTCTCTTTAGTCTCCTCTAATCTGTGTACAGTTCTTCCTTCTTTCCCTAACTTTCATGTTCTCAGGAGACAGCGGAGGATCTGTGGTTGAGCTGTTTAATAAGATAGCCACTAGCCACATGTGGTTATTTACATTAAAATTACTTTATGTACAATAAAATTAATAATAGCATTTTCAGTCACACTAGCCACATTTCGAATGTTCAATAACCACATGTGACTCATGGCTAACAAATTGACAGCATGACATTAGGACATTTTCTTCGTTGCAGAAAGTTTATTGGGATACCAGTGGTCTTCAGAATGACCCTCAGCCTGGACCTTCCTGATGTTTCCTCATGACCAGCCTCAGATCATTCTTTCTTTGCAAGAATACCACCAAAATGATGCTGTGCTCTTCTCAGTGCATCACATAAGGTAATCTTCTCTTTAATAACTCTATGTAATTTGACTTTTTATTCCATACTATCATCAGTGACACTTACTGAGTTCTGCTCTGTATATGGCAATATGACATTACAATAAAACATATAATCAGATCCTTGATATCAAGGAACCTGTCATCCAGGAAGCTGGATATAGTATGGTTGCTAAGAGTCTGAGCTTCAGCCACAGAGGGATCAATATTTGAGTTCTAGCACTGCCACTTTATAACATAATCTCCCTGTTCAATCAACATGCATGTATCGATTGCATACTCATGTGCAGGCCATTGCAGGAAGTAAGTTTAATGAAGGCAGAGACCAAGACCTTCTTGGTATCCTTTAGAGCACCTAAGTTAGATAGTTCTCCTGATAGCAGTAGGTTGATGGAACGGAAGAACCCATAAATGCTGTGATGATTTCGAAGACTTTGTAAAGTTTAGTTACAAAGTTTAGGAATGCTGTCTTGTGTCAAACACTCCTGGTAATTTTTAAATGAAAGTTGTGTATTAATGGAAGGGATTATATTGAACTCATCCATCCTGATTGCAGACCTACTTATAATTGACTAAGCCCACCCAGAAGTCACTCATACCTCAGCATGCAGTGAACCTGGTAAAAAGAACTGGAAGATTGAATATTTATGCCCTTCCAAAGTCCAGGAAAAAGGGAAGGGAAGGATATTATATAGTTGCATAAATTAGATTTCTTCATAAGACATAAATCATATTATTAATCTATCATTAGAACCTATATGCTATGGGCTGCATCTCCATTTTCAGGCTGTTGTTAACAACAGACATCTTTTTGCATCTGGAATTATGTAGAGTCCAAATAGGAGTGTGCTTGATAGACTTGAAATGCATAGTCAGAATAGCTCTGTGAACTTGTCCAAGTTACTCACCTCTCTGCACCTCAGTTTCTCCATGTGTGAAATTGAGATAGCAATAGCTTCTACATCAGAGGGCTGCTTCAAGGATTAAATGAGAAAGTGAATGTAAAGGTATCTCTTAGCATGGATCCAGGTGTATGGTAATGGTTTAATACATGCTTACTATTGTATTTTATATTTCTTTTTTGTCATCATCCTCCCTCCCTCACACTTACATAAAATCATAGGACTTTACAACTGAAAATGTTATCACAAGTCAACTAGTGACCCATTCATTTTTCAGAAGAATAAACTGAAATTTGGTTTATCGTTACATGTGTTAGTTGAATCTGCTGCTCCAGGGCAGAGCCAAGAATAGAACCACTTTCTACTATATCATACTGACTGTGAACAAGAACTGTATTCTTTAGTCTGCATATTTATTAAGTACTATTAAATGCCTTGCACTAGGCCAAACCCTGGGGATTAAAAGCAAAAAATGATGATACAGCTTCTTCTTAGGAAGTACTCACAGGGGGCTGGGGTGGGGAGGCAGGTGGGAAATGAAGGTATAAATCCATTACGATGCGGTAAGATACAGTGACTAATATAGAAGCATACAAAGGGGTTTGTGAGATACTTTGATTCCCTTAGAAAGTCTAGATTTTGACAAATCTTTTCATAGATCTTAGGAATTCTTTTGAAAAACTACCTGCAATCATGTTTTTCAAGAAAGATATTCATTGACACATAAGTAAGCAGTCTCCAGCTGGGACTCAATTCATTTCTTCTAATATCATATCCCCTCTTATCAGAGCTGTTTGGGGGAGCTTATCAATATGTATCTGTGACCTTTTCACACACAGCCTCAATATTGTTTTTAATTTGAGAGAGGAAATAGATGAAACAGTGACCTGAGAGCATAGATTTGTTTGGGTGAAATCCATTTGCGCTACTGACATGTTGTATGACTTGGTAGGAATCATTTGTTCACACTGCTCTTATCTACTTATCTCCATCAAAATCTCCTGCTTCCCAGGGCTATTGTGGGCAATATTTTGCCCAAATGGTGCATGATGCCTTGTAATTATGAAACATATTGCACTAAAATATTATTTTCTTCTGTCTGATACAATTATGATATTTGCAAATATGCAAATATATCAGAAAAAAGTAATAAAATAATATTTAAAGAAACTTCAGAGCCTCCTTTGTATTTGAATGCATATGTTTGACCTTTCTGCAAGTAAATTAAAAGGTTTCCTTGTAGAGGATTTTGAATGTATATTCAACATGACTGCAGTTTAACTTTTGAGTCAGGAAAAGATGGAAGTCCTCAGGATTATGAACAATACCAATTTAAGGATATATCATCCTGCATCCTATGATGAATTGCTGAATTCACCTTATTCGTTTATTCATGTATCCACTCAAAAGTGGTGCAATGAATTCTTATATGTCAGTTGCCAGGCGATGCACGGAAGATACAAGGTTGAATAAACACCTTGTCTAGCAGTTAGTTAATGAGTGAATGAATATATGAATCTATGAATCTCTGTCTATTGCTACTCCATAGAGGTCCTCACACTATAGTAAGCAAGACAGAAATATACAGAATGAACCATAATACAATGTTGATAAATGCTATAACAGAATGATGTCCAAAGTGCCAGGAATGGAGACTTATTAATTCAGTCTGTTAGCTGTGTCAAGCAATGTTTGATACTGGCAATATTTAGCTCAGATATTAAAGAATTAGCAAACTCAGTCCCAAAACCAATTATAAAAATACAAATTTATTTTAATATTTAAAATATTTTATTGATTTAAAACATTATGGCTACATGGTTCAAAATTCAAGAACCATAAAGGGTATTCAAGAAAATCCCTATCTCACACTTGTTGCCCAGCTATCCACCTACCCATTCCCTTCTCTGAAGAATCTAATGTTATCAGTGTCCAAGGATACTTCATATAGAGATTAGCAAATATAAATGTATATATAATTTAGGGTACAGGTCCAAATATATGCATGCACATACACACACTCACCACTGTCCCCTTTTTATACACAAATGTAGTATATATACTACATGTACTATTTTATACCTTGTTGCACCTAATGTATTTTGGAAATCAATTTCTATCCCATGTATACTGCTTTCAATCTTTTACTATAATAAAAAAAATCTTGCAAGAAATATTCCTGTACATATTAACTTTTCTAGCAATAAAGGTCAAGTGATAATTACATGGAATTTTGATAGATTTTTCTCAAGTTGCATCCCCTTGCCTTCCAACCACCAATGTATAAGAGTGTCTGTTTCCCCACATTACTATTAAGCTATTTATTCATTGTTAGCAGTTTGTTGCAAAAACCCTTTTGCTCTTTGCTGATTTACTATGTCCCCACTGCTTCCAAAGGCCTTAATTATCAGACATTCAAGTCCTATCTGTGACCTGGATCTGAACTTTGTGGTAAATTTTTATACCTGGGGGAAAATGCACCCCAAATGTATTTGCGATTTTCATATATTTACTTTTTAGAACTTTAGAACAACTATCCAGATTACATTTTTAAAAATTGCTTTTGTATTAGGGTGCCCAGGTGGCTCAGTCAGTTAAGCAGCCAACTCTTGATTTCAGATCTGGTCATGATCTCACAGTTCTTGAGATCAAGCCCCATGTCAGGCTCTGTGCTGACAGCGTGGAGCTTGCTTAGGATTTTCTCTTTCCCCCTCTCTTTCCCTTTCCCCCTTTGTTTGCATGAGTGTGTGCTCTCTCTCTCTCTCTTCCTCCCTCCCTCTCTCAAAATAAATAAACTTTAAAAAATGCCTTTTAATTAATTTTGGAAATTTATCATATTTATAATATCTAATGTTCTTATTCTTATCAAGATACATGGCATGCCTCTCCCTTACTCAAGCCTTCCTTTTATTCTGTCAATAAAGTTCTGCTTTATCTTTCAGGTGCTGCACATTTCTTAATTTTATTTTAGTTAAATATGTATTTAGTGTTTTTATTACTGTAACTATGTGAATATGGCTCATTATTGAGACCCCTGTCTTCATACTCCAATTAGGTTTGTTGCTGTGCCACTAAACTATCATCCTGTGCCTTCCCTTCCCAGTTATTCTAGAGATAGACTTTGGCTCTACACGTTTGCATCTCCTATCTCCTGGGGTCCGTGTCTTCCTCGTTTTTTATTTTATGTCCCATTTTGGTGTAGTACAGCCTCTATCAGCCTCGTGAAGAAACCTTTTGTTCTCCTCTCACACTTAATGCCTAGTTTGGGTAAAGAATTCTAGACTTAACATGTTACACTCACACTTGAAGTACTTTGAAGGTAGGTCTTCATTATCTTCCATATTCTTGTGGATGGCTGCTAAGAAGTCTGAAGCTATTCTTTCCTATACGACCAGTTTTTCTCTCTGCAAATTTTGAGAAACTTGCTTTTATTCTTAATGTTTAGAATTTTCATGATAGGAATATCTTTCTTTCAGTTACTGTGCTGGGGATTCAGTGGGCTTGAGATTCATGTCTTTTGGTTCTAGAAAACTTTCTTATATTATTTCTTTGAGAAATTTTTCCTCAGCACGCCCCCCCCCCTTTTTTTTTTCTTGGGACTCCTACTGATTTTATTTGGGTATTCCTAGTGTGATGAAATGATTGTGGATTCATTCACCAAATGCTAACCTATATATATATTACAATATTAAATTTGGAAGTATGTCTTTCAAAAAAGAAAGAAATAAAGAAAGTACATCTTTTATGAGAAGCACACAGAAACAATGTGTTCGATAGTAACAACATAGAGCTTGTTAACACTAAAATGTGGTTAAAATTGGAACTCTTGATAACGTATGTCTTAAACGTTTTTAAATGCATGTGTGTCATATTCATAGTAGCTAAAATTGTCTATGAAGGCAGACCAGCCTGGGTTAGAATTTGGCTGTACCACGTTGCTACCTACTTAAACTCTCTGAACCTGCTTCCACATCCACAAAATGGGGATAATACTGACACTTGTGATATTTAATGAGAAAATGCACTTAAAGAACTTCACACAATGCCTGGCATATGGTATGTACTCCATAAACATTTTATGTTGCTACTAATGGGATGGGTCATTAAGGGAAAGTTGACAGCGTTCGGAATACTTTGCCTATAGAATTAGATTTCATAGAGAGCTATCATATGTTTCTATAAACATCTTGATGTTATGTTGTAAGACATGAAGATTGCATGAAATGGACCATTTGTCTCACTTTAGAATCGCATGTCTTATATTCTTAAATCCCAGAAGGCCCTTTCTGTTGCCATGCTGATGAATAATAGCTCAAGAACATCTTTATCAAACTATGTGATTTAGTTCCCTAGTTAAATACCCAGCAACCTGCGAAAGAAGATAGGCAACCAAAGGAAGCAAGAAAGATGGACCCAAACAGAAAGAGGTGGTGAGTTCAGAGGAAGAAAAACAGATATAAAGGGGCCAAGACCAAAGACAGGAAATGAGAAGGAGAGACCGGAAGAACCACTAGGTTGAGATGCTGCTTTAGTGAAATAGTTCTGTCAGTGTGATAAGTGGTCTTCCCTGGAATATTCCCAGAAGCAGTCTCATGGGTCAATCTTATTAGAAACAAAAATAAGAATGTTGCTGGAGATGGGGCACAAATCCATCAGAAGAGTTTTGACTGCCAAGGCCATTCCACATGCAGTTCAACTAAGAGGGAGATACATAAGCTGCTGCTAGCTGCTGTCTCCATGATGTATGGAACAAGGGTTTTTCTGGGAAAGCATCTTGTTGACAGAAACAAATGTTAGTTTTATGCCTATGATTCATTGATTGCCTGGATTCTGTTGTCTAGTTATCTGATTGGCCTTGTTTATTATGTTCTCTCTAAAACCAAGATTATGAGATAGAAGATATACAAACCATGGAATTAATTCTGGCTCCTGATTTAGGGTGGTGTGATGTTGACATTAGCTCACCTGATCATCCCTGAGGCTCCTGTTATGGATTGAACGTGCATGTCCCTCCAAAATTCATATATTGAAATCTTGACCCCTAAGGTGATGGTATTAGGAGGGAGGACCTTTGGGAGGCAATTAGGTCATGAAGGTGAAGCTGTCATGAATGGGATTAGTGCCCTTATGAGAAAAGGTACCAGAGAGATCTTTCCTTTCTCTTCTCCATGTCAGAATACATGGAAAAGATGGCCATCTATAAACCAAGAAGAAGGACTTCACCAAGAGCCTGACTATGCTGGCACCCTGATCCCATGCTTCCAGCATCCAAGAACTGTGAGAAAGAAATGTTTCTTAATTAAACCACCCAGCCAGTGATATTCTGTTACAGCAGCCTGAACTGACCAAGACAGACCCTAAAGTACTTAGTTTCTACAAGGGTTTAATGGTGGAACTGGTGATCTGGGCTTGGATAGAACTGCTTCCTCGTCATGGTTCTGCCAGTTGTCCTGGGGCAAATCTCCTAACTTTTCTAAGACTTCACTTCCCTTATCTGTAAAATTATTTTACTCATCTAGCTAGGTACTTCTTAATCCCTTTAAGTCAAGGACCCTTTAAGAATCTAGCAAAAGCTAGGGCATTTGGGTGGCTCAGTTGGTTGAGCATCCAACTTCAGATCATGTCATAATCTCATGGTTTGTAGGTTCAAGCCCTGTATTGGTCTCTGTGCTGATAGCTCAGAACCTGGAGCCTCCTTTGGATTCTGTGTCTCCCTTTCTCTCTCTGCCCCTCCCAGGCTCACACATGCTCTCTTGCTCTCTCAAAAATAAATAAACATTAAAAAAATTAAAAAAAAAAAAACATCGGGTAAAAGCCATAAATCATCTCTTCCTAATCATGTATACTTCAGTATTACAGATTATCAGGAACTGACCACACACATGCATACCTCCTCTGCAAAGCTAGATTGGATTTCTAATTTATTTACCCAAAAATACAAAGTATTTGGGAAACAAGGAGCCACACAGGGCAGGAGTAGCCGCGGTTGATCTGGTGTAGTTTTTCTTGGGCCTAGGTGCACAGTAAGGGCTGATGACACTACTCATGCACTTTGGGGTCTTCCCTGATCCAAGAAGGCGGTGCCTGCTTTGCTGCTCCCCTTTATGTTCAAGGCTTGTTTCACCATTGATGAATTTATACTGACAGTCTGTGAACTTCCAGTCATGGAATGTTTACAAAGAGCTGCTTCCTTATTCTTAAGTCCCATGGCATCGGCTCAGCCACATCACCCTCATCTATGGAGAAATCCAGGACAATGCCCTGATTTCCACCTCCAGCTATCCAGCATTCGAGAAAGTATGCATGCACGTACGCATGTGCGCGCGCACACACACACACACACACACACACACACACACACAAATTTGGCATATAATTTCAGAGGGTTCATAGACTCCCCCACCACCATCCCAAATTTATCCCACGGGCTTCAGGTGAAGAGTCTGTGGATAAACTTTAATCTGGATAAACTTTATGATGTTTCTGACCTCTGAAATGTTACTGTTCTAAGCAAGACATTTTACTCATCACCAATATTCCTTCAGACTACAGTGGGAGGATTTGGGGGTGGAATGAGCAACTTTCATCTTGTAGCTTTTAGACCAGCAATATAACATTTTCTTTTTGATCTATTTCTTTTCCTATTTTAATGCTAAAGTTGACAGAGTTTGCAGCTATCATGAAAAGTTCAGAACCTTCTCTCTCTCACTCTTGTTCACATTAGAGATTATTATGTCCCAGAATAATATTTCTAAAATCCAAGGTGAAAGATTTGGGGGAGTCATTCTGTGCTGACTTCAGCTAAGAGTGAAATTAATGTCTGTATTATGGTTTATATCTCAACTTGATCTAACCTACTACTCTGTCTTGGGAGAAGCGAGATATCCTACCCTTCATGTTTCATCTGAAAGTTCATCTCCGCAGACTCCCATTTAAACAGAAATTGGTTTCATGTTCATGGTCACCATCATTATCAGTTCACTTAAACTGTTCAGCTTAACATCCAGTGGAGCCCTGACTGATCTGCTTAGCCATTCATTCCAAAAATAATTTATGGGAATGGCTAACATTTACTGAGCATTTACTGTGTGCTGGGCACCATGCTAAGCACTTTGCAAATACCATCTCCTTTAATCCTATTTTGATTGCTTCTTTTCAGGGATCTGGAAGTCATATTCTGTTGGGGACCAGCAAGTGATAAAGGCTGGTGAGGAGAGATGCTTTTCATTTCTCTGACGCCTTAGGGTCACTCCTGCTGCTGCTGCAGCTACGCCTGTGCTTAGTAAGGAAGACGAACTAAGGACAAGCTCAGTGGCAGCTGAGTGGGAGGGAGCAACATTGGGCTTCTGAGTGCCCCCAGGAGGTGACCTCTCTAACCTCCAACTGAGGATCCAGGAAAACCTTAGAAGTAGAGAAAGATCAGGGAAATAAAACTTGTGAGTGCCTACTAAGTATCATGCTTAGTAACATCTGCTTTGGGGAGCCTGGCTGGCTCAGTTCGCTAAACATCCAACCTCAGGTCATGACTTCACGGTTGGTGAATTGGAACCCATGTCGGGCTCCCTGCTGTCAGTGTGGGGCTGCTTCAGATCCTCTGTTCCCTCTCTTTCTCTGCCCCTCCCCTGCTCAAGTTCTCTCTCTCTCTCTCTCTCTCTCTCTCTCAAAAATAAATAAATATTTTTTTTAAAGTTATATCTGCTTTACTACATTTTTTCATCACTCTATGTGAGATGGGTGTTATTACCTCTTTGCAGAAAGGCCTGAACTCAGCCCACATGGCTAACACATGTGGGGCTGGGGTTCTAAGTAGGCCTACTAGCATTTAAAACTAACACTATTCCCTGATAGGAAACACTAGAGGTTGAGCAGCAGAGATGAATAAATAATACGTTCAGTCATCTGACTAAATGAACTGCTTCTGTTTCAATGAATTGTTTTAGCCTGAGCCACATTCTCTCACAGTATATGTTCTCCACCATTTTGAGCAGCTGCTTATATTTTTTTTTTTCAAAACACATTTAAGTCTTTTCTTCCTTACCTTAAGGGCTTAATCACTATCCAAGGGTTGATAAAACCTAAGTAAGCTACTTTCTGAAAATGCTTTTGCCCTTTCCAAAGGAAATCTTGCCAGGGAGAGAGACTCTTGCTATCGTAATTTAGGGTCTTTAAATCAAAGCTATGAGAAATCATTTTAATTAAGGAAAATCCCTATGTCTTCCCCAACAGCTGGTTTGCTTGCAAATAAGAAAGCCTAAAAATGAATCAGAGAAAAAGGGTTTGCACAATTTCTAAAATAACTTGATATATTTAGAAGTGTGACTCTATGTGTGTGTTCTTGTGCAAATGTAGAAAAAAAAACAATTTGTGTGAGAGTCTTAACTATGGTGTAATTTTCAGAATCTTCACATATCACATGAAATAGACTGCATAGCTCTATAGATCTACATCTAATGTCCTATTATGCCTGGCTGTGAGCTTCATATTGCCATAACAGTGTGTGAAAGTATGGACTTAATATTTTTAAATTCAGGAATTACAGCCGCTGTTTGTGCAGAGATGGCAAGGAGATTATCTTAGGTATAGGCTAGTGTGCAGCTAAATATCGGTGAGAAATAGCACATTAGGGAAGTGCTATTTGAAGACAGGTATGCATCCTTTTTCCCTTCTATGATCTGTGATGGTATTTGGTGGTGTGTCCACAGAACAACAGGTGGTGCCTAATGTTAAAAGCTGAAAAGCAGTTACTATGGAAACCAGATGCAAATTTAGATCTGCGAGTCCACTCTGCTGCGTATAGAAAAAATGTGTTATAATAGAAATGAAAAAAAAAAACACTGAAATATGATTCACATCCATGTCTTCTGAGTCTTAAAATATCTGCCAAATACTGTCAAATGTTGAGTAAGTTACAACTTCTCAGCCTTAACTTCCTACAAAATCTATAAAAATGATGGAAGTAGAGAACATTCCTAAGATTCTTATATTTCTCCATTTTTGTAAATCACTTTTTAACTATATGGCTAAGGTAATATCAGATCTGCTGTTTAGAATGTATAACATTCTATGAATGTACAGATAATGAAAAATAATACTTGAAATACTAACTGCTTATTTTAGATACTTTATAAAATATAGAAAAGTGAAAGAAAAATTCAAGTCAGTCATAGTACCAAGACCCAGAGAAAACGGCTACTAATATCTTAGTGTCTTTCTTTCCAGTCTTCTTTTTATATAATTATTTAATGTACTTGAGATCATATTGTATATACATATACTATAAATACATGCTATATATTCTGTTATTCTTTTCATTAAACATAACATCACAAGCCAATACATTAAAAATACTTAATGAGTATCATTTTAATGACAGCATAATATATGGCCATATAATTGCCATTAAGATACTTAAACTTTTTTGTTTTTCTTGACAAATCAGATGTTTGACTTTTTTTCTATTTTTTAATTTTTTTTTAATGTTTATTTATTTTTGAGAGAGACAGAGACAGAATGCGAGTGGGTTAGGGGCAGAGAGAGAAGGAGACAATCCAAAGAAGGTTCCAGGCTCTGAGCTGTCAGCACAGAGCCCGACGCGGGGCTCGAACTCATAAGCTGTGAGATCATGGCCTGAGCCAAAGTCAGACGCTCAACCGACTGAGCCACCCAGGTGCCCCAGATTTTTTTTTTTTTTTTTGGTAATTATAAATAATGCTGCAATGATTATATGTGTGCATAGCCTTCGTTCACATTTCAAATATATATGCCGATAAGCAGAGTAACTAGGTAAAGAATAGGAATTTTAGATTAATGTATACTATTTTTGAGATTTTTTATACATATATCTGTACATAGAAAGACAGAGATTAGGTATATATTTGTGTGTGTTTATATATAATATATGGTTTATATATATATTTATATAAGTATAAATATATATTTATAGAGAGGAACTTTTTCAGTTACAGTGACAGAAAACTAACTAAAACTAACTTTAAAAGAGGATTCAAACAATGTGAATGATAACAAAGCTAACATCTATGGAGTGCTGCCAATATGTCAGGCACTGTTTAAGTCCCTTATATTACAAATTCATTTAACTCTCACAGCATTCAATAAGCAAAGTCCTATTATGATTCCTGCGTTACAACTCCCTCTATCACTCGCTCTGCCTTCTTCTGTGTGGCCTCATTCTCAAGCAGGTGCTCTCTCTGTGTCTCTGTAGCTGTTTCAGATTCACATGCTCCCAGATAGAGTCCACAGGGTGAAGCTTGCCTCTTCTCTGGTTGCTCAGCAAAAATTTCAGAATTAACTCTGCTTGGACCTGACTCCTGGTATGGCCTTGGCCCCATCCTCATCCTTGATCCAATCACCAGAGGGATGTGGAGCCAGACTTAGGTTCACATCCCACCCAACCCCAGAGCTGAGAATGGAGTTTACTCCACCAGAGCGTATGGCCTCAGAGCGGGCATGGAATAACTGCCCCAAGACCAGGCATTGTTATCAAAGGTAGAGGGAATGGGTGCCTGGGTGGCTCAGTGGGTTAAGTGTCCAACTTTGGCTCAGGTCATGATCTCACAGTTTATGAGTTTGAGCCCTGCGTCTGGCTCAGTGCTGACAGCTCAGAGCCTGGAGCCTGCTTTGAATTCTGGTCTGCCCCTCCCCTGCTCTCTCTCTCTCTCAAAAGTGAATAAACATTAATTTTTTTTTTTAAAGTAGAGGAAATGGAGAGCAGATGGTTAATTCCATCCCAGCAACAAATTGAGTAGAATGAGGACACAGAATTTTGGTTGCATTTAGAGAAAGGACCACTAGCAGTACACTATCTAAGAGAAAAACTATCTTCCTGGTTGCAGTTTCTGAGGAGTAGTGATTATTTATTTATTTATGTATTTTTTGTTTGTTATGGTTCACATTTACAGTATAATGGACTAGTTTAGTCTAAAATAACTGTTCAGATGCCAGACACACCTAAGATAAATGTGTTCACTCTACATGTAAAATTCAAATATAAATACATAGATAATAGATAGAGATCTCTATCTATCTATCTAAATATCTTTGAAATTCTTAAAATCCTAGTTAATTCACCCTTTCCAGCTTAAGGCACACATCACTGTTTTCCTAAACCTGTGTGGTGTGTTCAAGAAACTGTTTTAACAAAGGGCATTTTTCTCAAGTACAAGACAAAATACAAGGTTTCTTGCTGCTTTGCCACCGTTTGGGGGTATGCTATGGACTGCAACTGTTCTAAAATTAGAATAATCAGCCACAATTTTAGTGACTGCAATACCACATTACATTTACCAAATATGCCTGTTTACTAATCTTAGCATTCTTTGCTATGTAATAGAGGTAATGTAGAATAGGAGAGGAAAAATGTCTGAGCTGTACATGGATTGCCATGGAAACAGCAGCTGACCAATCAGTGGTGAGTACTCAGAACATATGCCTCCTCCATTTGGCAGTCTTGATGAATTGATGTTCTGATACTGAATACTTTGGCTCTTGTGCCACTTGTAGTGATAGTTTTTTGACATCTAAATATATGGCACACACCTGTTATAAAAAAAAAATCAGATGTGTAAATTCTTAGTTTTAAAATTTTCAACCTCCATCAACAAACACCCGCACAGGCAGTTATTTCTGCCTCCAAAATGTTCCCTAAATCTCTCATACATTCTCTCCTCATCATTTCACCCAACATTTCTTCACACCATCTAATTATCTTCTCTCTGCTTTACTACCCTAAACCACCACAGTCCACTTGGTATAGAGCAATGTCCACAATATCAAAAAATATCAAAACATGAGACAATTTAAAATGCTTTTCAATTTTAGATTTAATAAGGAGACCAAGTGAAAAATATATTCAGAAGAACTACAAAAGGGTCAACCATCAAAACCAAGAAAAAACCAATTTTGTATTTCCCTAATGAATTCAGGAAATAAAAACAGATCTGTTTCTTAGGAAAGCTTGTGAAAAATGAATGAAAAAAAAAAGCCTTTGGAGAAATAGTTTAATTTATAAAAGATGAGTAAATTACATTTTTCAATAATCTGCCAGTTACAGAAATAGCCCCATTGATTAGAAAAGGTGTTTGTAGATTTCTTTCAGGTGGTGAACCCTTGATCTGCAGAGAAGTTTAGACTCTCTGGGACTTTAATGAATTTCTCAGGGTGTGACATGTTCTTTGCAATAGCTTCAGTGAGCAGGAAGGGATATGTGCCGGGGTGATAAAGACAAAATCAGGCCCTCTGGTCTTTGCTATTGTTGTTACATAAGAGATTTAAAGGACTGACTACCACTGAGCAGATTGAACAATAAATAATTGTTGCTGACATTTAAACCTATCTCCAGATCACACAGTAAATCTGTGAGGATGACTGAGCGCGAGTCTTAGAACCACTTAGTGTCCAACTGATTCACTAGTAAAACAATAGCTGATTTGATATATAGGAATACTCTTATTGTTTGTGCTCACTAACGAATTAAGCATTCTGAAATACAATTCTTTTCTGTATGTAAACCAAGGCTTTAAACATTTCTAATACCTTCTTGACTTTGTTCAGGAATTGTTCTGGGAGCTTGGAATATATCAGTGAGTAAACAAAGATTTCCTGACCTCATGGAGTGTACCTTTTAGCAGGGGAGGAAAACAATAATATATTAAGCAAATCAATTATGTAATATGTTAGAAAGTGAATGTTCCTCTTAAGGTGGCCAGTAACCTGGTAATTACTAAAACCTTATCTTGCCTGATTTTCTCAGAACATTTAGTATTGTTGAACCTGTTCTTCTTCTTTCATCTTGCATCCAACAGACGGAGGTATAGTTTTTGAGTGCCTACTAAACGCTAGGCATTGTGCCTGCTGCTGGGATCTAACAGATCACATGGCATGTCTACCTGTCCCCTGCTTTTCTAGCAGTTCTTGCTCTTAAGTCACTGATCACTGATCACTTTAGCAGTTCCTTTCTCTGCTGTCTGCTCCTTAAATATTAGGGTTCTACTTCTACAGGGGTTTATTCACAGTCCTCTTCTTGATCCACATGGGTTTTTTTTTTTTTGTGTGTGTGTGATCTCATTGACTCTGAGCCTTCAACTATTATTAACATGTGAATGACTCTATCTCTACATCTCGTCACAATAGAATACATAAGAAGACATAACAAGGACATGGTTTCTACCTTCGTGGAAATTGTAACCCAGTGGAGAAGACAGACAAAAAGCAAGTAAAGAAGCAAACGAATAAAAATAACTATACAGTTGTGACAATTTTCATGAATGAAAAAAACAAGATGAGAATAAGAATTTAGGAGACCTACAACTCCATAGGACAGGCAGGATGGACTCTCTGAGGAACTGACAACTGACAAAAACTAGAGTGATGAAAAGAAATAAGCCTTGGGGGCATCTTCAGAAGAAGAGCATGCCAGGTGAAGAGAGTGAGCTAAGGTCCTGAGGTGGGGAAATCCTGCTGACCTTTGTGACTAGAGGAAAATGAACACAGGAAAGAGTGGTGTGGGATTAGTTTGGAGAAAAACATAGTAACTAGATGATGCAGGATCTTGAAGTCCTGAAAAAGAATCTACATTTTATTCTAGGTAGAGTTGGAATTCGTTGAATTGTTTTAAGTAAAACTGATAATCTCACTTATTTTTTACCATTACTTTTGCTACTAAGTATAAAATGGAATTACAGGTGTAGAAGCAAAAAGAAAGCTCTTGCTAAAAAAACCACCAACCAAAATCTGCACCCCCCCGACAGTTACTATCTGAAACTCCTTCAATAGGAAACACAACTTTTCTCTACAAATGGCATTGGGATTATTGGAAAAAATAAAAATACTCAAGGAAGGAGGAAAAATTACCTGCTAAATTCCAGGGAACATGTTAGGTACTCCTAAATTATCCATGTATTATTTTCACATAAAATGCAATATGAAAATTTTATTCCAAAAATTACATATAATAATGTGAGATTCAAAAAGAAGTTGAGCATGTAGGTATCTCTTGTCCCTAAAGAATGAATGTATTTTTGCTTTTAGTGACTGCTGATATAAAATTGATTAATTCCTGTATAGTTGACTGAAAGTGAATTTTCTTATTGGATGCCATTTTGCACTGGTTTCTATTTATAAATTAAAAAAATATATATATATACATATATATATATTCTGAATATATTCTGAATATATATATATATATATATATATATATATATATATGTATATATATATTCTGAGTTAATCAGCCTGAGTATTGGAATAGTGACACAGACTTGGTACCTTGGAATCTAATTATCCAAAAACCATTCTCTTTACTAAAGGAAGGGATTAGAAATGGTTGATTACTTGTGTACATTGTGGGTAATTAAAACATCTGGATAACCATGGATATTCCCACATCTAATTAGGAATGTTTAGCATTGTGTTAGATTAATAACCTCAGGATCTTCTTGAAAAAAAATCTGGGATTGAGATTTTCCTAATACTATATGCTACTCACAAAAACACAAAAACAAAAACAAACCACTAGAATTGAATGTCATTCATTGATTCATTCACTCATTCAATAAGCACATATAGGGATTGAGAATGTTAGCCCTGGACATGCAATAGTGAACAAACAGCAAAAAAACTCAAGCTGTCATGGAACTTACATCTTAGTGGGCATATTATAAACATAACAATTAATAATAGTATCAGATAATGATAAGTATTATGAAAAAAAATGAAGCAGACTAGGGGAATGGAATGTTGGAGTTTGCATCAGGGAAAACATAAGAAAGTATCAGGGAGATAAAAGCAAAAGGAGGTAAAGAAGTAAACCATGTTGATATTCAGAGAGAAGACTATTCCAGACAGAAGAACAGTGCAAATGCCCTCAAGTGGGATGTGACCAGAATGTTCAAGGATTAGTCAAGTGAAACAATGGTAATACAGTAAGAAAAAACACCAAAGAGGTACCAAAGGGTCACGGAGCCATCATAAAGACATTTTCCTTTATTTGAAATGAGATAAGAAGCAGTTGGAGGATTGTGAGCAGAATGACATGATCTGACATATTTTTTAGAATAGACCATACCTGGTAAAGAGCTGAAGCAGGGAGGTCAGAGTTAAGAGAGACTATTGCAGTAATCCAAGTGAAATCATGGGGTATAAACCAGAGTGGGAAGTGGCAAGAAATGGTCAGATTCTGAGTATATTTCAAAGGTAGAGCCAAGAGGATTTGCTGATGGATTAGTTGTGGAGTAAAAAGGAGTCATGATGCCTCCAAGGATTTTAATCTGACCAGATAGAAGGATAGTGTTGTCATTTATTCAGAGGGAGAAATCTGTGGTCACTTAAGTTTAGGAAAAATGACCAGGGTTTGAGATTTGAGCATGTGAAGTTTGAAATGCCTGGTAGACATAGAAGTGGACATAATTGAGTAGGCAATTAGCCATATGAGTCTGGATTTCAGAGAGGTCCAGGTTGGAAAGAGAACTTTGGACAGATCAATACATAGGTAATATTTAAAGCCAGGAGACTAGACGAAATTACCAACAGGAGAATCAGTGTCGATGCAAAAGTGAAGAGGCCCAAACCTGATCCTGGAGCTCTCAAAGTTTAACAGTTTGGTGATATGAGATGAAATTAGCAAAAGGAAATAGAGAATATGTGGCCAGTAAGATTAGAAGAAAGCCAGGAAAATGTGTTGTTCTAGGGGAAAAAAAAAAGTTTTGAGCAGGAGGTCAAATATCTTGGAAGTCACTAACAACCTTGATAAGAGTGGCTTGCACCTCTGTGCAAAGGTAGGGCAAAATCTGCCTGGACTGAATTTTAAAAGAAGATAGCCAGAAAAGGAAGTGAGGCCATGAGACATGTTTTTGTTTTATTTTTAAGATGAGAGGAATAACATCATTTTTTGTAAGCTGATAGGAATAACCTAATAGCAAAAGAAAATTTGATCCTTCAGTAGAGAGAAAAATAATAGAGGTTATTTTAATGTACAACCGGAAGGTTAACCTTAGGAACACAGACCATGGTAACAAAAAGAACAGCAGAGTTTATGGACATAGGTTTTAGTCGTTGGTTAATATGGTGGTGGAAGCTCGTGGAAGTTCTCTTCTGATTACTTCTGTTTTTTCGGTGAACAGGAAGCAATGTTATGAGATGAGGCTGAGGGTACGGGAGAAGGTGGTAGAGGTTTTAAGAAAAGGTATGAAACAACCATTTTGGAGAGTGCAAGAGTGAATAAAGCAGAGAAATAGGGCAGCTTGACAGACTTGTTTGAGGGCAGTGATCAAGTATCACGTTTTTCTCCAGTCATGTTCAACTACAGGAGTGCAGAGAAGCAGGAGATGGAGTGTTAGAATTAATGAGCATACCATTGTATTAAGTTGTTGTTGTGACAAAGAAAGAGAGGAGCAAATGAGTTCAGAATACATGTGAGTGTATGTATTCTAATGATGGATTGTGGACTTTAAGCTGTGTGAGGAGGCAAGTATGGGCTCCAGAGGGGTTAAAGACAGTGAAAAGGTGACAGGATCCCATGATGGCCAAGTATGGTTGTAGTCAGGGTTCTCAAGACAATAAGTGATAGTGATGGGGTCTGAGGGAAATGAGAGGATGTCAACCAAGGAACTAGGACGAGGGAATTAGGATTGTATATGTGGACGTTAAAATTGTCAAGGATTATGACAGGAATAGTACAGAGGCTAATGACAGTAATCCAAGAACTAAAATCTCCAAAAAACTTATTTTGGAGGTTAAAGTGGGTGGGAGAGAATGAAAGCTGCCATTCTGTTTTGTTTTTCTTGTAAGTCTACATCTGCCTTGAAACTTTTGAGGCACACTAAAATAGGCTTTATTTCTTCTCCTTATCCAGATCCTTTTCATTCCCCTACTCTGCTTCTCCAGGGACAAGATGGTCCTCTCTCTAACCCTTACTTCTCTACCTCTTTCTTAAACAAACAAACAAAAATTTCCCTCTTGGCACCATCTTCCCTAACATTCCAATGCTCTCCTTTGCCTCTTCTTTTCTATTACTTTTCACCCAAATCTCAAGACTCATTAATAGGAGAGTGAATTTTGGGAAGATCAAGACCAGAAAGAAGGGTAGGGCCAGGATCAGGAAAATGGGGCTGACCTATCTAATTTGTATCATCTCCTAAAGTCTATTCTACTCAAGTACCCACTAAGCTCTTTCAGACATAGTCATGGTGTATCTGCATCTTGGACACAGTGTAAAGTTGCATGCATGAGGCTCAGTATCAAAGCATTACCTGAATAAATACAAAATGCTCTATGGTATGTGCAAATGGGTGGAGTAAATTTGATTATGCATTCTGAAAATGAACTCAGGGCTTCTACAATGGATGCCTCTCTCCAGAATAACTGCAATAATGATGATTACTATGGCATCTACTGCAGTGACAACAAATGAAAAATCAGTTCCTTTCATGACAGAATTGAGCCCTTAGACTTTTGACTATAGCACAATACTGCTTAATAATCAGTAAAACCTATTATTATCTACCTTACCCACAGTTTGCATAGCACGGAGCTTGCCAATTAGCATTTTAAAATATTTAAGGTATAGACAGTGACCCTAATTGCAAAAGATTATTTTCTGAGAAGACATAAGAGGTGGTCAGATGACAGATAATAAATCTACTTCTGTAAATGCTGGGTATGGTGGGTTATAGACCTTTGCACATGAAACAAAACATAGGGGAAATGAGATATTTTTCAAATTTATTTACTCTATAACATGATTATAACCACACATTACATTCAACTTTTCCTTGGTCCCAAGACTTTAACTCAATTGAGTTAATCTGACGTTTTCGGCATTAGTATGACGACAAATTCAAGGCTGAATAATGAGCTGATCTCTCACACTTCACTGAAGGGTTTGGTTATTTTTTCAATCCTTTTCCAATAGCCAGAAATCTTCATTCCCATTGGCAACCTTCCTGAATAGTTCATCCTGACATTAACATCATTGCCTCTTTGTCACAGACAAAAACTTTATGGCAACACCATTAGTTTGATCTTTAAATGGTGGACTGTCTCATCAGGCTTAATACTGGAGCAGAACCAGGTTTGATCAATACTTATGTAGCAGATCTGATGACTGAGTATTGATAATGTTGTTTTAGTAGCTTTATAGTATTCATCTTGGTACATACAGATTTAATGCCTCAGGAATTCTTTCCCAAGAGGCTGGCAAATAAGGTTCTTTAAACACATTTTATGAAAGACATGTATACTGATGTACATTCATAAGGTTTAATTCAGACATGGAAGCTCTGCATCTTTTGTGGGCTTATCTAGACCCTTGCTAGTGAAGATGTGACCTGTAGACCACCTGGGCATCCCCTGGGATTCAGTTAGAGATGCCCCACCCACACTTAATGAATCCGCCCCCCCCCCCCCCGATCTACTGAAATAGAACCTGGTTTTGAACAAGATCTCCAGGTGATTCATATGCACATTATTAGCATTTGAGAAGCTTTAATCTATGTGATTTCCTTTACAGATGTGAAACAATGAAAGAGGAATACAGGGAAATCATGCAACGAACATTCATAGCATTCATTCATTCACTCAACATGTATTTTTTGAGTAGTTTGTATGGGTCACTCCCTGTATAGGAGCTAGGGACACAGCTATGAATAATTTACACCTTGCCACTGTATGTATGGGATCTCCAGTTGCGTAGATACTTTGCTATGTGCCTAGCACTGTGCCAGATAATATAGGACTTTGAAAAAAGTGTAATGTATTTAGCTGATATTTACAAGCAATTAGTACATGTGCAAGTGCTATAGGAGCTACAAGGGCTTATAAAGGTGTAGGCCCTGCCCTCAAGGAGTTTATATTTAGTGGCAAGTCACAGTTCTAACTTTTATAACCCAATGAAGCCATTGAGATTCACAGATGCAAAATAATTGGGGAATAATAATACAAGTAAAATAAATTGCGTGACATGAGTTACAAATGGTATTGTGATTAGCAAAGGGGAAGTATGGTATTTGAAGAACTGTTTGGATTAGGTTTCAGGATGAGACCTGGGATGGCTGTTGAAAAATATAAGGGATACTTGTTCATTGTGGGCTCCAGAAAGGAAGCATTTTTAAATGGATAACTTAGAAAATAAAAGAGAAAAATAAAGCTAGATAATGGAAATTTGGGAGCCATCGAGTTTCTTTATAAGAATTTGTGCAGTTAAGTCTCAGTAAACTGAGATACCTGTTCCTCAATTATGGCTTGAAAGATCAATATAAAGGAATATAAAAGGGCCAATATCCTACTCTTTTATAGTGGCCCTGAACATGTCTGACCTATATCTCCAGATGTAGGAAGGACCAGTCCAGTGGGAAAACAGAGATTTAGAGGTCAGAAGACCTAAGTTTTTGCTTCCCATTACCTCACCCAAGTTATAATGTGGTGAGGGGCATCACAGTCCTTACTTCTTTTACTGGTAAGACAACAAAGTTTTTCATTTCTGCCTCTGTCTCAGTAAGCATGTAATGATGCCCAGGCATCATGGTGCCCAGGGGTGTCCCTCATGCCTGCATTCTATCCCATAAGAATTCCACACATCTATCATGACTGCCCCTCATGGAAGTTGGAAATTGAGACACTGTGTTTCTCCAGTGTAGTTGCTTACAAAGTCTCACAAAATACCTACAACAACCATAAGTCCTAAATGTCCAGGATAATTCTGTTTTCAAATATTCTGTAACAAAATCTTTCTAAGGACATTTTTTTGCTCAGTGTCATGAATTGTGGGGTGGGGGATGCGGGGAATTGAGCTTTGAAACCATATGGATGAGTTCTAATCATCAGACAATTCACCTATCCTCTCTGAGACTTAACTTCTGAGACGGTAACATGACGATAATACTCTATAGGAATTGTTGTAAAGATTATGTAATATATGTAAAGCCTAGCACAATAGGATACAAGAAGCAAGCCCAAATCAAAGATTATATAGCCATATATAGTTACATATAATACATGCTTCATATTTATTTTTCCCCTTAATCACTTTGTATTATAATTTCCCATGTAATTATTCTCACTGCCCATATACTCCCACTGAAGTTCTATTTACTTTTCAATACCCTTTTCTTCACCCCTTTTGATTCTGTATAATCAGATCTTTCATGGAAATCAAAATCTGTCATGGAAAGGTCACACACACCATGAATGAAAGTTAAAAAGCCTATGTAGCAGTATCTTTTCTCCACCCCCTACACATTATCACCTGTGCCTCAAAGAAAGAAACTAAAATCTAAGCATAATTAAATAAACTTGATTCTTTCTCTGCTTCTCTTTTTTTGTAGGGCATGAGAATTAAATTATATTTATGGCAGGTAGTCTATGAATTGAACAGAATAATGACTAAAAAATGACACCATCTTCATTTACTAATTTATAGAGCAAATTTGGTCTCCTACTATGTGTCTGTTCCTATAATATGCTCAAGGTGGCAAAGAAAATAACTGTAAATACATTTGAGAGCTCACATTCCAGGGGGAGGGGCTGACAATTATAATACAATGTGATAATAGCTCTAAAAGAAATGTATAATTAAGCAAATCCTAGCTGCTATAACAAAGAAAGTGCAAATATGTTTGCATTCAAATATGATAAACATCTCTCATTCATATAAAATCTGAAATAGGTGAGTGACCAATGGGTGAATTCTCCTCCAAGAGATGGTTCAGGGGCTCAGACTCCTTCCTTCTCCTAGGTTACACCATCTCCTAAGTCCAGTGGTTACCAGCAGAAGGGGAAATAAATGGTGGGAAGGGAACATGCATTACTTTTGCTCACATTTCATTGGGCATAACTCACTCAGGTGGCCACACTTAACTGCAAAAGAAGCTGGGAATTGTAATTGTGCTGTGTACTCAGGAAGAGGAGGAATCAGATATGAAAATCAGTTAGTGAGACTTTGCCACAAAGAGGTAAATCCACAGCGCTGTTGGACCATGACCTTCTGAAATTATGTAAAGCTTTTAACGTTCTATCCAGGAGTGAGGGTAGAGGGGGCATAGGGTGGGAAGTGTAATAAGATTAATTTCATTCAAAATAGATATATTACATACTTAAGTCCACAATATTATCTGAATTTATCTGAATCAGCTGCTGTCTTCAGGGAATCTGTAGTCTAGGAACTTGGACCAGCAACCTCACCATCACCTGGAAGGTTACTGGAAACCCAGACCTAGCGAATCAGAATCTGGATGATTTGTATATGCATGAAAGGTTGAGAAGCCCTGGTCTGGGGCATTTCATAGGTACTCCTCTCATAGAATATTGTTCTGAGGCCCAGCAATTTGAAAGAGCTTTAAATTCCACAAGAAGGAAAGTGTGTGGACAGGATGCTGGTGGGTGGGCCTGGGTAAGGGCTACCGGAGAGAAAGGAACTGATTGGAGGCCCAGGGTACATGCTGAGGATAGGCCAATGCAGCTTTCTGGAAAAGGCATCAATGCCTAGGAACTTCTACCTGACAGACTCATTAATGTCCTCACAAAGATCAATGTTAGACATGTCTACAGTCTCTTACACAATTGCTTATATGTCCCCAAACATAATACTATATATAGCTAAACCTTTATACATTGAAAATTTATAACACTAATGAAACTGATTAACACACCGTTTTCTATATATTTGGGAGGGATGGGGTGACCCTTTTATACAAAGCAGTTATTCAGAAGTCCTGCCCTGCATATTTTGTACCTGAATGTAAAATCAAAAATCACAAATGCTAAACCAAATCTCATATCCTTCTAATATATGCATGTGTAGAGAATTTCTCAACCTGTTGTGACACAAATACAGTTACAAATGCATTTAAAATCTGACAAATTTGGACTGAAATTTAATCCAGCTCCCCTAGGTTAGGACTTATGACTTCACTTGCCTCGGTGTGCTCTATGTTTTAACCATTTCACTCTCAGCCATTTTTTTCCCCCATAACCTCTCCTTTTTGCTCTTTTGGTTCCTTGCCTCTTCCCCCATCCAGGAATGTGCTCTTGCTATTCTGACAACTGGAATATACATGCCACAGTACACAGGAAATGACTGAAAGGCTGAGATCTAAGCAGACAGTATAACCTGGTGTTAGAGGAGACCGCTTAGAATTTATAATTAGAAGCCTATTTCAGCTTCCTTCACAGGACTGTTGAAATTCCTTTCAGGGGTGTCTTGACTGCCTTGAAAATGAATGTCATTGAGGACATTTTTTTTTTTTTTTTGGCCCTCTCTTGTTTCCTTGGCAACAGGTTGATGATGCAGCAGCTGAAATCCACTGTCTCCCTGGAGATACTGGTGTGGGCAGGCTGCAAACCACTGGTAATGCCTGCCACATGTACTGAACTTGACCAAATCTTTTCATTCCAGTCCTACTGGAAACACTATACAAAGACATCTAGTAGCTAATAGAAGAATGGCTTTACAGTATAATTTTGGCCATGACTATCAGTGAGGGGAGTATTCATCTGCTTTTTAAAATGGCTTACCTTTCACATAAAACTTAATACTAAGTCTTCAAATGTAGAAATCTCAGGTAATTGTATGCATCAGTTCAGTGTCAGAATTACATATTGAAAAAAAAAAAAAACCTTGTCCTGTGTCAAGATAAAGTCTGAGAGAAGTGGGAAGGGATCAGGAGTCAGGACCCTTTCCTCTAGGTTTATGTCAGGCACATGGTCCTTGTTGAGCAGCCACAAGCAACAGCCACTCTCCACCCCTCAAATGTTCTGAAACAAATCAGGCTTGTGATCTGCGGAGAAAATATGGAGGAATTATAAATGGATAGTGTCTGTCAGTGTTCTCTCAAAGACCAGGGAAAGGGAGCAACTAGAGAAGAAAGGTCAGCTGGGATGAGAGAACCACTTAGGGAAAGCACATAAGAAGGACAGCTAGAGCTGTGGACAAGGCAGCTGGGCTATAGGTGGAACTACTGCCAAATTTAGGATGGCCCAGACACTCGGGGGTGGATGAATGAAGGCTTTATGGAAACATGATAAACAGAGGGAAACCCAGTAACAAAACCATAAGGTTGGTGTAACAGGTGAGCACAGAAGATGGAATTAGACAAGGGAAAATTACAGCTGAATTCAATTAAAGAGTAGACTTTAGAATGGATCGATTTCTTATTTAGATAACTGAATCCAACCAACTGCTGAATTTACACTGAGAAAAGATCCAGAGAAAAAGAGAACAAAAAAGAGAATGTGTTTGGCCTGAAGAGTATGCAGAGGAAAAGAGAAAGTACAGAGAGTGTTGGGCTTGGGGGCAGCTGAGAGACAGGTGGGCACGGTTATGTAAAGGAGGAGTAGGAAAGGGAAAGATAAAGTTAGGTGGACACAAATACCAGTCATAAATGGTCAAAGGAAAGGCAATGCCTGCTGTGGGCAATTCGGTTGAAGTGGAAGACAAATACACTAAACATACAACAAACATATTTAGTAAACATGTACACCAAATGAGTAATAGTTATTATAAAGCATGCTCAGCAGTATTCTAAAAAATTATAAATTTTTCATTGCCAACATGTGACTTATAAATATTCTGGGTGATGAGTCCCTTCTGACATCTGGAAAGATGTGTAGGTAACTTGTTTTTTGTCCTCTCAATTCTGTTAGTGCAGGTACTAAGGAGATATCTTGGGAAATGACACTTTTGTACAACATTTTTTTAAAGAACATGTTCACTGATCTAACCTTTTGCTTCCTCCATTGACATAAGCAGCACAGCCCAAATGAATCAACACTGTAGTTTTCCTTCATGTTAAGGCAGAACAAATAGTGTAGGGCTATGAAGAATAAAAAGAGCAATCAGAGAATTCTCTTACTGGTGCACTTAGCAGTTAATTGCATTTGCTTCGGAGTCAGGTAGCCTGCACTGGAGTCACTAATCTAGTTTTTAACAGCTGGGTGATGTTGAGGGAGGTAATTAATTTATCCAGGCATCAGCACTTTTATCTGTAAAATGTTGATAATAATAATAATAATACCTACATAATAAAGCCATTCTTGGATTAAATCATGAAATGTGTATAAAGCTTTTAACACAATTCTTGGCACACACACACAAAAACTTAGCTATTATATTTTGTGATGATCAACATACTTGAGTAATCAAACTAATTGTGAGACCCAAATTCGTTATTAAGTTTAAAATCTGGATTGGGCAACTGTGATGAACAAAATGGAGTAAATTTCTCATTTCCAATTCTTTATTTGATAGTACCTCTGATTCTACCTTACATGTATAATTGGGCATGCTAATGCTTCTAAAATCAGTCAATTTATTAATATTAAAATGTTAGGCAATGATCGACAAATTAATTTTCTTCCATCCTCCTTTGGTTATTTCCCTTTTAAAGACAGTATTTGAATTTAGTTAATTCAGTGAATATAAGTTATGGTAGATTTAGAGAAGTTCTATCTTTTTAATCAAATGATTCATTACATAGATTCACTGACAATTTTCAAATCATCGTTTTAAAATGCTGCCTCTGATAGTCTTTCTATTTTCTTTTTTCTCTCTGTAATCCATACAAGTTTTGGGAGGAAATGAAAAGGGAATAGAATTAAATTCATTTTGGCCAAGTATCTTTCACTGCAGGGCAGAGGTCAGATACTCGATAAAGTAGAGGCAAATGTTCTAGGTTATGTTGGCCTCATCAACAGCAGTAGAACATGAGGATAAAGCAGGATGTTTGAACCAGGAGAGCAAGGCAAAGCCCATGGGATAGTGAACAGACCACAAAGGCAATGATGATTCTGCAAGAGGACATAAATGGACACAACCAGCAGTTGGGTGATGCAGAAGACTAGTCTCTCCCTACCAGAAAGGAAAGCCAAAGAACAAAGTTAGCTGGGGAGTTAAGTGGATCAAAACCATAAATCCAGGCAGACCAGAATCTCACAAGAGGAGCAGGCTCACAAGTGGGTGAGGAAGCCAGGTAGACAAGGAGCAACATCAAGAATAGGTCCAGAAGGGGCACCTGGGTGATGATCAGTTAAGCATCTGACTTTGACTCAGGTCATGATCTCACAATGTGTGGGTTCAAGCCCTGCATCAGGCTCTGTGTTGACAGTTCAGAGCCTAGTGCCTGCTTTGGATTCTGTGTCTCCCTCTCTCTCTGCCCTTCCCCAACCCCCCCTCACAAATAAATAAAATGTTAAAAATAATTAAAAATAAAAAGAATAGGTCCAGCAACCAGAGAACCATTTGTCTCTTGGTTCTGCAAAGGGTACTATCCCACCCAGGAATTTCTTAGAGATTTTGGTTGGGACAGAAATCTATAGTATGGACAATTTGGAACTGGAAATTTCCAGGAGAGAGGTCAGTCATCTGAATGGACAAAGGAAAGAAGAGGTAACAGCTTAAGACAGATGGTAACCCAAAACTTGTTTGATGAGCTAAATTCAGATAAATCACCAAGATCAAATGGCATCCACGCATTAACTTTTAAGAAATTTAAAAGCCTACATGGGGTGCTTGGGTGGCTCAGTTGGTTAAGCGTCCAACTTCGGCTCAGGTCATGATCTCGCAGTTTGGAAGTTCAAATCCTGCATCAGGCTCTGTGCTGACAGCTCAGCCTGGAGCCTGCTTCAGATTCTGTGTCTCCCTCTCTCTCTGCCCCTCCCCCACTCACATTCTGTCTCTCTCTCTCTCTCTCTCTCTCTCAAAAATAGATAAACATTAAAAAATAAAAATAACTTAAAAAAAGAAATTTAAGCCTACAGCTTTGGAACACATGTTTGTCTTTGGAAATCATTTCTGTGAAGAGAATTTTTATTCTTTTTCTTTTTTTTTTTTTTTTTTCCTCCAGGATTCTCTCTACTGCAGGGTCAAATGCCTTAAAGGTCTACTCTATTTTCAAACTTGTATTTTTCAATCCAAAAAACAGTCTCTGGGGGAAGAGATGCTTGTTAACCAGAATTGCAGGGAGCCAATGTGGGCCATGTTCAGGTGGCTCTGAGGAGAGTAACCTGACTTAAGCCTGCAGGGGAGCACTGGGCCACAGCTAACAGGGACTGAGGGAAGTAGGGCAAGGGGAAGTTACAGGAGTGACTCACAGACTACAGGAGGCACATGTTACAAAGCCTGCTAAACAAATGACTAGTGGACCTTCCTCAAGGGCTACTTGTTAATACACAGACTGTTTCCCTTCATTGACTTTGCACTTCAAATAGCTAGGTGAGTATGTTCTGTGTGGAAGGGATTCCATGAAGAAAGCTAAAGGGAAGTAAAGGGTAGGATGTGGTCCCAAAGGCAAACCCCTGAACCCTCAATTAATGTGAAATAGTGGAGTAAAAAAGCTAGAAAGTGTTTGGTTTGCAGATGCCTAGAATAACTACATGTGTAATTTTTTTTATGCTTTTATATATGTCAACTCTTTATGTCATCCTTTTGGTGCACTTTCATCCTTGGGGGCAGTACATTTGACTTTAAACCATTCAGCAAAATCTGTGTGTTTTGGCATTTTTCCATTATGTTCAAGCTGAAAAAATCAAGCTATATATTTTTTTCTAAACCTTGACAGAACTAGAAAGAACTGAAGTAGTTTTCTGTCTTGTAAGAGGGAAGGACTTGCTCCTTTAGGGCAAACTGGTCCCTTGGTCTACAAAAAGCACCTAAATAACTGAAGTTACAGAAATGCAAAGCAATAATCTATGCTTTGTTCTTCAACAACAATAACAAAGCTGTGAAAGAAGCAGATCTTCTCAGTGAGAAACCAAGGGTTGAGTTTGATGATGTGAATTCTGATAGGGATCTGAGCCAAAGAAATGTCAAATGATAATCAAATGAGGCTGCTTTGGGGCCAGGTTGGGATGGGGGTAAGGGGGATATTTATTTTCTCTACAGGAATCTAGACTACACCTTGCCTATACATTCTTGCTTACATTTCTGTTGAATGTGTGTATATGTAAGTGTGTGTGAATGCGTGTTATCAATGATCCTTGAATCACTGAATTGAGTCCTAAAGCCTAAGAAGAACTACGGGATGGATTTTGACTTCCCGCAGTAAAAACCATTTCCAGGAGAAGACTAATAGCAAACCAGTGGAAATTCCATACAGACTATGCTCTTGATGACTTATATTTTGAATAATTTAAAACTAAGAGTTACCAGTAATTCCATTACTAGATATATACTGAAGAGAATTACACAAGCAAGACCTTGTATATGAAGTTTCATAGCAACAGCATCCATAATAGTCCCAAAGTGGAAACCTTCCAAATGTCCATCTAGCTGATGAATGAATAAACAAAATTGGTATATCCATACAGTAGAATATACTTAGGCAATAAAAAAGAATGAAGTTCTGATACATGATACAGTGTATATGAACCTTGAAAATATTATGGTAAATGAAATAAGCCAGTTACATAGGACTGCATATTGTATGTTTTCTATGATATGCCCACAACAGGCAGACCTATATGGAGACAGAGTAGAGATGGCGGTTGCAGGGAGTGCAGGAGGAGAGGAGCAGGAATGAGGAATGACTGATGGCTAATAGATATGAGATTTTTTTAGTGTGGGGAGAATGACGAAAATGTTCTAGAATTATATTGCAGTGATGGTTGCCATCTCAGAGAACATACTAAAAACTATTGAACTGCACACTTTAAAATGAACTATAGGGTATATGAATTATATATCAATTTTCAAAATAAAAAACAAACACTGAATGACTCAGAGCTTGGGAAAACGCCTTCTCTTGGACGTGAACCTGTATGATGTACTGGGTAGCAGCATGGGCTCTGGTATCAGACCACCTGGATTTGAATAGCAGCTCTGGCACTTACCAGATATGTGATCTTGGGCAAATTACATGCCTACTGTGTACTTCAATTTCCTCATCCATAAAATGGGAAAATAGTTGTACATACCTTGTGGGATTTCTTTGAGGATTAGATGAATTTATTTAAGTCCTTAGAACTATACTTGGCACTTAGTCGGCATGTATGAATATTTGTTATTATCATCATTAACATCTTTACTAAAGGGTTGCCTTGGTAAGACCTGAGAACAAGATCATACTCTGGTGGGTAGGAGGGGACATTTCATTTATAGAAAGTGGTTATTCCCGTTAGCAGTCATCCCAGTAAATCACTAGTCTTTAGCTAGGTAATGAGACTTTGGAAAGTAGAACTTCACAGTACACCAAAGTCCAGCTTCTTTTCTCTGAGCCTATGGCTGTTGGCATCAGAATTCTAAGGACTGTAGACTTAGCAGATTCCTGGTGATGGAATTAGGTCAGTCCCTACCTCAAAGAAAGGCGTGGAAAGAGACAGCATCCATATAGCTGATCAGGCAATGATATAAGGAACTTGTGTATATGCCCCTGACCCTTGAGCTCTGAGCACAGCACTTTCAGAAGCAATTGATGGTAACTCTGTTGATTGTGATTCCCTTCTGCCACCCAGTCCTATTAAAAGGCATAGCCTGAACTCAGCTAGGCTGTGCAGAGAAGGGTACACTTCATATTCCCAATAGTGGGGGACAGCCTCTGGCCCCAAACCCATGGTATCCCAAGGCCAGTGGAATAGTTACAGAATTCACTGGAGAGCTCAGAAGTTCCAGACTCACAGAAGATCAACAGAATTGTGGCCAGTGGTCGTTAGATGGAGTAGAAATTGGTAAATCCAGATCACGAATGATGGGGGAAGAGGCAAAAGCCCAGAATGACAGAAAAGCCCTGACACTGCCTGGAGAGGGCAGGATGAGATACGTAAGGGACCAATATCCACTCCACTGGCAGATGTGGCTTAGAACACCTATCATTGGTATAATTTCACACATACATTCAGGCTTATGAGGCCTAATATTTATTACATGTGAGATAATCAAACTTTCAAGACCCAAGAATGGAACTAAGGCAAAGGCTTCCATGTCATCTTCCATAAGGAGAAAACTTCTTGGATCTATCTACCCTCAACTTTCTGAATTTGCCTTTATCACTGTTTTCTTTACACTATTCTATGACTGTTTACTTGCCATTCTCAAACATGGGGTTCTTGAGGACAACTGTGGAATTTTAAGAGTTCTCTCTTTTTTTCATCTTTGCTTGTTAATTTCTGGGTCACCATTGCTCAACTGAGCTCTTGACTTACATTAACACTCCAAAGTACCTAATGAATGAATCTTGGGATGAGGACAATTTATGCATGAGAATCTTAATCATATTGCAAGCAGCTTTGGATGATAACGTGAGATCCAATCACATTTCTTCTGTTCCTTTCCTTTCCATGAGATCTGCTGAGGTGTCTACTTTAATGCTCCCATGCAGGTCAGCCCCTCCCTTTTCTGCCCCTCTGTGCCCTCTGAAGCTCCTATGATGCTACCAAGAACATTTCAGCTATGTGCAGATCTTTTCTTTAAAAATTCCTCCATATAGTTACTTAACTAATGCTGGACCTTTTACATTTCAGAGTCTTAATCCCATTGGCTGCCTTTTCTCTTTTCAACTGACAAAATTTTGATGGTTCTGAATTGTATCGTTTAATTCCTTCTTTTTTTATTCCATATCTGCTCTTCCTGGGTGAAATGGTGCCATAGAGTGAAGCGAATGTTGGGGAGGGTCAGAAGGACAAAGTGGCTAAGTTGGGAAATAGATTGGAGATGGATGTAAATGCTATACTATGGAGTATACTATGGAGTTTGTGGGATTTTGTGGAGCTTTTTGTTTGTTTCTTTGAAGGGAGGGTGATGGATTAAAAGTGTTTTTTTTTTTTTTCAACGTTTATTTATTTTTGGGACAGAGAGAGACAGAGCATGAACGGGGAAGGGGCAGAGAGAGAGGGAGACACAGAATCGGAAACAGGCTCCAGGCTCCGAGCCATCAGCCCAGAGCCTGACGCGGGGCTCGAACTCACGGACAGCGAGATCGTGACCTGGCTGAAGTCGGACGCTTAACCGACTGCGCCACCCAGGCGCCCCGGATTAAAAGTTTTTAAGCAAAAGAGCCACACAATAAAAACTCTAATTCTGAAAAAATAATTTCTGGTGTGTTTTAAATGGCCTTATGCTAGCAGAATTTAAGTCAAGCTGACTATGGGAAATGGTGGTGGGTATGGATGGAGGAGATGGAGTGGGGGTATTTCTAAAGAAGAATGTGTACAATTTAGTGACTATTAGATATGGGAGAGAAGAGAAAAGAAGTCAAAGATGATGGGTTTCTGGATTGGCTAATGCACAAATGGTGATGATGTATAACCAGTAGGAGATAGAAAAGGGCAAGAATGAATGGCCATGGCCCAACTTGGTGGTATTACTGAAGTAAGTCATTTCCCTAGGTCTCTCATGGTCAGTGTCTCTCAGGGATGAGTGGCAGCTCATCAGTATAATTGGTACAGGTGTAGGCAGGGCCTCAGGTGACAAATGATAAAAATGTATCAACTGACAACATCTTCACCAAGGCTTCATAACACTTTTCACATTAATCAGGATTACCACAAAGGCACAACATAAGAGAACTAACATGAAAATCAAAATATTTTGGTCTATGTCCAAGTTATGCCATGCACCAGCTATGGAATATAGAGTATTTCACTTCTTTGAACCATAATTTTTTTTTTAATCTGTAAAATAAAAATAAAAATAAAAAAATACTTGCCTCAGAGGGCGGTGATCGCAACAAAATACAAATGTAGAGAAATTGAGTTGTGAATCACCAGATGCAGTAGCTGACTTGAGCAAATGCAGTGCCAATCTTAGGAGCCATTTAGGCTCAGGGTTTGAAAAGGCAAGATCCAGTGTTAGAAGGATAGGTCCAACACTGTAATAACCACATGTCTATAACTTTGATGACACTTGGGAAGATACCAACTCAGTAATCTAAGTGGCTTCATGAGCTTCGTGTTACATTCTCACACTTCATGTGCCGATGGTGTGTCTCACACTTCATGTGCCGACGGAAGAGGACTTAAGCATCACATACTTTTACTTTTCAGATGATGAGTCTGAGGCCAAAAGGCTACACAATGTGTCTGAGGTCATAGAGACCAACAGAAACACAAGTGAGAAGTCATGTTTCTCAGCTCCCAGCTCAGGACATGTCCACTATATTATGGGGCCTTTCCACTGCTTTTGAAAAATTATGTCTCACTCTGACCAAAGAATCATCTTTGAGAGCCTATTTTTTTCTTTCTTTCTTTTTTTTTTATAAGATTAAGTTTATTGGTGTGAGAATGATATATGGTCTAACACTAATCTTTGCTGGCCCATGTCCTTTATCAAACTGTACTTCCATTGGTCTTTCCTTGAAAATTAACATTTTTTTCTCTCTTACCCAGCCAAAATAAATAATAATGTAAAGCAACAATAGAAAAACCTCTACACATACTTCAGCACTTCTAAGTCCTGAGGAAAAAACTCATAGAAGTAGATTTACACTGGCAAGGGGGTGTTGTTAGCCAGCACCTTCCACAGTCTGCAGTAATAGAGAAGGTGCATTGTGTGGTTTCAAATCCAAAGTCATAGTAAATTTACTCTCTCTACTTTTCATGCCAGCCCTCCAACCTGTCATAGCGAATGTAGAAATTGCATTTTAGTTGTCTGATATTTGGAGAGCCCATCTGGCTCAGTCAGTAGAGTGTGCGACTCTTGATCTTGGGGTTGTAAGTTAGACCCCCACATTGGGTGTAGAGATTACTTAAAAATAAAGTAAAAGGGGCACCTGGGTGGCTCAGTCGGTTAAGCGGCCGACTTCGGCTCAGGTCATGATCTCGCGGTCCGTGAGTTCAAGCCCTGTGTTGGGCTCTGTGCTGACCGCTCAGAGCCTGGAGCCTGTTTCAGATTCTGTGTCTCCCTCTCTCTGACCCTCCCCCGTTCATGCTCTGTCTCTCTCTGTCTCAAAAATAAATAAACGTTAAAAAAAAAAAGTAAAAAAAAAAAAAAAAGTAGAAATAATTGTCTGATCTTTATCATCTCTCTCCATATAATTACCACTTCCCAATCCCTTATTAAGGGGACTCTTGACAAAGGCCCACCCCAACACTGGGCTGGGCAAGGAAAGAATGTGGAATGGGAACGCACTTGTTCTGTGTCCCACAGTGGCTGGATGGCTATTGCATGATTCAGAGAGAAGAACCTTGGGTACCATTCCTGACACTGACTCATTCCTGCATGTGTTCCTTTGAGAGCTGCAGTCTGCTCTAGGGGTGTGTCAGATGGTGGGTCAGGACACTGTAAGCTCTGATTGCTCCTTTTCACAGTCTAGGGACAGGAATTGTGCTTTCCGTAACTTAGTATCCCCTGCATTTCTCTGTGTACGCTGCATAGTCAAGAGTGCACAACACAGTTGTGTATGTGTTTAATTTATTGAGATACAATCCACATAGCATATGCACCACATAGTTTTGCTGAATGGATAAATTATTCAAAAGTCAGGGGTGTTCTTTCGGGGAAGAACATTTATTAGGCACCCCCACCCCCAAATGCTCATTCATCTGCCTACTGATATAAGGAGTTTTCTTTATTGTTTTTAATTTTTTTTTTTTAATGTTTAGGGGAAGGGGCAGAGAGAGGGAGACAGAGGATCCAAAGAGGGCTCCGTGCCAACAGCAGAAAGCCCAATGTGGGACTCGAACTCACAAACTGTGAGATCATGACCTGAGCTGAAGTCACATGCTTAAACAACTGAGCCACCCAGAGGCTCTTATTTCTTTTTCTGAAAGTTCTAATACCTATGAAAATTCAAATGTTCCCAGACTAGTAATAATAACAATAACATTTCACAATAACAATAAAATTTAACCTTTAATGAATGCTTATTGTGAGCCCATGCTGTACCTTTTTTCATTTACTCATTACAACATCCCTTTGAGGGAGGCACTGTTATTAATTCTATTTTATAACTGAGGAAACTGAGGCTCAGAGAGGTCATATAACCCATCCAAAGTCAAAGAGCTAATAAGGGGGAAAGTAGGAGTTGAACGAAGGACTCCAAATCCTCACTTGCTACCCTGCACCTAGAACTTTCCAGTTTTCCTCAGAATGGTCATTTTCCCTTCAGGGAGAAAAAAAAAATGAAAAAAGTATTTAAACATTTAAGAAAAAATACTGTCTGCAGAGTTAAGGATACTGATGTTCAATTTAGACCACTGCAGGAGCAATTAAGAAAACATTTGCAGAACTTAAAGAAGGTGAGGGTCAGCCAAATATGGGTGTTCTTCATGCTTCAATGTGAACCAGTCTTGCCCAGTCAGGTTATGTCGACGAGGATACTTATGGATTTCCTCTCACTACCTTTCTCCTGAGTTTTAGGATACCTGACATGACTTTGACATGGCCTTCTGCAAGAGTTTCTCTGACTGAGAGCCAGCAAGTAAAATCCTTGCAGTTTCTATTATGAGTAGTTTTGACATAAGCATCATATAATGTTGGAAGTTGAAGATGATAGCTGGAGTTGGAAGAACTGATGGCAAAGATACTTGGAAGCTTTTTGAAATGTGCATCTATTTTATGTATCTATATCTAATATATTTTATTTCTAATTTATGTATAATTATATGTAATATCCACTTAATATGTGTATGTTTACCTTACCTGTAACTTTCTGTCCTCCAAGTCAGCCCCTCAACACCAGCATCATTTTGATACACCAGAGAGTCTTCAGGCTTCGCTCTGGAGGCAAATGGAGTTAAACAACCACATATGGAAAGAGAGCAATTGTTGCTCAGAGTAGACAGATGGAATTGTGCCCAGAGTGTTTTTCCAAAAGGAAATAAGAACAAGAAAAGAAAAGAAAAGAAAAGATATGGGGATAGGAGCCAGAGGAGAATAAGCATAGGTGGGACCCCAAAGTTCAATGGGTTCAAGTTGACCAGGGGGATGGGATGGACAGGTGAGGAGATTCACCCCAGACTTTGGCATTCTAAACACGTTGCCCTCACAACAGGCTCCCAGAAGCATCATTATCTGGAGATCTTCTAAAATGTTCAGATTCCTGGGCCCCACCCATGGCTTGGTAAACCTGAGAAAGTCAAGTGGTTTCTTATTTGTGCACTATTGGGTAGTGGGAGCTGGGGGAAGCTAGTGTGTTTTCAGAACAAGTCTTGTTACGTAATAGCTGAGTCTACTTGCTAGAGGTCTGCACCTGCTACTGACTTGCTATGTAATGTGTAGAAGACAGAGTGATAGTTTTCACCTTTCCCATCTCTAAAATGGAGATAGGAGGGGCGCCTGGGTGGCGCAGTCGGTTAAGCGTCCGACTTCAGCCAGGTCACGATCTCGCGGTCCGTGAGTTCGAGCCCCGCATCAGGCTCTGGGTTGATGGCTCAGAGCCTGGAGCCTGTTTCCGATTCTGTGTCTCCCTCTCTCTCTGCCCCTCCCCCGTTCATGCTCTGTCTCTCTCTGTCCCAAAAATAAATAAACGTTGAAAAAAAATAAAAAATAAATAAATAAATAAATAAATAAAATGGAGATAGGTAATACTCATGCCTATGACAAAGGAAAGGGAGGTAAAAGTATAAAAAGCAGTTTGAGCACCTCAACAGGGATAAAAATTTCAGATACAACATGAGCTCCACAATTTATTCAGGTAAACCAAACATATAGGCCATGTGTTGCATACTTTCACTGGCTTCCAGAATTGTCCATCTGGTAGGGGGTGACACGGACTTGGGGTATCTCTCTCCTCGAGTAGTGTTCTTTAAGTATCCGCAGGGTTGCTCTATCAGTTCTCCAGGGAGGGGAGGGATGCTTATTCAAAATGCAGATTCTCAAGCCCTCCTCTACAAGAATGGAATTATAAACTCTGAGTTACGGTATCTGGATATTTGTTTTTTAACAAGCTCCCCAGGAGATTCTTATGTACAATGAAGTTTAAGGGACTATTGCTCTGGACTAGAAGTCTTCTGAGACAAGAATGGAAATGTATTCATCATTGTAGCCTTTACACTGAATTTAGTATAATAGATGGTCAAATAACATCTGTGTCGTAAAAGAAGGCATGAAGAAAGACATTATTTCATCCTTGATCCTTCTGGCAGCATGTTTTCATAATCAGAGGCCTTGGTAGGCCGTATACAGGATGGTAGGGCAAGCTTTCAGCTACACCTCCTGATGAGGAAGGAGCTTTCTATTAAGGAAATGTTTCTTTCAAAATGATCCAGAATGATTTTTGAGAAAAGTCTCTGGGGAGCTAATTAAAGAGCCAGAGGCAGACAGGCTGCTGGATTAGGTCTTCGGCAAGCCACTGAACTCAAGGACAAAAATCATAGACCAGGAATAGCCATGAAAACCCTGAGGCTGGGGAAATACACACTCACAGGGAAAGGTCAGACAACAGATCATGGTCAGTAAACTGGTAGTTGGAAGGGACAAGGCAGCCATACATCCAGCCTCCCAGAAACCATTAAGTCTCTATCAGGAGCAAGACAGAAAAATGAGACTAGGGACACTTCTGAATCTGCCTATAATGTACATTGGTTGGTGAGGGGATGTGTGGTTTGGGTAGGAAATGTTCATGGAGCCGAAGACCTGAGGAGTAAAGTACTAAACTCACAGTTGTTGCCTACCTAGTTTAAAAAATTTTTTTTAATATTTATTTATTTTTGAGAGAGAAAGAGAGCCAGAGTGTGAGTGGGGGACGGGCAGAGAGCGAGGGAGACACAGAACCTGAAACAGGCTCCAAGCTCCTAGCTGTCAGCACAGAGCTTGACTCAGGGCTCAGACTCACTGACCATGAGATCGTGACCTCCCCCTGAAGCCAGATGCTTAACCTACTGAGCCACCCAGGTGCCCCTGGCTCCCTAGTTTTAAAACGACTTTGGATTTGTGGCTCTGATCCCTTTGAACAAACACCTGAGGCTTCTGCCGGGCAAAGTGGAAACAGACCTGCCCAAAGAGTTAATTGTTACAAATCACTTCTTATGATGATCATATAATTACATTTTCTGTTCTGATGTTATTTGTTTAAGCGACATTCTAGCGTAACCCCCAGTGAACTCTGTTCTGCTGTTCTCCCACATGTCTCCACGTTTTGGTTATTTCCCAAGTAAAGAATTACTTTCTTCCAGACTTTAGTTACGTGGAAATTTTAGACACTATACAGTAGGGATAACTTAGGAGAGTCTCCCAAGAACCAGTAGTGTAGATGTGAAAACCTTACCGTGCAAGAGCTGTGCAAATAGCAGAGGACCCGCGGCAGTCTGAGAACACATATTGCCTCATCTATAGCTTCCCACGACATTGTAGGAGCTGAGCCAGCACGAGTGATGTAATTACTCTGAAATAGGCAGTGGAGTCCCAGCTTCCTTCCTCTGCACACTAGTAGATCGTCCTTGACCTCGGTTCTCTAAAACCCTCGAATAGCATGAAAGAAACCCTAGAAAGGGGTAGGACTTCCCCAGAATTCCTTTAAGATGCAAACAATCTGGCCCAGTCCTGCAGAAACCACATAGATCACAGCCAACTACTGTTAAATAAAGCAGCAAATCCCTCTAATTAGAAAGGCCAATTAAAGAATTCAAAGGGAAATGGTGAATCCCTTGTCCTGGAAGAAGGGTGTCTTTTCTTCCTTCTTGAAAATGTTAATCATCTGTATGGTATTGTCCCAGGATAAGTACCCTCAGGACCACTTGTGACCGGCTTTGTGATAGAGAGTGAGTCATCCAGGAGCTGACAACCTGCGTGAGACAGGGCAGTCCAAATCTGCTAGGTGCTCTTTTTCTCCTTTTCTCTGCTTATCTAGGGCTCAAACATTTTTGTTTGCTCAGTTTTCTGAACCAATAGCTCGCATGAACCATGGTTTTCCTATAAATGGGAGGGTATTATATGAGAGAAAGGCAGCTGGGTTAGGCAAGCTATTACCTGCTGGCAGTGAGCGACATGAGGAGATGGATAACTAAACCAACCTTCACAGGTGCCCGTGTCCACCTGCGGTGCAGTGTCCTCACACATATCCCTCACTTAGAATTGAAGAAGATCCTTCCTATTGCGGCACCTGGGTGGCTCCGTAGGTTAAGCATCCAACTCTTGGTTTCCACTCAGCCATGATCTCACAGCTTCATGGATTTGAGCCCTGCAGCATTAGGTTATGTGCTGGCAGCATAGAGCCTGCTTGGGATTCTCCCTGTCGTGCGCTCTCTCTCTCTCTCTCTCTCTCTGCCCCTCTCCCACTCATGCTGTCTCTGTCTCTCTCCAAATAAATAAATAAACTTAAAAAAAAAAAAAAAGAAGCTCCTTCCTATCGAATCTATTTAGATTCTTAGGGAAAAAAAAAGACTAAATTGTCTTATGAGGAATAGACAAAGGAGCTGTGTCCATTTGAGATTCTAGAATGACACTGACCTGTCTTTGATCTATTTTTTTATTAGCTAACATTTACTGAGCAGTTTACTGGGTGGCAAGCATTGATATGCTGTGCACTTTGTCTGAATTCTCTCATTTCATCCTCACGATGACTTGTTGAAGTAGGTGCTACTATTATCTTCCTTTGACAGGTGAGAAAACTGAAGGCTGGACACATTCAGTCACTTGCCTAAGGACACACATCCAGTAAGTAGCAGAGACAGGACTCAGACCCCAGGCAGTCAGATCCCCAGCAGGTTCTCCTAATTAGTTCATACACTCTGCTACCCTTGGTAAGATTGCCTTTGTAAAGTGCTTGTTAACTACAAAGTCAGATCCCTACATAAAATATTCTTGTTATTATTATTAAAATCTGTTTAGTTCTCTGATTCATTAAGATGACATAATAGACCTATTAAAATTTAGACACATGAGAAAATATGGAACAAACCAGCATATCTCTAGTGATGATATATCTTCTTTAAGTGCAATCATTGAGGAAGAGAAACTCTGGCTGTGATTTCTTTTCATTTTTCATGTATCTGTAAAAAATAAAATAGACTCATTTGGCCTAGCTCCTATACTTTTATTAGAGCCTACTGAAAATAAAAGAAAGTATAGTTAACGATAACGAGAGAGGGGAAATATAAACAAAGCAGTTTACAACATTATTAATGCTTTCCCTAAATCATTTGAATGATTCTGCATGAAGCCATAATGATATGCTCTTCTTTGAAACAAACTGCTTATTTTCTTGATTCTAAGATGCAAATTTTTTCACATCTTGATGTTTTTGAAATTAGTAGATGTCTCATAATCAATGTGAACATTTAATGTTCTTCACCCCCCCTTCTACCCTCCAAAAAGCTGTTTTAAAGCTAGAACTCTACATTCTTGTTAAGATTTATAGCACTGGGTCAGCCAATACAGATTGCCCACTGTTTTGTTATGGACACAGTTAGCTTTGCCCAAACTGGCACTTTAGACGTAACAGAGGAAGCACTGAATATCTTTTAAAGTCTGTGTTTTACCATCTAATTGTATGCCTATATTTGCAATTCTAAGCATCATTTCTCCACTAAAAGGGACTACTGTTGATTCCAGGACTGGGACAGAGAAAATCCAAGATGAGCTTAGAACATATTGCTGTGCTGCAAGGTAAAGAAATAATCGAAAAATGATGAGGACATGTCAAATGGATACAAGAGCCAACTTGAAAGGGCTCCGTCTGATCAAATCTGTTACAATTTGTGCTTTGAAATGGATAATCACAGTAATTTATTACAACCCATTGAATAAAATAAAAACCCACGGGTTCATATTGATAATACATAAACACATAAATAAATAACAGGGGATAAAGGGAAGCTCTTCTTACAGTAGAATTACATCATAAATGTAGAAAGAATGATAGAATTAAAAAAAAAATTTTGCAGTTATCCATAGTAATGAGGTTAAGAATTATCACAGGATGCTATAATGATTGGTGAAAAGTTTGATGAGACAACAGTATATTTTTATAGTCTCGAAATAAATCTCTACAGTCTTCTTGTTAATACAAAGGGGGAAATGATAATCTGTCAAAAGAGAAACCTGACACAGAGCACCTCAACCAAGTGATCAAAAGTAAGATCACCAACAATGGGACAACCTGACATTATGGGCCTCCTGGTTGGAAGCACATAGAAGGACACAGCATTTCTGACATGCTGTACCTGCTAAAAATATATAACCTGCATGGAAACATGAGGAAACACCACACAAACTCCCAACAGTTGGTCTGTACTCTTTAAAATGTCAGTGTCATAAAAGACAATGAAAGTCTTAGAAATTGTTCCAGATTAAAGGAAACTAAAGAAGCATGACAACTAAATGAAATGTGTTCTCTTAGATTGGATTCTGAATTGCGCATGGGGGCAGGGAGGATTGCCATAATGGACATTAATGGGACAGAAGTGTACTTTTTAATCCCCATCACCTATTTTACACCCCCCCCCCCCACCTACCCACCTCCCCTCTGGTAACCATCAGTTTGTTCTCTATAGCTAAGAGGCTGTTTCTTGGTTTGTCCCTCTTTCTCTTTCTCCGTCTCTCTCTCTTTTTCCTTTGTTCATTTGTTTTGTTTCTAAAATTCCACATGTGAGTGAGATCATATGGTATTTGTCTTTCTCTGACTGACTTATTTCGCTTAACATTATACTCATTAGTTTTATCCATGTTGTTGCAAATGGCAAGATTTCATTCTTTTTATGGCTAAATACTATTCCATGGAATATATGCACCACATTTTCTTTATCCATTCCTCTATTGGTGGACACTTGGGCTGCTTCCATATTTGGTTATTATAAATAATGTTGCTATAAACCTAGGAGTGTGTGTATCCCTTTTAATTAGTGTTTTTGTATTTTGAGGTAAATACCCAGTAGTGCAATTACTAAGTCACAGTCTAGTTCTTAGTCTAGTTCTATTTTTAATTTTTTTAGGGACCTCCATACCGTTGTCCACAGTAGCTGCACCAGTTTGTATCCCCACCTACAGTGCAAGAGGGTTCCTTTTTCTCTACATCCTCACCAACACTTGTTGTTGTTTGGATAATTGGTAAAATTTGATAATGAACCTTTTATTAGTAATAATACAGTGAGAATATTAAATATCTTCAATTGAAATTTTTACTGTATTTATGAGACAGCATGCTCTTGTTCTTAAGAAAAAATGAACTACTTTTTTTTTGAGACAGAGAGAGAAAGAGAGAGCATGAGTGGGGGAGGGGCAGAGAGAGAGGGAGACACAGAATCTGAAGCAGATTCCAGGCTCTGAGCTGTCAGCATAGAGCCCAATGCAGGGCTCAAACTCATTAACCATGAGATCATGACCTGAGCCCAAGTCAGACGCTTAACCCCAAGAAAAATTGAACTATTTAGGGGTAATGAGACATGATTTCTATAATATACTTTCAAATGGTTCAGGCTAAAAACATTTTGAAGATTTGTGTCATTGGGCTTTCATAGAGGCCAAGCTGGAAATTTATAATAAAAAAAGTAATAAGTAAGATAAATTAACATGTAATTTGGTGTTCAGCCCTAAGTTTCAAAAGAGGTTCTTATGTAAAGAAAAGTTGTTAGATGAAAAAAATATATATATCTTTTTGGAAAAGGATTTTACTTAGGACCTTGAAATCTTGGTATGGATGTTCTTATTACTGCTGTTAGAATTTAAAAAAGAAAAATAGTCATTTTGAAATTTAACAAAATTTTTGAATTAGCAGAAGAACTAAATATTAGATGGTATAATTGCTAAGCAGCCTGGAGTAAAGTTCTTTGTGAGGGCATTTGATGTTGAACCAATACACTGAAAAGCAGAATGTGAATCCTGGAATGTGTTTATCTCTAAGAAAATGTTTTGGTTTAATTGTTTTACAGTCTTTCCAAGCTAGAACTAGAATTAAATTATGTATGCATTAATAACAGTTAAGGATTATGCATTGATATCTTATTATATCATGTAGTTATTTATCTTTAACTTATATGTGTTTGTATTCCTCCAAGTAGCCTATCATTGTTTATACTATCTTCTGGTTAGTTTTGTATTTCTGGTCATTTTCTGGTCATTATTTTGTATATTCTGGTCATTTTTTTAAATTTATTACCTTCTGGTTAGTTCACTGTTCAATTCTGATCTCATGATAAAGTTTAATTTTAAAGGAAAGCACTGTTGGCTATAGCATGCATTATGGTCTAGGCCCTCAATTATTCATGATCATGGTCCATGGAGCCATACAAAAATACCACCATTAATGAAGAGAACATTACCTGCTTTGTATGAAAGCTGCAAAATTATTTGCTTTGGAATCCAAATCTACAAAACAGGAGAAAGGCCATGATGTCTAGTGCATGTCTTGCTCTCAGAGTCACACTGACTTCTATTTATTTATAACTTTTTATATACTTATTTTGAGAGAGAGAGAGAGAGAGAGCACAGGGGAAAGGCAGAGAGAAAGGGAGAGAATCCCAAGCAGACTCTGTGCTGTCAGCACAGAGCGATATTTAGGGCTCGAACTCATGAACCATGAAATCATCACCTGAGTTGAAATCAAGAGTAGGTCACTCAACGCACCCAGGCACCCTGAGTCACACTCGCTTTTAACTAAGATCTTGAAAGACCAATGCCGGTATATGCAGGGAGACTTTCTTTTTAGTTCTTCTTGATAACTAATGATTATGATGGGTGTCCCTGGAAACTTTGAAGTGAATGACCATTTTTTTTTAATGTTTATTTATTTTTGAGGGAGACAGAGACAGAGCATGAGTGGGGAGGGCCAGAGAGAGAAAGAGAGACAGAATCCTAAGAGACAGGCTCCAGGCTGTGAGCTGTCAGCACAGAGCCAGAAGCAGAGCTCGAACCCACAAACTGTGAGATCATGACCTGAGCCAAAGTCCAATGCTTAACCGACTGAGCCACCCACATGCCCCTGACCTTTTTTTAAACAATTATCAGTGTGTAAGTTGACAGAAATGTGTTCCCCTCCTACCCTCTTGGTAAAACCATTGAAAACTGCAGATTTTTTTTTAAATATTTGAATGTCTAGACTAATAAGAATATCAAAATACTTGATAGAATAATGAGGCTGACCTTGACACAGGCATTAATTAGTCCTGAACCAGAGAACCCCAAATTATAAAAATTGTGAGTCCGCAAGTAGGTATTGAATACTGTGTGGGAAGCATTGTGCTAGCTGCTCTAGGGGAAACACAATTCAAACAAATGATTCCTCTGTGCAGGGCACCTGAATGGCTCAGTTAAGTGTCCAACTCTTGGTTTCAGCTCAGGTCATGAGCTCACAGTTCGTGGGAGTGAGCCCCACATCAGCTTATGCATTGTCAGCGCGGAGCCAGCTTGGGATTCTCCCTCTCTCTCTGTGTGTCTCTCTCTCTCTCTGTCTCTCTCTCTCTCTCTCTCTCGCCCTCTCTCTCTGCCCCTCCCCCACTCACACTCTCTCTCTGTCTCTCTCAAAATAATAAATAAACTTAAGAAAAGGAAAATGGCTCTTCTATGCTCCTGGAGTTCATCTTTACTTGGAAGATAGCATATTCACAAAAGTAGCTACAATGCAGGCAACATACACTAAAGGTCACGGGAGTAGTAGAGAGTGGGGACCAGTGAGCAGTGGGTCATCTCTCCTTACTGCCTATTATTTACTCTCTGGAACCAGCTCCATTTTTAAGGGAGGGACAAAGACCACAGATTATCAACCCTGGAAGGAGCCCTCTAAGACCACAAATGCAAAAACCAAACCCAGAGAAGTTGTTATTTGATGAGAAGCACATGTTGTAATTCAAGTCTCCTGCTTTTTCTGATGTGAACAGAGGATTTTTCTTAGTCTGGTTTCTTAAAGCAGCTGAGGGATATTGGAAAGGGGACAAGACGCCAGAGTAAGTTCTCATTAATTACAATTTATGACACTTAATCATTTACAAACTCTATTTTATAACTGTAAAAATGAGGATAATAGTACATGCTTTGCATTTTATACCTGGTGGTTGGTTAGAAGAATCATGTGAAACTATGTGAAAATAGTTTAAAAATAATTAAGTGCTATAAAAATGTAGAGGATTATTAATAGCATCTGACATTTATTAAGTACTTAGTATGTGCCAGGCATTGTGCTGCCACTTTATGTTCATTACCTCAGTTAACCCTTCTACAACCCTCTGAAGTAGATACTATTATTAACATTTCACAGAGAAAGAAACTGAAGTTTACAGTGATTAATTGCAGAAGAGCAAGTGCCCCAGAGAGATTTCAGGCTCAGGCAACCTGATTCAAGAGCCCCCACATAATCACTTCTTACCAGCTCTCAGTTATTATGGGAGAAGCCAAAATGGATACATGACCACTGCCTCCAGCTGGCAAGAGCAAATCCTGCTCACTCTCCCTAAGGAAGGCCAGGTTTGGGGCAGGTTTGAAGCCAGGTTTGCTGGGGCAGCCAGGAGCACAGGGAGAAGGTATGTCTTAGGGAAAAGAGCATTTCTCAGGAGACTCACTAAATCCCTTTGCCTCATGTATGCACTGGCATGCACACTCCAGCCCTGTGTATTTAACCAAGCTAATTTCAAACTAATATTCAAGGCTTGTAAGGAAGGCACTGATTAATCTATTTGCTGCAGTGGTAACGACCTGAGGAATTATTGCTTCAACTGCTCTATTCCTGCTCTGCAGCCCCACGGGGCTGCCCCATGCTCTCTCCATAGCCACGGATTTAATGGAAGCCCCCAAGTCTATAAACAAGACCACCCAGGGACACAGTTTGAGGCCAAAGCAAGAAGAAGCTAGGAAGATGGCTGGTAATTCCGGAGATTTTGGCTTCTATTTTATAAAGGTGAATCTGAATGCCGCATTAGCTCTCCACTACTTGGCAAAAGACTGAATGAAGCTGAGAGCAAAAGGTGAGATGAAATTTGCAAATAGATCCGCAGGGAAAATGTGCATGTGCGGGTGTATTGTGCAGAAGCAGGAAGGGGAGAATACACTAAAGGTCAACTGTGAGGGAGGGGCTTTATATTTGTTGTTGGAGTGGTAGCGTTTCCAGCTCTGATGGAGCTCGGCTGGCACCACGGAAGCTTCTCCACACCGTGCTCTTCCATCCCCACCTATAACACCTCCTGTTCCAGGTCCCAACAGGAACTAGCAGTCATGCAGGATTGTGTACACCCAGGAGAAGCAGCAGTGAGAGATGAAAGTCACTGTGCCATGAGATAAATGCCTCAGTGCCATTCAGTTTGGAAGAGAAATCTCTGTGCAGATTTTGGCCAGGCTAGCATGAACAGCAAAGTGCATCACCTATGTGACCCTGCCTTGCCCCTACCCCACCTTCCTAATCCCTTCCAGGTGAATAAGGCAACTGTGGTGATGGAAGTGACCTGGGGTCTTCGGACTTGCATCCTATAAGCCCGGAATCCTCCAAACACAGCCTAAAGCTCACTGCCCTTGGATTTGTTATGTGTCAGGCACTGCCAGTCACCCAGTGTTTATCATCTTATGTGATCCTCATGACACTGCTAAAGAATAAGTGTCGTTATCCCCCACTCTTCTTTTTCACAACTAAGAAAATTAAGGTTCAGAGAGAATCAATAACTCAGATATGCAGAAATGATGTCAGAGTTAGAACCCATTTTGCTAACTCCAGAGCTTGGGCACTTATCCCTACAACTTACTGGTGAACTGCCACACCTTGGGGGTGTCCCAAGCAAGACTAGTGAAGGAGGAGTTTGGCTTTGGCAATTTCAGGCTGTGTGCATGTATCCCCCACCTCTCTGCACCCCATATGCACTTTTTACCTGACTTGAGAGTTTCCTTATTCTCAGTTCTTCTGTCGAGTGCCTGAGTAATTAATTCACATGCATGTGTTAGGAACTTACTGATTTAACTCTCCCTTGATTGTTCACACTTTAAGAGGAAATAAAGAGTAAAGCATTAATAAAAATGTATCAGTCCTTCAAGAAGGAGTAAATCTAAGGGCACCTGACTGGCTCAGTTGGTAGGGTATGTGACTCTTCATCTCTAGGCTGTGAGTTTGAGCCCCACTTGGGTATAGAGATTACTTTAAAAAATAATAAATAAATAAATAAATAAAGGAGTGGATCCAGATGTTTTCAGGAGAAGGGCAAATGATATTTTAGGAATTATGTATCTCATTCTTGGCACAAAATGAGATGACACAAAAACACACTTGGACCAGCATCAGAGGCACAGGTATTGGAGGAGGGGGGAGATACCAGACAGATCCTGTTTGAGATTGCCCAAATAAGCACATCTGGGGTCTCCAAAAGGAGAATCCTCCTAAGCTATAAGGAACAGGGATCTCCCCACATAGCTGCAGTCCAGGCCAGATGGCTGTGCCAGGAGAGTGAGTGAGGCAAAGTATGTGGTTTTTCCTGACAATGCCACTTCATTCTGCCCACCACACAGAGCAGGCAGCTTCATCCTCTCTCTCTGCACCTGTTACCTATTCCCTGTCAGCCGTGATGCACAAGTTCATGGTGTCTATGGAATCCAAAGCAGCAGAACCTGTACTACAAGCTTCATAGTGAACAAGAAACATCCTTTTTATTCTCATATTCAGTATAGAAATGCATGATCCAGAGGAAGAGGGGAATGGTGGGGTTGATCCGTCCTGGCATCATTGTTTTCCCCAGTCCAAGTGTGTCCCAAATGCAGCCCTTTTGACAGTGATAGCCCTGTGTGGGAAGGCCACACACAGTACAACTTTCTCATGTGTGACCTCCTCCAATGCATACACATTTGATGTTGGTCTGAGTGTTCTCTTCTCTTTAGCAGACCTAGTCATGGTCTTTATTTCCTTTTTGCCAACTCCTCCCCACCCCTACCCCCCCATCAACCCCAAACAAAATATAAGAAACTCTATAATGACTAGAACTTTTGATAATTCTGTCAACTACTATATGCCCAGTGCCTAGAGTTGTGCCTATACATAGAAGTTGCTCAATAAATATTTGTTTAATGAGGGAAAGAATGAATACATAGGCTTATGAGAAAAGTATAGTTTGGCTTTAATATCTATAGAACCCTATTGGATTTAGCCAAATATTTGTGGTGAAGCACTTAAAATTCCCATTCCTGGGTCACTTGTCGGGACACAGCTGCAGCTGATCAGTGCACAGGACATGGGATTGATGTATCTAGCAGAGCAACTTTCCTGTCCTGGGAACTGTAACCCAGATCTTAGCTTTCCCACCTTCTTAGTTTCTGATGAGAGCCATAACATTTTTTATTTTTTTATTTTTTTAAGTTTATTTATTTTGAGAGAGAGCACGAGCAGGGGAAGGGCAGAGAGAGAAAGAGAGAGAGAGAGAGAGAGAGAAAGTATCCCAAGATAGTGGGGCTCTATCTCATGAACTGTGATATCATGACCTGAGCCGAAACCAAGAGTCAGGAGCCTAACCGACTGAGCCACTCAGGCATCCCTAAAATGCAGTTTTAAAAGACAATCAACAGAATGGGGGAAAAAAATTTTCCAAAGCATATATCTGATGAGGGGTTAGTTAATATCAAAATATATAAAGAACTCATGCAACTCAATAGCAAAACAAAACAAAAAACGAAATAACCCTATTACAAAATGGGCAAAGGACCTGAACAGATACTTCTCCAAAAAACACATACAAAAGACAAACAGGTACATGAAAAAATGCTCGGGGTGCCTGGGTGGCTCAGTTGGTTAAGTGCCCGACTTCGGATCAGGTCATGATCTTGTGAGGCGTGAGTTCCAGCGTACTCTGTGCTGAGACCGCAGAGCCCGTAGCCTGCTTCAGATTTTGTGTCTCCCTCTCTCTCTGCCCCTGCCCGGCTCACACTCTGTCTCTTTCTCTCTCTCTCTCAAAAATAAATAAACATTTAAAAAAAAAAAAACCTCTCAAAATTACTAACCATTAGGGGAATGCAAATTAAAACCCCAATAAGATATCACCTCACGTCTCTTAGAATGGCCATCGTTAAAGACAAGAGATAAAAAATGCTGGCATGAATGTGGAGAAAATGGAACCCATGTGCTTTGTTGGTGAAATTGTAAATTGGAACCATTATGGAAAATAGTATGGAGGATCTTCAAAAAATTAAACATAGAACTACCATATAATCCAGAAATTCCACTTCTCAAACTATATCCAAAGGAAATGAAAACACTAACTTGAAAAGATGTGTATAATCCCATGCTCATAGCAGCATTATTTCCAATAGCCAAGACATGAGGACAACCTGCATGTCCCTTCATGGAGGAATGGATAAAGAAGTCATGGTATATATGCACAATGGGATATTATTCAGCCATAAGAAAACAAGGAAAGCCTACCATTTGTGACAACAAGGATGTATCATAAAGACATTGTGCTAAATGAAATAGTCAAAGAAAGACAATTACTCTATGATCTTATATGTAGAATCTTTGATAAAAAATTTCAAAACTCGTAGAAAAAGAGTTCTGATTTTTAGTAACCAGAGGCTGGGGTGGGGTGGGGGAGAATTGGAGAAAGGTGGTTGGAAAGTACAGACTTCCAGTTATAAATAAGTACTGGGGATGTAAGGTACAACATGATGACTGTAGCTAACACTGATGTATGATATATAGGAAAGTTAATAATATAATAAATCTTAAGAGTTCTCATCACAAGGAGAGCATCATTTTCCTTTTTCTTTTCTTTTTTTATTGTATCCATATGAGAAGATGGATGTTAGTTAAACAATCATTTTACAACATATGTAAATCAGACCGTCATGCTGTGTGCCTTAAACTTACACAGTGATGTGTGTCAGTTGTTTCTCAATAAAACTGAGAAAAAAAATCAGTGTGTTCATTCATTTATTCAGTCAACATTTAGTGAGTACTGGTGCACCAACCACTCTTCTAGGTGCTGGAGCTCAAACAGGGACCAAAACATGGACATGAAGCATATGCTCCAATGGAGTCATTTATGAGGAAGAAAGGGCTCTCAGTAAGTCAGCCTCTACTCATTTTTTTCCAGGAGATATTTAGTGAGGTGTGTACTAAGAGGCGGCATCTTGCCTGATAAACATTCCAGAGAAGGCGGAGGTGGAGAGGACACCAGCCATCAGCCTTTCGGTCTTTAGTTCAAAATAAGAAATACTCCCCGAAAAGAAAATTCGAGTTGATTAAAAAGGAAAGAGAAAAGTGCTTCTCAGGGGTGCTGGCATTGAAGTTTCTGTAAATAAGCAGAGAGATGAAAACTATCGCATAGGGAATGTAGTTAAAAATATTATAATGATTCTTTGGTGATATATAGTAACTACACTTAGCCTGGTGTGTGCTGAGTAGTGTGTGGAATAGTTGAATCAATATGTTGGACACATGAAACTAATATAACATTGTTAGTTACATTTCAATTAAAAAAAAAATAGACATGGCCTCAGCTAGATGCAGGGATTTTCATGCATCTGAAACCTAATACCCCCAACACTATGATGTGAATGAGTTTCTCAGGCAAGTGACTGTAGAACAGATGTGCACTCAAATCCTAGCTCTACCTTACTTAGCTCCTGTTCTAGACAAATTCCATAACTTCAATGAACCTCAATATCCTCACTTGCAAAATGGGGGGATGATACTATGCCTTATACCATAGAATTTTGTGAGGCTCGAGGCCCAGTGCCTACCTCATGGTGTTAGCTGGACTAATGACAATTGGTGTTGAATTATTGAAGAATATGAGGGAGCAAAGATGAAAGGGAGATAAAAAGGTCTCCAAGGACAAACCTTAGTTCTGAATTTTGCCAGAAGAGATCTTCCCCTTCCTCTCAGCAGCCAAACACGAATACTATTTAACTCAGGTTGGATCTTACACCTTATTGTTGTCTTTCCCTTTATACAGTGATCCTTGAACTTCAGAGTACATGAAACAAACACAGACACTTGTCAAAAAGAATCCAGATTCCTGAGTTCAAACCTGAGAAACTCTGATGTAGTAGGTCTGAGGCAAGGCTCAGGAATCTGTATTTTAAAATGGCACTTCAAGTTTTTTCATGAGTGTTATACGTGGATCCTACTTTGAAACCCACAGAGGACTGAAATAAGAGTGTATCTAAATGAATCCATGACCCAGAAGCAACAATTTATCTAAAATAGAAGGTGTAAGCAGAGATTAATGTACAGACGGTAGTAGTAATTATATTTGGAAGAGGCCTGACTCAGGATGATATCTGGAATGAGTAATCTGATGGATGGAGTTCCTCCTACTTTTTAACCTCTCAATAAGGCAGCTGTCAGTGACTTTCTTTATGTGACTCAAAAGCCCAGAGATATTCCCAGACATATAAATATTTGGTAGTCAGATGGTAGCCTGGATATCCCCTTTTTATCTCAATGACTCAGATTTCATGTAGATGACCTTAATCGTCTAAGTGTCTACAACAATTCTAAGCTTAAGTAAGTTATTTCTGTAATCAAGTAACTATTCACAAATAACCAATTTCACAAAATTAGCAAGATAGGAAATAAGCAAGAGCAGACTGCTGTAAGTAGCACATGTTTCCATGTGGATAATTGCTCAAAACTGTCTCTTCTCAGAATGTCAATGTAACCAAAGGAATCTTTGTAGGAAAAAGGAACAGGAACAATGACAGCAAAGAAAACAAAATTTTATTGGAAAATCTCATAGTCCCAAATAGTTAGCCAGAGTAGGCCTCTTTACTAGTGATGGGGATATCAATGAAATACAAGCTTACTTGCAGTGTAATGCCATTTAATCCTAGATTAGGATGTGTTCTAGGAAAATGAAAATTTGTGTCTTTAGAATGCCAGCATGGCTAATTGAGTAGTGAAAAATCAAATCTTTCAAGATTGTCTTGTCTACATCCATGTCTTGCAGACCTTTTGTCTTCACCACATCACAGCATGCATACATCTTCTGCTACACTCCACGGACTATTCCCCAAAGCAAAAAGAAACTTGGAATGGCATTATCACACTGGTATGGTATACTATTACCTTGATGGCCCCAGAGGACCCATACCTCTTAGTATTCATCCCGTGGTTAGTCCTCTCCCACATAGAGTATGAGCTAGCTGATGGTTTGACCACTGAGATAGTAGCAAGCATGACTCAAACAGAGACTTGATAAATATTTGCACACTGGGGATTGTCTTTTGGAATGTTCACTTTCAGGAACCAGCTGCCATGTTACAGAGAAGTTCAGTTTTGACTACTGAGTGATGAGAAGACAAGTAGAGACAGGCCCTGGAGGATAGTCTTGGACATTCCACACCTAGGTGAGCTCCCAGCTGAATACAACCACTTGAGTGACCTCATCTCTACCACATGGAGCAGGAAAATGCTCAGGTGAGCCAGCCAACTCACAGAATTGTGAGAAATAAAAAATAATGGACATTTTAAGCCACTGGGTTTGGAAGTGACTATTATGTACCAACAAATAATTGACATAGAAATTGGTACCTAAAAGTAGGGTGCTATTATAAAAAACAAACAAATAAACAAAAAACTAAGGGGCACCTAGATGGCTCAGTCGGTTAAACATCCGACTTCAGCTCAGGTCATGATCTCAGGGTTTGTGGGTTTGAGCCCCATGTTGGGCTCTGTGCTCACAGCTCAGAGCCGTGAGACTTCTTTGGATTCTGTGCC